>NC_092717.1:30001858-30344619 GCF_047496885.1 Scyliorhinus torazame
ATTCTATGATTCTACGAATTACCCCTTAATAAGAAAAAATTAATTGAGTATTCTAAATTTTAAAAAATTGTAATGATTTTAGAACTTTGTGCAATTATCCATACCAAGATTTAGTAAATCCAATTGTATTCAATTTTTAGCGCTCATTTCTAACTGTAGCATTGGTTTCAGTTCTTCATTTTGAAAGTCACTGTGTTTACTGTCTAGGAAAATATTTAGTACCCTTGTTTGTAGACAGTTAGTAGTTTGCAGGCAATTCCGGCATGATGGTAGGGAGCCTGTATTTATACTGAATGCTTACTGCTCCGTGGCCCAGTATTAACCACTTGGAAAAAGGAACACCCTTTTCAACCATGTTTTCTGGAACTTGGCACCTGTGTACTTGTGGAGCGTTGTCTGTTGCCTCTTAAATATTGAGAAATTGGTTGTAAAATGAGATGATCCCTCTGTTTGCACAGGGCGTTTTTAAGGATGGCATCCGGGCAATAGTAAGGGATGATATTGGTGCTATGGAGGACAAGGTTGAATCAATTTGGGTGGAAATCAGGAATAGTAAGGCGAAAAGGTCACTGATAGGAGTAGTCTATAGGCCACCAAATAGTAACGGGATGGTAGGGCAGGCAATAAGCAAAGAAATAACGGATGCATGTAGAAATGGTACAGCGGTTATCATGGGAGATTTTAATCTGCATATCGATTGGTTTAACCAGGTTGGTAAAGGCAGCCTTGAGGAGGAGTTTATAGAATGTGCCCGGGATAATTTCCTGGAACAGTATGTAATGGAACCTACAAGTGAACAAGCGGTCCTAGATCTGGTGCTGTGTAATGAGGCAGGATTGATTAACGATCTCGTAGTTCGGGATCCTCTTGGAAGGAGCGACCACAATATGGTGAAATTTAAAATACAGTTGGAGGATGACGAGGTCAAATCAAACACTAGTGTTTTGTGCTTAAACAAAGGCGATTACAATGGGATGAGAGAAGAACTAGCTAAGGTAGACTGGGAGCAAAGACTTCATGGTGAGGCAGTTGAGGAACAGTGGAGAACCTTCCGAGCGATCTTTCACAGTGTTCGGAAAAGGTTCATACCAACAAAAAAGAAAGACGGTAGAAAGGGGAAAAATCGACCGTGGATATCTAAGGAGGTGAGGGAGAGTATCAAATTGAAGGAAAAAACATACAAAGTGGCAAAAATTAGTGGGAGACTAGAGGACTGGGACGTCTTTAGGGGACAACAGAAAGCTACTAAAAAAGCTATAAAGAAGAGTAAGGTAGACTATGAAAGTAAACTGGCTCAGAACATAAAAGCAGATAGTAAAAGCTTCTACAAATATATAAGACAAAAAAGAGTGGCTACGGTAAATATTGGTCCTTTGGAAGATGAGAAGGGAGATTTAATAATAGGAGACGGGGAAATGGCTGAGGAGCTGAACAGGTTTTTTGGGTCAGTCTTCACAATGGAGGACACAAATAACATGCCAGTGACTGATGGAAATATATGATAGGTGAGGACCTTGAGATGATTGGAATCACTAAGGAGGCAGTATTGGGAAAGCTAATGGGGCTAAAGGTAGACAGGTCTCCTGGCCCTGATGGAATGCATCCCAGAGTGTTAAAAGAGATGGCTAGGGAAATTGTAAACGCACTAGTGATAATTTATCAAAATTCACTAGACTCTGGGGTGGTCCCAGAGGATTGGAAAGTAGCAAACGTGACACCACTGTTTAAAAAGGAGGTCGGCAGAAAGCGGGTAATTATAGGCCGGTAAGCTTAACTTCGGTTGTAGGGAAAATGCTGGAATCTATCATTAAGGAGGAAATAGCGGGGCACCTGGAGGGAAATTGTCCCATTTGGCAGGCGCAGCATGGGTTCACAAAAGGGTAGGTCGTGTCTGACTAATTTGGTAGAATTATTTGAGGACGTTACCAGTGCAGTAGACAACGGGGAGCCAATGGATGTCGTATATCTGGATTTCCAGAAAGCTTTTGACAAGGTGCCACACAAAAGGTTGCTGCATAAACTAAAGATGCATGGCATTGAGGGTAAAGTGGTAGCATGGGTAGAGGATTGCTTAACTAACAGAAAGCAGAGAGTGGGGATAAATGGGTGTTTCTCTGGTTGGCAACCTGTAACTAGTGGGGTCCCTCAAGGATCAGTGTTGGGCCCGCAGTTGTTCACAATTTACATAGACGATTTGGAGTTGGGGACCAAGTGCAATGTGTCAAAGTTTGCAGACGACACTAAGATGAGTGGTAAAGCAAAAAGTGCAGAGGATACCAGAAGTCTGCAGAAGGATTTGGATAGGTTGGGTGAATGGGCTAGGGTCTGGCAGATGGAATTCAATGTTGCCAAGTGTGAGGCTATCCATTTTGGGAGGAATAACAGCAGAATGGATTATTAATTAAATGGTAAGATGTTAAAACATGCTGCTGTGCAGAGGGACCTGGGTGTGCTGGTGCATGAGTCGCAAAAAGTTGGTGTGCAGGTGCAACAGGTGATTAAGAAGGCTAATCGAGTTTTGTCTTTCGTTGCTAGAGGGATGGAGTTCAAGACTAGGGAGGTTATGCTGCAATTGTATAGGGTGGTGGTGAGGCCGCATCTGGAGTATTGTGTTCAGTTTTGGTCTCCTTACCTGAGAAAGGACATTGGCACTGGAGGGAGTGCAGAGGAGATTCACTAGGTTGATCCCAGAGTTGAGGGGATTAGATTATGACGAGAGGTTGAGTAGACTGGGACTGTACTCATTGGAGTTTAGAAGGATGCGGGGGGATCTTATTGAAACATATAAAATTATGAAGGGAATAGATGGGATAGATGCGGGCAGGTTGTTTCCACTGGTTGGGGAAAGCAGAACTAGGGGGCATAGCCTCAAAATAAGGGGAAGTAGATTTAGGACTGAGTTTAGGAGGGACTTCTTCACCCAAACGGTTGTGAATCTCTGGAATTCCTTGCCCAGTGAAGCAGTTGAGGCTCCTTTAAACGTTTTTAAGAAAAAGATAGATACCTTTCCAAAGAATAAAGGGATTCGAGGATATGGTGTACGGGCCGGAGAGTGGAGCTGAGTCCACAAAGATCAGCCATGATCTCATTAAATGGCGGAGCAGGCTCGAGGGCCCAGATGGCCTACTCCTGTTCCTAGTTCTTGTGTTCTTATGTCCTTATGTTCTTAACATTTCAAACCTAATTGCAAAAAGCACCCAATTTTCACACTTCCTTGGCAAGCTGAGTACAATTTTCAAAATTCCATTATTGAGACGCAATCTATACTCTTATTTCAGGAGAAAATAAGATGTGTTTATCGACTAATGGAGTGGCACAGCAAATGGGATTTCATTTCTCGATGGGACGCAGATGCTGTTAAGATACCTGTCTTCAGTGTTGCTCAGTGCTATACTGTACACTGCCATTATCCGCTGGTTTATAAGTGGGTTAACGTTCAACTTCCTCAAATGATCAGTAGTTAATTTCAGCATGAAGTAGTTAAACTGTGTTCTGGTTGCTGTCGATAGACCCTTGTCTGGAAATGTATCATTGCCTGGAGTTGGTTGAGGTAGCAATAAATTTGCCCAATGATGATCACGACCTTGGTTGTGTTATGTGAAATGGCTGCTGGGTGACCTGACATGAAAGAATTTAAGGGGAGAAGCTAATGGGGAGAGAAATAAAAGGGAGGAAATTGGGCATTTTTCCTTAAGTCTCTCTCTTTAGATGTGATAGCCATTGAGACTTTGACCCATTTTGTACTCTTTAAACCTTTCTATCATAATCAGTAAGTGCTTGTTTCCCCACCCTCTAAAGATGCAACGCTGCAGATACTGGAACTCTGAAGCAAAAGGGGGGAATGCTGGAAATACTCAACAAGTTGGGCCTCATCTGTTGAGAGGGATTATTTTCTTTTCTTTTAATAGCACCTCTTGTAACTTATCAGTAGTTTCAACTTTTAGTTTGTTGAATGTTTTGGGAACGCCAGAACATGATCTCCCTTTTGCTCACTTGATAGAGCCATTTCTCTATATATCACACACACACACACACACACACACACACACACACACACACCAAACCTTGAAAATGAAATAACAAAATAAAACTTCAAAATAGAAGTATAGACACCCTGGCCCAGGACGCCATAGTTAGCTTCGCCCTTATCTCTATCAAAGGGACAGTTCTGATGTTCAGCCACTTGTCTTTAGTGTTGCTCATTGCTACACTGTACACTGCCGTCACCCACAGTTTTATCAATGTGTTCATGTTCTTCTTCCAAATGATCAGTGGTGAATTTCAACATATTGTAATAACATTTTAGTAATGAATGAGTTTGCCGATTCAGGACTGTAAACTAAAGAAAGCAATAATTAAAGGAGGAGGAGGAAACTGACGTATGTTTAACAAATATATTTTGTTGTGAGTGTTACAGACGCCTGGTCAGGTCAAAACAGTGGCTAAGAGACTGGATCAGATGCCACAACTTTTTAAAGTTTTAATGCGGTGTGGAAAGATCGATGATATAAGAAATAGAGCGTGTTTATTTTATTAAAAAACTTTATTGCAACAAAAGAAAATAAACCAATATTTGAACTTTTATCCCATTAAACATCACTTTGAATAACCATTCCGCTTACACAGACAGGCCAAGGTAATATTTGCATTTCCAAAGCAATCTTTCTTCCGTTAGGGATATTTGTTCAGAATCCTTTTCCAAAGCCTGCCTCGGTGGCATCTTTCATGACCCCTTTGGTCGATTTTTACAACCTTCTGCTGTAACTGTTCAAAACAGCATTACTCTCTCGCTCTCGTGCCCTCTCTTGCCCTTGCACCCCTGTCCAGCCCCTCAAACAAAAGTTCTCTCAGGTTTCCACACTTGAACCAATTATCGTTATCTTGGCTGATTGCCCACTCCAGTTTATACAAAAGAACAGAGCTGTGCCATTTATATGCAACTAACCTTCCAGTGACTGACAAATAGGTCATCAAACTCTGTGTTGGGCTAATGGCTGGTGAAACAAGGTTGTCCCGAATGACAGCGGATCTTGAGTAGATCATCCTGGGTGAACCAGGGCATCTGCAAGCAATCTTTTCCCTCAGTCTGTTTAACCCCTAAATTACCTGCTACATCTTGGGACCCCATTTCTAGATCCAAGTTCGTAATATTTCCCGATCATGACCTGAGGGAAAATGGCAATAGTGTTCACCTTTTAGGTGAGATGTACATTTTTGTAAAGGAAATATAAGCTGTAGACAATGTATTTGAATATGCGTAAATGCAGGGAACAAAATAAACTACATTGACCTTTTTTACTTTTGCAAAACAACCTTTGCAGTAGCAGACAAGATATAAAATTAATAATAACTAGATACTGCCTGTTGAGGAAAGATTTTAGAATTGTGCAATACCCAGTTTAATATTTTGTGTGAAGCTGATGTCTGATTTATTTGTTTGGCAGCTTTTATTTCCTCTTTGGGTTGCAGCTGAAATGTGATTGGACAGTTGTTTTCATTATGACTCATGTTATGAAGTATGTTAATGTGACCAATTCAGAGCACCATTGCTGTTGAGAGACCTTCATTTTCATCTAGATTGTCACTTTAAAAAAAAAAAAACCATTTGTTGGGCAGTAGCTGTGTACTCGGTTGCCTAGTTAGCCATAGATTCTATTAACATCGGTAACAACAATATGGTGTTTCATTCTTGCTAACCCTCTTAAAATTGGATGAAAAAATGCCCGCTAGTGTGCACTTTGTGTAATCTTTGAAATTCTTAAGATGGATCAGTGTTAGTGTCAGCTTTAATGTTCTTTGGAGCACAGTAAGAAGTCATGTTTTTAAACCAGTTCTCTAAACCAACTGGTGTCTGAGAATTCTAATTTGTGTAGATTAAACCTGTTCCTGTGCATTCCACAATCCTTTGACATCCCTCATCCCACCCTCCTTCCCTCCCTCCTCTCAGTTGTTTAGAGCTTTGTGGCGCTCACACCTGGAATGCTATGTATAGTTTTGACCTCCTCACCGTGGGCATACTTAGCTTGGAGTGAAATAAAGATTCACCTTGACTGATTTGTGGAAACGTAGAAAGTAACTAGGACCAGGAATAGGCCATTCAGCCCTTTGCGCCTGCTCTGCCATTTAATACGATCGCAGCTGATCCTCAATCTCCGGGCCGTATTCCCTCTTTCTCCCCATACCCCTTGACACCATTAAAATCTAAAAACATTATCGATCTCTTTCTTGAATACATTAAGTGAGTTGGCCCTGCCAGCCTCTTGTGGTGGAGAATTCCACGGGTTCACTACCCTTTGAATGAAGAAATGTTTCCTCATCGCAACCCTAAATGGTCTACCCCGTATACTGAGACTGTGTCCCTTACTTATGGATTCCCCAACAAGAGACGATAATCTCCCTGAATCTAGTCTGTCCAGCCCTGTTAGAATTTTATACGTTTCAATCCAATCTCCTCTCATCCTTATTCCTTTCTTTTGATGAATCTACTTTATTGTTAATACAGAAATTAGATATTTCAGGACTCTTCTCTCTGGTTCAGTGGCCATTAAGACTGATGAAGAGACTAGCCACGTTTTAATACAGTGATCATTCAGGAAAGATCTGGATCAGAACCTAAGCGAAGGTGCTGCTATTGAAGCCAACATTAGCACGCTCCAGGTCTTGAAAAACTATGTACTTCTGTGAAGAGACGAGGGAAAACTATCAGCAAATAACCAATTCAGAGGCCCTGAAAACAGTTAGCCACTGACTAAACCAGGCCCCGTTCCAAAGCTCTATCCAAGCCAGGCTCTGTTCAACACTGACAGAGCCAGGCGCCGTTCCAATGCTCGGACAGAGCCAGGCCCGGTTCCAATGCTCTGATAGAGTCAGGCCCCGTTCCAGCCCTCTGACCAAACCGGCGCCCGTTCCAGCGCTCTGACCAAACCAGGCCCCGTTCCAGCGCTCTGACCAAACCAGGCCCCGTTCCAGCGCTCTGACCAAACCAGGCCCCGTTCCAGCGCTCTGACCAAACCAGGCCCCGTTCCAGCGCTCTGACCAAACCAGGCCCTGTTCCAGCGCTCTGACCAAACCTGGCACCGTTTCAGCGCTCAGACCAAATCAGACTCTCGTCCTCATTCCTGGGATGAAGGGATTGACCCTTGTGCAGAGATTGAGTAGACTAGGCCTATAGTCTGAGGGGTTAGACAAATGAGAGGTGATCCCACTGAAATATAGAATCCCTGCAAGTGCAAAAGGAGGCCATGCGGCTCATCGAGTCTGCACCGACCCAAGAGCACCCTACCTGGGCCCACACCCCCGCCCTATCTCCGTAACCCCACCTAAACTTTGGACACAAAAGGGCAATTTAGAATGACCAATCCATCTAACCTGCACATCTTTGGAGCACCCAGAGGAAACTCATGCAGACACTGGGAGAAAGTGCAAACTCCACACAGTCACCCAAGATCGGAATTGAATCCAGGCCCCTGACACTGAGGCAGCAGTGCTAACCACTGTGCCACCGTGCTGCCTAAATTCTTAAGTACAGTAAGAAGTCTTACAATACCAGGTTAAAGTCCAACAGGTTTGTTTCAAACACGAGCTTTCGGAGCACTGCTCCTTCCTCAGGTGCTATATGCCTGACTGAATTTTCTTTTAACTTTCAGATTCATAATCGCTACGAGGGAAAGGATATTTCAAAACACAAGCGGAACTTGGCAATCACTGGAGGGGTGACATTGTCTGTAATTGTTTCTCCGGTTGTTGCTGCAGTAACTGTAGGTAAGGAAACAAACAGCCTTTCAACAATGTAGATTTCCGGTTCAATAATCGTTGGGTAATGCCATATTTATTGATATTGCTTTAAATGCATTATTCTAGACCAAATAAAGTGCAGATCAAGAAAAATGTCCATCGACTACAATTGTTGCTACTAAATGTGGTCCAATTTGAAACTACCGTGTTCACTTATCTTTCTGTGATCTATTCAGAGTTCTCTTGTGCCTCCCTCCATGGACGTTGTTTGCTGGTCAACAAAATATTTACTATCTTGTTAAAGCATTTTCATTGTTTTATGTGGGCCAAAGGTTTTGTTTCCGATACGTGTTCAGCAGCGATCTGTGAGGCAGCAGTATAATTGTCTCGTGCTGGTGTTAGAATAGTAATGATTTTAAGCTCTCAATGTAGGGATGAGTGAGCTCTTTGTATTACGGGGGGGGACCAAGAAAGAGGGATAGGGGACCTACCGCTGAGGAGGGTGGAGGGGAGCTTTCGGTATCTGGGGATCCAGGTAGCCAGGAGTTGGGGGACCCTACATAAACTGAATCTGACGAATCTGGTGGAGCAAATGGAGGAGGATTTCAAAAGATGGGACATGTTACCGCTCTCGCTGGTGGGTAGAGTGCAGTCGGTCAAAATGGTGGTCCTTCCGAGGTTTCTGTTTGTGTTTCAGTGCCTTCCATCGTGATCACTAAGGCCTTTTTTAAGAGAGTAGGCAGGAGTATTATGGGGTTTGTGTGGGCGAATAAGACCCCGAGTGTAAGGAGAGGGTTCCTGGAACGCAGTAGGGACCGAGGAGGGTTGGCGCTGCCAAACCTGGGGAGCTACTACTGGGCAGCAAATGTGGCGATGATCCGCAAGTGGGTTATGGAGGGAGAGTGGGCGGCATGGAAGAGGATGGAGATGGTGTCCTGTAAAGGAACGAGCCTGGGGGCGTTGGTGACGGCACCACTGCCGCTCTCGCCGACAAAGTATACCACGAGCCCGGTGGTGGCGGCAACGCTAAGGATCTGGGGCCAGTGGAGACGGCACCGGGGTGCAATGGGAGCATCGGTGTGGTCCCCGATCAGGGGTAACCACCGGTTTGTCCCGGGGAAGATGGACGGGGGGTTCCAGAGCTGGCATCGGGCGGGGATTGGAAGAATGGGGGATCTGTTCATCGACGGGACGTTTGCGAGCGTAGGGGCACTGGAGGAGAAGTTCGAGTTACCCCCGGGAAATGCCTTTAGATATATGCAGGTGAGGGCTTTTGTGAGGCGACAGGTGAGGGAATTCCCGTTGTTCCCGGCACAAGAAGTTCAAGATAGGGTGATCTCAGGTGTATGGGTCGGGGAGGGCAAGGTGTCGGAAA
Organism: Scyliorhinus torazame; assembly: GCF_047496885.1. Classification (NCBI taxonomy): domain Eukaryota; kingdom Metazoa; phylum Chordata; class Chondrichthyes; order Carcharhiniformes; family Scyliorhinidae; genus Scyliorhinus; species Scyliorhinus torazame. The sequence continues at coordinate 30,010,968 of NC_092717.1, forward strand.
TACACCAGGAGTTGAAAGAAGAGGGGGAAGCGCTGGTAGAAGAGTTGAAGGGTAAATGGGAGGAGGAGCTGGGGGAGGAGATTGAGGAAGGTCTGTGGGCTGATGCCCTAGGTAGGGTTAATTCCTCCTCCTCGTGTGCCAGGCTCAGCCTGATACAATTTAAGGTGGTCCACAGAGCGCACTTGACGGAGGCGAGGTTGAGTAGGTTCTTTGGGGTAGAGGGCAGATGTGGAAGGTGCTCAGGGAGCCCGGCGAACCATGTCCATATGTTTTGGTCATGCCCGGCACTGAGGGGTTCTGGAGAGGAGTGGCGGGAGCAATATCTCAGGTGGTGAAAGTCCGGGTCAAGCTAAGCTGGGGGCTAGCTATATTTGGAGTAGTGGACGAACCGGGAGTGCAGGAGGCGAAAGAGGCCGGCATTCTGGCCCGTGCGTCCCTAGTAGCCCGGCGAAGGATCTTGCTAATGTGGAAGGAGGCGAAGTCCCCCAGCCTGGAGGCCTGGATAAATGATATGGCTGGGTTCATAAAGTTGGAGAGGATTAAGTTCGCCTTGAGAGGGTCTGCGCAGGGGCTCTACAGGCGGTGGCAACCGTTCCTAGACTATCTCGCGGAGCGTTAGAGGAAGGTCGGTCAGCAGCACCAGCAACCTGGGGGGGGGGGGGGGGGGGGGGGGGGGGAGACGTCCTGGGAGGGGGGGGGAAAGGGGGGACTGCCTGGGAGGGTGGATGAGCAAGAGATGACATGAAGGGTTGGGGAAACTGGCATGTACGGGTGAGGGCCAGTGTACAAAGCTGTGTAAATATATCATTTTGCCATGTATATATCTTGCTCTGTGCGATTTCTCGTTTTTTTTGTTACGAGGGGCGGGGGTTATTGTTTGTAAGGGAGAAAAATTGTGTTAAAAAACTTTAATAAATATATTTTTAAAAAAGAAAAGAATAGTAATGATTTGCCAAACTATACAGTTCCATCCTTATTTATTTAAAATAGTTTGTCATTTACAGCAGAAGCTGCTCTTACTTTGCCATGTTCCTCCCACTGCAGAAAAGCTGCTTTTGCTTTAATAAATATATTCGGAATGCATGACTTTTGTTTTTACATTTTCAGATTTGATTGGACAGGAAGCATTTTCCAACATCATAACATTTTTTTTTAAAGAAAATATTTTATTGAAGCATTTGTCATTTTCACCGTTTTAACACTTTAACATTTCTTAAACAGCCGAGCGGGCCCCACCCCTTGCTGCTGACGTTCAAATTTCCTTGAAGTCGATGAACGGCTGCCACCTCCGGGTGGACCCCTTTATTGAGCCTCTCGAGCCAAACTCTTTTCCAGGCTGAGGAACCCCGCCCTGTCGCTGACCCACACTCCTAACTTTGGAGGCTCAGAGTCCCTCCATCCCAGCAAAATCCGTCTCTGGGCCACCAGGGATGAGACGACCAGAACATCCCCCCCCCCCCCCCCCCCCCCCCCCCCCAACCCTGGGCCCCCGGATCTTCTGATACCCCAAATATTGCCAATTCTGGACTCGGAGTCGCCCTTCCTTCCAGGACCTCTGACATGACATCCGCAAACCCCTGCCAGAATCCCCTCCACTTCGCACACGCCCAAAACGTGTACATGATTCGCCGGACTTCCCCCCACAGTGTTCCGCACCTATCCTACGTTTCCTCAAAAAACCTACTCATCTGGATCACAGTCATATGAGCCCTATGGACCACCTTGAACTGGATCAGGCTAAGTCTGGCACACTAAGAGGATGAATTGATTCTCCTCAAGCCCTTTTCCCATAGTCCATCTTCCAACTCCCCTCCCAACTCTTCCTCCCACTTCCTCTTCACGTCCCCGATTGGGACCCCTTCCCACTCCATCAACTCCTTGTATATCTCCGAGACCCTCCCCTCCCCATCCCCGTTTTTGACATTGCCTTATCCTGTAGTCCCCTCGGGGAGGCGAGGAAATGTTGGAACCTGCCTCTGGACAAACTCCTGTACCTGTAGGTACCGAAACCCATTCCACCCGGCAACTCAAACTCCTCCTCTAGTGCCTCCAGGCTCGGGAAACCCTCCTCGCTGAAGTGATCCACAAATCTCTCAATCCCTGCCCACACTGCCACCTTCTAAAGCCCACATCCAGCCTCCCCTGCACCATAACATTTTAGTGGTGGTTAGGCCCACTCCTGCGACACAATTCTGAGAATCCCAGCTTCTCTGGGTCTCTTGGCTATTTTCTCTTTTCATTTGGCACATGGTGAGACAAGAAGTACAAATTAATGGATTGCATAGGGTTTTCGGGCCTTGAAACTTTTCGTGTCAAATTACCAAGATTAAAATAAACAAAGACCTTAATTGGAATTTTGAAAAGGGGTTTATCTTTAAAAAGACCCTAATGTAGGCTCATCTTCAGGCATGTTCTGCACACTAAATTTAGGATGTGCTAATTATACAAATTGAAGTAGGGCTTCCGTTCCTTTGGGGGTATGTGTCACAGAAGTCAATTGGTAGGTCATTGGATCGCCTCTTGTCAGTGATTACATAGATTGGTCCTGATCTGTTTCTGCATTGTTCAGTCTGTGCTCATGTTGCCTCTTGAAGTTGTGTCCTACTGACCAATGAGTATGCATTAAAGGCAATCGCCACTATAATCTGATGTCACGTCTTGGCATAAAAGAACAATAAATATGGACCAGATAACTGGCATCAATTTATAGCACAGGTTTTTTTGGACATCGTCTTTCAATGTTCTGCTGGCTTGTGCTTCTCTTCCAAGTTCCGGCAGATAATGTGCGTGGAGCTGAGTCGGATCACTACCTGTTGCTAGAAATAGCACAATGTCATTCTTTTGGAAGAAAGTCGTGAAGTGCCAAACAGGGCAACCCTGCTCGTGGCTGCAAGTCTCTTTTAGTAGCAGCAAATAGGCTGGGTCCACCACCGGCTCTTGCCTGGCAATTCTTCTGTTTCTGCTCCCCCCTTTCCTCTACTTCTAGACTTGGCACAGATATCCTAAGTTTCAATTAGAAGCTTTATAAAAGTTTAAGCAATATTTATCCCAATATATATAGCCACTTAAATACATGGAAATTCCATCTGCTGGGAACATTTTGTGCACTGTCATTATCCTCCCTGCATAAAGGCCAGATTGCACTGGCAGCAGTGTATTGTTCGAATGAGTTTGTACTGTACATATGTCTAACCCTCTTCCCCAGGCTTGAGGCAGAAGTGTCTGAACTTGCCTTGAGTGGCAAAGCAGACTTTTTTTTTGGTTTCCTGTTGTTCATATACAGGTTTTGCTATCAATCGCCTATCTCTGTGGTTTGTTTGCTGCTCTGGTTGTTTATAGTTTTAGCTCATCTGGTGAGCTAAGGGAGTTTCTTAACAAGCCTATAGTCTGGAATCCGCATCCTTTCTGATTGTTAGTCTGGAATTACATCCTTGCTGATTGTGAAGGGGGTTTGCATTAAACGGATTGGGTTCCTGAAATGGAGTAAGTCTGTACTTGGGATCTTTACCTGTGCACTGGATGTGAAAATGTAGTGGAAGGTGTGGGATTTGGATACCGCTGAATGATTTGAAGGAAACTTAGTTCACTATTGTGGTTAAAGTAAGTTGTGCATACGGTTTCTCCCCTCGTACTCATGGAAGATTCTCCATTACAGGGTTTATAAATTTAGAGGGCATGTTGCCAGAAATGGATGTTTGAGAACCTTGTTGAATGAGTGCTCTTTCTGTTAAAATTTTGCAGTTTGCCTGTGTGTGTTATGTAGGTCAGGAATCACAATGGCCTGATAGTTATTGAAGAATGGATGCTATCTGTGGTGAGGTTGTATCCACCAAATGTCACTAGGTTAGTCGACCAATTTTGAGCAAAAGGGTTCTTCACTGTTGTGTTTATCACCCTTCCTAATTCCAGAAATATGAATGTTTATTCGAGTCGAGTTATCGTGGTCCATTCACTATCCTGCTGAGGTTACTAACATAACAAGTAATTCCAAAATGTAATTGGTTCAGTGTGAAATACTATGGGACATCGGCAAGATGTGATGAATGTGTTGTATAAATGCAAATTTTTCCTTGCACCTAAATATTCAAGCGCATGTTAACTTAACCAACCAGTGCATCCTTCAGCCACTTCTACTATTACGATCCTGGACCAGATCCCAAAAGTGACTAGGATACTAGTCAGAGCCCCCAATATTTAATTTAATTTTATAAGACTGAGGAAAGGATGCCTCACTCCATGAGTGATTTCATGTGAAAATAAGGATGTGGTATATGAAAACAAATTTTATTACTAACACAGTATTAAAATATATTTAACACCACACAAGAAAGTAGCTTACAATTACCCCTATGCTAATCAATATAATGACACAATAACCCTCAGCTGCTATCTTTACTTCTACTCACACAACGGATCAACTAAGATCTCAATCCACTTTCAAATACAGCTAGCACTCCGGTATACTTACTGTAGAGTTGTCTTGAAACTCCACGTTGGAAAAGAGAGATCCTTTTGAGTCCACTTTAAAGAAAGTGACCTGACCCTGTCAGAACAATGCAGGATCTCTAGTTGAAGACTTCAGAAACTTCATAGTTTGACTGCCGTCTCGCAACTGCCCTGCTCTCTTTTCTGCAAAATGCTTGGTACTCTAGCATTAATTACATCATCCTACCAAGCTGAAACACAATGGGCTGGATTCTCCAGTCACCGACGCCAAAATCGCATTTGGTGACCGCCTGGAGAATCCAAGTTTGTGACGAAATCGGGGGTGGCGACGCTTTTGCGATGCGCCGTCCCCTCCAAAGAGTACATCGCGCCACGTATCGACGGCCTCAGGACATTGCCTGAGGCCCGCCCCCCGATGCTCCACCCCTGACCAGCCGGGTTCCCGACAGCGTGGGTCTCTCGTGGTCTCACCTGTCAGGAACTTGGTGTGGCGGCTGCGGGCTCAGCCCAGCGCCGCCACAGTAGGGGAAGGGCCCATCTGTGGGCAGAGGGGCCATTATTCGGAGCTGGAAGCACTGCGGGGGGTGTGGTCCGGGGCGTCCGAGCTGGCCGGAGGGGAGGACTATTTTGCGGGCCGGGTCCATGAGTGACCTCTGCCATGAAGCAGGGCATAGCCATTGCAGGCCGCCGCCGTGCACCGGCGTGGCCACGGACCGGGTAATTCTCTGGGCCGTATCGGCAGCTAGAACCGGGTGCTCTACGCTGCCGTCCTGCTAGCCCCCCAGCAAAATGGGGAATTGGCCGTTTTGCACTAGTTTTTCTGGTGTAAAACGCCACCTTTCCCATGCCAGTGTGGGGACATAGTCCCAGAATTGCAGAATCCAGCCCAATGTCTCCAACTATCTACTCCCCAGGAATGCTCTTAATCCAAACAAAAATCCATTAGCCCAAGCTTTTAAAATGCTTTAATTGCTGTCTTGCAAACCAGGATTTTTAAAATTACTACTGCGGCAGTCATTACACGAATACAGCCATTTAACCCTTACTGCGCCAAATACACATATTACAATATATCTGAAATTCCTATATTCATCGCACTTCCATGTGTGCCTCAGCTTACTGCGCACTCTTCAGGCATTTATGCTGATTCCTGTTTCGCCATATTATTCACATTTTATGCCATTGCTCCAGCATGTTGAAAAGCCTGCCTCTGCTACTGGATGGCAGTCTGTATGTATGTTTGAGTGAATGGAATGAAAAGCAGTGGTATGAATTGGAGTTGTTTTTTGGGTGAAAAGTGGTCTCATTTGTTAATATTTTTCTCCTTAATCTGTGTGACGGATAGGATTGATTTGGGTTCAGTTGTGGAGTTAGAGCAAAAGAAAGTTGTGTCCTGGTCAATTTGTCAAGTGTTACTCGAGAATAAAGATAAACACATACACCCTTGATGGATTACAGGGACTGTACTTTCACACATTGACCCTAATGTTATATTTTTATTTAATTGAGTATGTTTATCAAAAACATCTCCCTTAATGAGTATATAACTTTGTTAATTGAATGTATATCTTCAGGACCAATAGTTCTTCAGTAAAATATTTTGTGTTGGCTGTTTCAATATTTTCTTCGATGATATAGTTATTTTTGTGTGATGAAGCATTGAGATACTATGTAAGTGACAGTTGTGTTTGGTTCTGGGTAATTAGTTAACATATCAAACCAGTTGTGTCCAACAGAAAGAAAAACTGTTACCAGGAAAGTGTAATATGAAATGTTCGGACTGTGTTCATTTCAGCTGTGGTGGGGGAGGGGAGGGGAAAGTATCTGCAGCACATTTGTACAAAGGCCTGAAGACAGCATTTCGAACAACACTGGGATGATATACTCAGGGCTACAAGATGGGGAGCAGCTTCGCTGTTGAATTGACAAGTTTCATTTAGATCCAATCGACTTAATTGTTTTATATTGTATATTTTTTCATAATAAACCCAGTGACCACACTGTTGATGTAATTACCTCCGATACAGGGCTGTCGGGTACATTTTCAAACTGCACACATCTTCACAACATGTAACTGTTGACATTTGTGTGGAATTGACACATTGTAAAACAAATATTATACTTAGCGGATGACTCCTGTCAAGTTTTTAAAAAAAATCCTAATATGATTTCAGATTTGTGCTAGAGAATTTACACAGACTTGAAAAATAATCAAGCTTGTAATTGGGGAACAGCCAAAGGAAACGAGAACAAAACTATTAAGAAAAACTGCAGTAAAGGCTTGGACCAGTTATAATGTTGTAAGCCTATTAATACAGAATTAGTGTTCACAAAGTCACCTGACCACAAAGTACGAAATATCTGCTTACCGACATGCAGTGACCTATCTTGATCTAAGCTTGCCAAACCGTTGCAGGGTTTTACCAAGGGCTGACAACTGACACGTCAAATTTTTCGAATTTGTATGTGGTGCCTGGGGTAGTTAACGTGATGAACAATGTAACAAATGCACAAAAACATCCTGCATGAACTTGTGCTTTCTGTTGAATGCATTTATTTTACTGTTCTATCTTTACAGGAATCGGGGTTCCCATTATGCTGGCATACGTTTATGGAGTAGTCCCAATTTCCCTCTGCCGCAGTGGAGGTTGTGGCGTTTCTGCAGGCACTGGGAAAGGTGTGCGGATTGAATTTGATGATGAAAATGATAATGCTGGCGGAGGAAATGCAGCATTAGGTAAGGGCTACATTAAAAGGAAAAATCCTGCCACCTGTTGAAGCTATCTGTTACCTTTAATATTCATTTCCATGTACATGACTGCATGTGTTTAGTTGCTTTAATTTGTGCTGTGCCTTGCGTAGTAGAGGTGAGTGGGCGACATCTTAATAAATCTCGGTAGGCAGTGCTGTTGGCTGTGTGTCTAACATAATCACGGAGTACACTTTGTCCAGTGGTTCTTTGTTCTATCTGTTGGCTCACAGAGATTTAGTTGCTGTCTATCTCTCATGGGGAAAAGGTGTTCAAGGGGCTGCGGTCAAAGAGTACTCGCAGCAATGTGGCAAATTCATGCCCCCGTGAGCAATTTTAATGGATTCACTTTTACAATGCAATTTCAGCAGTTCCTTTGTTAACCATAAGGCAATCTGTAGACTGGACAATAGCATGCCCAGCTTAACTCTGCAAAAAGAAGCCTATTTATGAAAAGATTCAATTTAGTTCAACTGACTGCCCATCACCTCTAAATTCTGTAGGCTGTTTTTCTCGCTTCTCATGCACTGTCCGTTTAAGGATAAACAGCCCTTCCTGCAGTATGTAACTAGCTGTGTCTACTGTCCCTCTGGTTTTGGCTTGACTCTTCCCATTTATACCTAGTTGTGCTGTTGTGGCTTTTCATGGTACTGTGCAACAGTGTCCAAACTTTGACTTCAGGGCATAGACAACATGCATGTCTGGAGCCTTGTGGGGTGGGAGAGTGAATGGGAAGTTTCATTCCATATTTCTAAGAATTTGCAAAAGTTCAGTTTTGCTGATTACGGTTTACCCATCAAGAATAGCCTTTTAGAATTCTCTTGCTCTGCCCCATCAAAATCAACCAGGACATAACCACATAACAGGACTGAATTGCTAGGACTTGGGGACCATCAGTTGAAAGCCCTGCACTAATGTTCTCGGCTGCTGAAACATACTTAACTGCAAAGGCTGGCGTTCCCTGTTAAAATGTAATTTTGCACAATCGTAGTGATTTCCTGTGTATATTTCTGTCACTGTACCTGTACATCAGTTAGGCCGACCTTCTTGGTCCCTCCAGTGATACTAGTTGGATGCCTGACTGTCTCTAGATCTATACCATTGCTTTTCCACTTATAGTTCATGGTGTCTGCAGTTAACCACATCCAAAGAACAAAGAAATGTACAGCACAGGAACAGGCCCTTCGGCCCTCCAAGCCCGTGCCGACCATACTGCCTGACTAAACCAGCATTTGATTAGATTCCAGACCTGAGGAGCTGTTCAATTTGTGCTGACTTTCCATATCGCCTTATTAGCTAGGCTATTGACATTGCAAATTTACAAAAATCAGTTATTTAGCTATATGATTTTTAAAAAAATGTTTATACACGTACAGGACTTCTATGCCCTAATTGTAAGGCATGTTTTAATGCATAATATATAATGTAACCTATTCAGGAAGCTCTGTAGGAGTTTTCACACTTGCAGCCTGAAGCATCTGCCCACGATTTTGTATTGCTAATGAAAGTGAAATGAATCAAAAGTAATAAGTTGCTGCTGTGTTGTTTCTGCCCATCTAGATACCACGTTTGTTGTTGAGGCACGCAATAACCCCAGTATTGGAGAGGGAAGTGTTGGAGGCCTAACGGGCAGTTTGAGTGCCAGCGGCAGCCACATGGACAGAATAGGTGCGATACGAGACAACCTGAGTGAAACAGCGAGCACCATGGCACTGGCTGGAGCTAGTATCACAGGCAGCCTTTCTGGGAGTGTGATGGCCAACTGTTTCAATAGGTAAGCCCCACAAGAGTTTTGTAGTCAGTAGAAAGTCCTTTCATTGTCTGCAACCTTTCTAAACACACTTAAAATTACAAAAACTGGTACAAGAGTTAACTTGGAGGACCCGTTGGCAAAGATGGAACTGATTGCAGATAAAATAATTTGGCTGTAAGGGCAGCACGGTGGCATAGTGGTTAGCACTGCTGCCTCACGGTGCCGAGGACCCAGGTTCGATCACGGCCCCGGGTTACTGTCCGTGTGGAGTTTGCATATTCTCCCCGTGTCTGCGTGGGTCTCACCCCCAAAAACCCAAAGATGTGCAGGGTAAGGTGGATTGGCCACACTAAATTTCCCCTTAATTTTTGGGGGGGAAAAAAGAATTGGGTACTCTACATTTATTTTTACAAAATAAAATGTTGACGCATACTGGGCTAGAATCATAACATGTTACAGCACAGGAATGAGTCATTTGAGCCATCATCTATGCCAATATCCCTCTACACTGAGCCACTTGGTTTGATCCCTCCCATGGGGAATCCCCATCCCTTTAATATTTCTACCTTTCAGTAATGGAGTTCATGGAATGTTTCAAAAATATCTTGCCACAAAATTCCACATTCTGGCCATTCCCTGAAAATACTCTCTTTGTACCTCCCCTTGAATTAATTTTGTGATTATCATAAATTGATGTCCTGTTGTATAACCAACCAGTAAATACATTTGATAACTATTTACATCACTGTAATCCTTCACACACTGGGGCACCGCTATCAGGTCACTCCTTGTTTAAACCGCTCTACTAAGAGGAGGAAAAAGGTCTAAATTTCTCAATTCTGCCAAAGTGACAAACCTAGTGAACCTACTTTGCATCTTTTTCTTTGATGTTACATCCTTCCTATAATAGGATGTCCAAAAGTGCACAGTTGTGCGTTTTATTCATGCCCTCCCGCGTGATTCTAAGTGGTTATATTGTACAAGTTTTTTTTTTGGGGGGGGGGGTATTTTTTTTCCTGTTATCTCTTCCTCTAATTCTTGATCTGATCCACTTAGGTTAGAGGTGCAGGCAGATATCCAGAAGGAACGATACAGTCTCAGTGGTGAATCTGGCACAGTCAGCATTGGGACCATCAGTGACAATGCCAGCACAAGGGCCATGGCAGGATCGATTATCAATTCCTACAACCCACTGGACAGGTCTGTCATTTTGCTGACATTTTGTAATGATTCCATCAGCTTGGTGACTGTTTAAATATGTTGAAATTATTATTGCTATCTGTATTAATAATTGTTTTCATGTTTTAAAAAAAAAAAAAGCAGTTTGTGAAAAGTAATTTATAAATTCTGCTTTAAAGAATAATGACCACTTGGGGCAGCACGGTGGCGCAGTGGTCAGCACTGCTGTCTCACGGCTCTGGGTCACTGCCCTTGTGGAGTTTGCACATTGGGTTTTGCCCCCACAACCCAAAGATGTGCAGGATAGGTGGATTGGCCACGCTAAATTGCCCCTTAATTGGGAAAAATGAATTGGGTACTCTAAATTTAAAAAATAAAAGAATAATGACCTCTTTAATTGCTGTCTAAATAATTGCAAGGGCACCTTCTATGTAACCATGTTACTTCCTAGCTGAGGTGGCTCTTTTTTTTTTTTTGCATGTGCATCTATAAACATGACAGAAAGATAAAGGACTTGCATTTACATTGCACTTTTCACAACCTTTGGGTATATCACAGGCAATGATATAGGTAATGTAGGACAAGCGGCAGCTAAATTGCATGCACCAAAGTCCCATCATCAGCAGTAAGATAAATAACGAGACAATCTATTTTAGTGTTGTTGGTTCAGTGATCAATACTGACCACATATTGAGAAAGCCTTCAGCTTCTCTTCAAATGGTGCAGTGGGATTCGTTATGCTCCCCTGAGAGGGCAGATGGATTCTTGGTTCACCTGAGAGACTGAAAAGTCACCGTCATGCATATCAAAATCTGGCTGGGGTACACAAAAATCTGTTCTTCTTATTTCTTCATTCCATGTTAGAAGCTGAAGCAATCAGGAACCTGCACTAAAATGAAATAAAAACAGGAAATGCTGGACATACTAACCTTTCTGGTCAGTGACCTTTCATTTGAACATTAGGAACTTGCAGTTTTCTGATGCTACCCAAAACAAAAATGGTGCACCTGGGTGTTGGGCTCCAGGGGAGCACTAAGGATGCAAACCGCAGTAACGATCCTGAGTCCAGTGGCCAGTTCAAACTTTAGTTTGCCAGTAGCTAAGAACTGAATGCGTACTTGGATTTAAAGCCGCATTTTTGTCACCTGCTTGCAAGGAAGTAAATGAATGCTCCTATATGGTTTTCCCAGCCATGTTCTTCCACACAGTCTTTTATGCACAGACTCCTCTGAGAGTTAACTCGAACTACAGAATTGAATCTTGATGACTTAAAAGTTATTTTTCCAATTTCATTGTGTTTTATTGAACAAAAGTGGAAATACAGAATAAATCTATTGAGATTAAATTATTTTTTAGACCCAACTTCCTGGCGCTCCTCCAAATAACTCATTGCAAAAAGTGCTTTTTTAAAAATACCTATTTTGGGTACCTGCTGTAGGTTTGTGAGAAAACAGAAAATTGCTGGAAATACAGCATCTATGGAGAGAGAAAAATTGAGTAACATTTCTGGTCAATGACCCTTCATCAGAACTGGGAAAGCTAGAAATGTAATTGTTTTAAAGTTGGTCAAATAGGAGAACACACAAGGGAAGGTCTGACATAGGTTGGGACTCGCCACATAGACTAGTTGATATTGCAAGGTGGTAGTGGGACAAGTAAAGAAACAAGAGATGTGCCTAGAGGAGGTATAAATGGCAGGCTCGTGAGCAGCCGCTATCCAAAAGTAAAACGAGAAAAAATAAAAATTGCATTGGCATTGGGTTTTGGAAGAGGCAAGGAGAATCCAAGCTCAGCTGGCTGAGCAGAGGGCCCAGAAAACAGAGGCTAACAAATCCTGCACCGTCTCAGTCAACTGCCTCAACAGTCATGCCAGAGTGGGGCCCCTGACCCCACCAGGTGATAATACAGAGTTGATCACCAAGGCGAGGCTGCCGAATATTAGTGTTGGTATGTGGAGGACCTGATGCATAATAAAGCTCCAGCCCTTCAAAACCATTTTCCTATATTGGGACATAGTTTCCTCTGGTTGCTAATGTTAGAAAGAATAGATCTGAGTATTCTGGACTTTTATCATCTTGTGTATCCGGAATATTTCTCTTTGCTAATGGCGAATTAAGAAAATGTGTTTTGTGACTCAATGCACTTTCAGGAGATATAAATATTTGGCACCTTCCATTATTCATTTACATGTGTGTTGGAGAGCGATATGTTCTGTGAGATGGGCGTGAGTGAGCAATCAGACTGGTAGAGTTGGCTTCCCTAATTTTAATTAATCTTGTGAAAAATTAGTCGGAACCTACTATTTGATATGCACCTGCTTGGATTTATGATTGGACCCAACTGTCCAAAGCCAAATATTCCATCGGTGCTCTAATAATCTGGTTAATATATTAATGCTGCTGATAATGCATTTCAAATATAGTTTTTTCAACAAATCTGGGTTTCTGTGACTGTGTTAACACATGAATATGTGGGTGCACGAAAGTCGCTAATTCAATTGGTCCTGTGCCCAGTGAGCAATAGGTATCCCAATAGGAAGAGAAAATGAGGAAAAATGCAAACTACACTTTTCGGCTACTTGAGTTTGTGTTTGGTATGTTGAGCTGTATTCTTTACCTAACATCCATCTCTAGTTAACCTATTTCTCACTTAACACTAAATATGGGTTTCAAACTTAAATGTTCCCCCATTGCTTTGAGCGGTTTATTGCTATTATTGATGGCCTCTTGTGTGAAAGATGCTTCAATGTCAGAAATTCTAATGGCCAGGAATATATGAAGACACTGCTAGATTTAACCATTTCCTAGTCCATGGGGCGGGATTCTCCGTTATGCTGGCCGGTCGGGTTTCCCATTATGGGGCACCACACGCCGCGGGTGAATTGTAATATTGTTCTCCTGGGTATAGTGTGAATTGTAATATTCTCCTGGGCATTGTGGGAATTGTAATATTCTCCTGGGCATAGTGCGAATTGTAATATTGTTCTCCTGGGCATCATGTGAATTGTATTGTTTCTTTTAAAGATTGATTCATTTGATCACAGGAACTGGTATAGTTTTAAATGCAAATATGACTGACGGGAATGTTTGGGACAGTGTAGTTGTGCCCAGAACTTTCATTTTTGCAAGCTGTTAGGCTGTAGAGGTATTATTTATTCTTTTATCTGCCTTTGGCCAAAACGAGTCTCTGTGACACCATGCCACTCTGTGGCAAAAAAACCCTGAGATCCTGCTTCAAGGGACTGAATTACAAGACCGGGAATTCAGTCAGTTAGTTAATGGCATTGTTCTCTACAAGAGGAATGGTTTGTGTGGTTTGCTATTCATCTGAACTGAGGTGGATTAATACCTGTAATTCTCATGTCACCTATTTGGTTTCTGAAATTGTTGAACTACAATTAGATTCAACATCCTCTCCATATTATGCTCCAGTTGAACATTTATAGATTAATATTCCTACATCGCCTGTAATGAGCTTGACATTTGTGTGTGCATCTCCTTTCAGGGAAGGAAACAGTCTGGAGGTGCAAGTTGACATTGAATCGAAGCCTGCAAAGTTCAGACACAACAGTGGAAGTAGTAGCGTAGAAGACAGCAGTGTGCCTGGTCGTAATATAGCCATTTTACCTACAGCCCCTGTTGCGGACAGTCGATCCAGTGCCTCCAAGTGGCCCAAAGAAACAACAGCTAAAAAGTGCAATGGAAAATTGCAGAAAAGAGGCAGTATGAAGATAAATGAAACTCGAGAGGAGATGGATGCACAGTTACTTGAACAAAGAAGCACCAATTCAAGTGAATTTGATTCCCCATCACTTAGTGACAGTATACCATCTGTGGCAGACTCTCACTCCAGCCATTTCTCAGAATTTAGTGGATCTGACATGGAGAGTATGAAAACGTCTTGTAGCCATGGTTCCAGTGACTATCACAGTCGGTTTTCAGCGGTCAGTCCCCTACCGGAGGTGGAGAATGATCGTCTGGAGACATGCCCATCGCAAGGTGGTCTTCTTGCTTCTGTTGCAACTGGGCCAAGTGCCGATGTCTTGCAGTTGAGCTTCATTGCAGAAGAGAATGGTGCTGCAACTTCAGCAGTGCCAAATTATGCCATTGAGGAGGCAGAAAATATAACCAATAATAACCAGCAGGAACAGACCAGTGCAATTCATACTGAGATTTAATCCTTCCATTCTGCAGTTCTAATCATAAGATGTCGCTAATCAGTCCTGCTTAGTTGATTATACGGTAATTGATATAAAAGGAAACTCATAACTTGGAAATGGAAACTGGTGCTTATTAACCAACAAGATCATGGATTTTGAGGGTCAAAATAAAGTGTAGATGTCAGGGTTAAATATGTCATTACAGATCTGTCTCCCACTTATCAAGTTCAATTTGAAAGGACTGGGAGAGCAGTAGGTAAGAGTTTTTTGAGAGGCGTTTATTGGGCAGTGTTGATGTCTGGACAGGTAACATGTTGAGTGAGAAGTGACGGTCTATTTTTCTGTCACTTATAATTGCATGTGATATATTACAAAGAATGTGTAACTGAACTTGGAGAAGTTCAAGCAGTAAAGTGCGAGCAGAAATCAGTTGAAGATTACATCAGAAAGACACATTCTTGACTGGTAATTCCTTTCAATTATCAAAGATCGACCTTTCTTCCCTGTGTTTCCTGGTGCCTTTGGAAAAGACTGTTTAATACCTATGTTATTGAGGATATATTTATACTTCATCAAAAAAAAAAAAAAAAAAATCTGTAGTGGATTACAGCATATCACAGAAGAATGCTAAAAATGCAGTTGGATGAAAGTTGTGTATAATGAATGAATAAGATATAACCCTATATTAGCCTACCAAAGACAGTACTCAGGCTTTAAAAATAAAAGTTTCGCATAACTGATTTAACTGGTTTCTTTGTTCTGAAAAAGCAAGTATTCATAACAAATGAATGCTGCTGCTGCAGTTTGTTACAGGTTGAAAGCACAGTGCAGAAATTGCACATTGCTTTGTTTGGAGCATTAGAGAAGATAGGTGAAGACTATGGCCTTTGCCCTCCCCCGTGTGATGAGACACTAAAACAAACTCACAAAAAGGCTGTCCTCAGCCTATAACGGTGCACTGTTGAAATTACAATATACTTCACAAATGCAAAATTGAGTAATTAAATGTGAGTATGTTTTGCGCATTATGCAGTGTTTGGTTTATGTTGTTGCCATGTTGATAATGCTTGAAATTTTATCCTTATGAACAGAAGAATAAGAAGTCACAAGTTATGGTCTTTTTAATTTTCTTTTGATAAGCTTTGGAACACTAGTGCCAGTTACAGTATATGTTGCATAATGCTTGTTTTCGTATTTGTATATTTGTTTGCAAGTTGGTTTGCCTAACAGGATGACTGTAAGATGCATATCTAAAATAAAGTACAATTAAAAACCAATGCTGTGTGTTCATCTTTATAATCTGTGCTTGGTTTGATCAAGTTAAAATCCGAGCAATGATGTATCTGAGGTATACAGGCCAAGATCCCATGCTTTTCCCATTTGTCTGATCCAGAGCAATATTGTGGGTGTTATGTTTGGCCTCTTGTGGAGAGTAAAATCACTCCAAGTTGCTGCTTTTGACAGCTATATAGTGCTGAACTGAAATGTCTCTGGACGTTTGATCAAACTAAGAACTGGCTTTGGCTGTCAAATTGCCTGTTATCAATTGTTCTTCAATAATGGCCATTTGTTTGAGATACTGGAGGACAATCTGTGCCTGTCGAACTGTTCCCCAACAAGAAGCTAAAGCCCTTTTAAAAGGAAAACAGGGAGCAAATTAGTGCATAAGGAAAATCTGAATATATCAATGTGATGTTCTATATTGAAATACTAAAGTCTCAAAAGTGAGATGGCAACAGAAACAGGTATCCAAGTAACTGGAAGCCGGTGCTTTTACTGCAGAGGGATTGAAGCCCTTCACTGAGTTGAGGCCCAGGGTGCTAAGACCTGATTTGAAATATCTGTGAAATCATTTACAGAAATGTATGTCTGTGGGTTAGATTTGCATCCACATAACAAAACAAGAAGATTGAAAGTTGCACGTTTCACAACGCATTGCAACTTTGGATGCTTGGAGTTTCTTCTCATGTTGACAATTTGAAAATTTACATCTCGGTTCCAGAAAGATACTTTTTTTCTCTCTTGATAATACATCGTTAGCAAAGAACTGCAGCGTTCTGCATGTCTTGCCTAAAAATGTATAAATTTTCAACCTTAGTCAATGTTTCAAATCCATGTTGATTACATTTTAGGGGGGCGGAAGATGCTCTGTGTGACGGAATAACATGCAGGCTCCCATACACATACAAATCTTTGGAAATTGGCGGGAAATTAATAAGGCTGTAAGTTCAAATGGTATCCTTGTCTTTATTTATTCACTCACAGGGTGTAGGCATTGCTGGTAAAATGAACATTTATTGTCCATGCCTAGGTGCCCTTCAGAAGCCGGGGTGAGCCACCGCCTTTAAACCATTGGAGTCCATGCGGTGAAGCTACATCCATAGTACTGTTTGGTAGGAAGTTGTAGATTTTGACCCAGTGATGATGGAATGATAATTCCAAGTGATGATGGTGAGCAATTTGGAAGTGGTGGTGTTCCCGTGTGTCTGATGCGCATTATCCTTCCTTGCTGGTTTGGGAGGTGCTGTTGTAAAAAACATTGGTGAATTTGCTGCAGTGCATCTTGTAGATGATGCATGCTGCCACCAGTTTGCCATTGGTGAAGTAAGTGGAGGTTTAAGGTATTGGGTGGGGTGCCGATGAATTGGATTGCTTTGTCTTGAAATGTGGTGAGCTTCAAATGTCGGAGCTGCCTTCATCTAGGGAAGGTGGAAGTGTTTAATCACTGACTTGGGGCAGCACGGTAGCATAGTGGTTAGCACTATGGCTTCACAGCGCCAGGGTCCCAGGTTTGATTCCCGCTTGGGACACTGCGGAGTCTGCACGTTCTCCCGGTGTCTCCCCGGGTGCTCCGGTTTCCTCCCAGTCCAAAGATGTGCAGGTTAGGTGGATTAGCCACGCTAAATTGACCTTGGGTTGGATGGGGTTGCTGGGTTACGGGGGTAGGCCGGAGGTATGGGCTTAAATAGGGTGCTCTTTCCAAGAGCTGGTGCAGAATCGATGGGCCAAATAGCCTCCTTCTGCACTGTAAATTCTATGATTCTATGACTTGCACCTTGTAGATGGTGGTGAGGCTTTGAGAGCAGAGTTTTGAACTGATCTGTTGTGGGAATGCTCAGCTCTGGCTATAGCATGCTGCTTCTGTTTAACATCATGTGGTCACGGGGTGTCACTCGCCACTCCAGTGATCAGCCACACATCTGCTCTGCAGCCTCCATGTGGGCCAATTACTTTTAATCAATCTTCACCACTAGGATGTTGACTGGGTATTTAGTGATAGTAATGCTGTTGAAAGTTGAGGTGAGATGGTTAGGTACTCATTGGATATGGTCTATGGTCAATATCCCAACTTATGTGGCACAAACATTACTTGCCACTTATTGACCCAAGTCTGAATTTTACCCGGGGTTGCAGCATGCAGGTATGAACTGCTTCATTATGAAGAATAATTGAACATTTTGCAATCCTCAAGAATATCCTCCTTCTGACCTTATGATCAATGTTCCCATTGGCTGTACAGCAGTCTGGAAGATAGTGCAATGCAGGCTTTGTTCCACAATGAGGCATGTGTGTGGCCATGCTAGAAAACTTGGAAGGATTGAAGGAATTGGCTGTGCAACAATTAAGTTTTAAAGACAACATTGCTTATGGGAAGCTAATTTGACAAAGCAACTGAATGATTGGGTCTCTGACCCTGAGGAACTCTAGCAACTATGTCATTGGCTGAGATTGATCTCCAACTACGTCCTCCTTTCTTCATGCACGTTATGGCACCATCCAGCGGAACCCAAACTAAACCTCAGCGAGCAGGCCATTGTGGGTGGCACGGTAGCACAGTGGCTAGCTCTGCTGCCTCACAGCGCCAGGGTCCCAGGTTCGATTCCAGCTTGGATCACCGTTTGTGCAGAGTCTGCACGTTCTCCCCATGTCCGCGTGGGTTTTCTCCAGGTGCCCCGGTTTCCTCCCACAAGGCCCAAAAGACGTGCTTGTTAGGTGAATTGGATATTCTGAATTCTCCTTCAGTGTACCCGAACAGGTGCTGTAGTGTGGTGACGGGGATTTTCACAGTAACTTCATTGCAGTGTTAACGTAAGCCTACTTGTGACACTAATAAAGATTATTATTATTGGTAAGCGCTGCTAGATTACACTGTCAATGAACTCTTCCATCACTGTTGAGGATTGAGATTTGATACTATAAGTAATTGGCCAGATTGGATTTGTTCTGCTTTTTATGGATGGGGCATTACCTGCGCAATTTTCCACTTGTTGGGTAGATGCCAGCGTTGCAGTTATCTGGCTTGGGTAGAGACATTACTCGGTCTGGAACTGTTTTAGTGTTGGGGCTTTGCCATATTTAGTAAATTAATGAGATTAGTTTTGTATTCCAGGTTTATTTTAATTAACTGAATTTCAATTCTCCAGTTGGATCATTTGTCTGGATTACTGGTCTAGTAATATAACCAGTGTATCCTTGTATTTATAGAGGTATACGAGTTGAAATCAAGGAAGTTAGGTAAACATTTATAAATCATTGGTTAGACCTCAGCTGGAGTAGTATGTTCAATTCTGGCTACCACAGCATGCAACATGCTTGGAGATGATGCAGAAAGACATCTATTTGAATAATAATCTTTATTGTCACAAGTAGGCTTGACATTAACACTGCAATGACGTGACTGCGAAAATCCCCGAGTCGCCACACGCCGGCACCTGTTCAGGTACACAGAGGAAGAATTCATAATGTCCAAATTATCTAACAGCTCATCTTTTGGGAATTGTGGGAGGAAACTGGAGCATCCGGAGGAAACCCACGCAGACATGGGGAGAACATGCAGACTCTGCACAGACGGTGACCCAAGCCGGAATCGAACCTGGGACCCTGGAGCTGTGAAGCAACAGTGCTAACCGCTGCTACCATGCTGCCCAATGGTACCAAGGATGAAGGACTTCAATTGTTTGGGAGACCAGTGAAGTTGAGATTGTTCTCCGAGCAGGGAAAGGAGATATAATAGAGGTGTTCTAAATTACTGAGGGGTTCAGATAGAGCATTGGCAAAGATGGTGCAAGAGGACATCTTGTGCAGTGAGTTATGATCTGGAATGCTGTGGGTTAAAGGGAGCAGATTTAATTGTAACTTTCAAAAACAGACTGCATATGGAGCTAAGGGGTTGATGAAAGCAGACTGCATATGGAGGTAAGGATGAGGCAGTGGACCTAACGAACTCAAGTCTGTTTGCCCTAGCTGTTTTTACTGAACGTACAGGAATGTTCCCAACAATGAGTGAGCAAGTCTCTCTCTGCTATTCAAATGAGTATCTTGGATAAAAAGTTCAAGATTTTCCTCGTTTACTGAGTGAAGTAGAGTTTTTTCTTTTTTACAGAAATGAAAAAAAACACCGAAAAATAAACACCAAATAAAATGCACCCTGCAATTTACATTGGGTAATTTGAAGAAAAACATCAAACACAACTCTAGAATTTTCACATCTGGTCTTGCTTTTAAGCCATTGCTTATTTTTTCCATTCCTGAGGTAATTTTCTAGATTCATCACTTAAGTTGGCAAAATTAGTCATTTTGTTTTAATGGGAAGTCGACAACAAACCGAGGAAACTAGAACTCCAATTAAGGTAATGTAATAATTCACCTCGGATATTTAACGGTCCAACTGAAAGTTAGCAACTGCATGAATAAAAAGTGAATAGTTTTGCAAGATGTCTGCCGTTTTCATTCGGAGGGATTTTTCTCCCACCATTCGCAAAAAAGCTTGTTATTTTTGTTCACCTAAACATTACCTGAAACCAGTTTGATTATATAACCAAACTCGTTACAGATAATTGGTACATGCTGACTTGATAGAAGATGTACATTTTCTTTCTGCTTTGTTTTTTCCCCCCCCCCCTTTGACAGCTCGGAGCCAGTTTTATTGTTAGGACAGCTTGCTCACCTCCCTTTTTAAAAGTAATTGCTTGTTCCATGTTCCGAATTGCATTCAAATTAAAATCAATAAATTACCTAGGAAATGGAAGAGCAATTGTGACTTTATGAATCTATGGATCCTTGTAAATTTGTATTCCACCATCAGGGAATTACATTTAAACCAATTTTTGTTTTACATTTTCATGTTGAGTGTAGACTGGTTTATAAGTAATGATTAGGTGGCTGAATTAGACTCCCACAAATTATAATTGTTAAAGGACCATATTTTTAAAAATTGAAAGGCCAGATCTGGTAGTAGTTGTGTGGAAAAACTCCTTTTAATCACAATGGGTTATATTAGTTGACATCAAAGAATACAATTTATGAAACATAGCTCTATAATGGAAGCACCACCTTGCAAAATTACCATTTTATCAGCAGAAATTCCCTGGGATAGAAGTGGAAGGAATCAATACAAGTATAATTTATTATTTCAGTGCATAAACACAACAGGCAGAAGCAATTTCTACATTTCCCTGACGTTAACTGTGAGATTGCATTACCAAGCATAAAAGTTATCAAATGCTCATTTGAAACAGTGCAGCAGTAAAATAATCTGCACAAATTTACTGCATTCTGAAAAACTGCATTTTACATTCAAAGTTTCTTGAGTATCCTTGCTGATCTTAATTCCAGTTCGTTCACAGGGCGAAGTTAACATTCTTGACCAGGCAATCTAAACAAAGGCATTGTAATTTAGTATTAACCAGATTCTAAGGACTTCTTGAGGTTATCAGTACTACCTATTCTGATACTTGGAGCGTTGCAAAAATCTAAAATACCATATGTTATTTCTAGAGATAGAACAGAATTGAAGTGATACATAAACAACAAAAAAATAAATGTTTATTGCCTTTGTGTTGCTAGTAGGAACACACCAAAAATAATGTTCAATATGAAGAAATAAAAACACAATACTGGAAATATTTGTCAAGTCAGACCAGCTGTGGAGAGAAAAGTTATAATTACATGTCGACAAACTTTCATCGGAACTTTCAGATAAAAGAACATCGACCTGAATCTCCATAGATGCTGTCAGACCCATTGGGAATTTCCAGCATTTTCTATTATTTCAGATTTCCAGCTACTTGTAGGACTTTACTTTCATAAATAGCACGTCTTGCTGATTTATATATGACTCCCGACTTTTAGTAAGCCAACACAGTCTAACAGATCATTGTTTAACAGCTTCATATGCTTGGACTTTTATGAAACAGATCATTGTGAATGAATTTTGAAGGGGAAGAACAAGGTCCTTGTGAAAGATTAATAATATAACAGTAATAGGTCATTTATACATTAGTTAGATTTCGAGGAAGAAATGAGTCAAAATAAAGTATGCAGCATAAGCCAAACAAATTTCATTGTTCTAAACCTCCTGAGATACACTGTCATTCCTGACAAATAATTAACACTATATATCATAGTTTTTTGCTAGATTCTGTACATCTTCAGAGGTGAAATCATCGCTCTTCGTCTGTAACAGACAGCTGAAGAGTTGTTGCACTTGTTCCCTTTCTTTACCAACAAGGACTGACACCATCTGCACATAAAATAAGTGTTATTTAGTCATTTAAACCTACAAGACACTCAATTATGCTGTAGGCATATCAAATACAAAGTTCAATTTGTTAACTGTTCTAATATCTTCTGTAAGCTGGTTTCAATCAGTTGTGCCTCCAACACAGCATGTGATTTTGTTGACTCAATTTTCAGATCATAAAGTGCACCTTGTCACAATTTTCCAGTCATGTTTTAGATGTTAACATCTATAAGGTGTCATAGTAATCTATGGCCTACAAATTGGTTTGTACAATGATTATTTTTTTTATTTGGGCGAGAAACAAGCTGAAGGATCCAAATTAACCACTGCCCATACCAGGAGAGTGTTGTATGCCAAATTGGTTAGTGTCCCACAGAATGCTCCCCAGAAACTAATGTCAGGTCCTTCACCATTGCAGATGGAGGCTCTTAACATCTGTTTTGGCCCCTTTGGAAATCTGGATCATGACTGATTTAAGTTTGCCACCTATTTGTTGTGGTCAGCTAATCGCAGCCAAAAAAAGGTAAGTAAAGCATCACGTTTTTCCCAATGTGCTGCAGGTGGAGACTTTGGACAATTGCTCATCCCCTTTTCCATCAGACCCCAATTCAGAACTTACATAAGATTGTGTCACCCCAGAGATTTTTCTCCTCTGTTACGAGGGCATTGTCTACTCGGGCACCAGTTACATCCTCGTGATATAAAAGGACCAATTTTGTGAAGTTCACTGTTTTGTGCCAGTGTCAGCATGGGTCTTGCAGTCACTGCTTGTTTATATGCCAACGCTTGGCTGTCACAAATCTTCCGTCTCCTATAATGTAAATCCTTTAAGGGGGTCTCAAAACCATGTGATGCTACCGTACCTCCTTGTCTCTTGCATTAGCTGTTTACCATTTGTTTGGTACTGCTCTCCCAGTCACCGATTTTCAGGCTCAGCCACTTTGTTCTGCCCTATATTTGGGATATTGGTTAATTATCCACTACCCCATTGGTTGTCAATTTGTATTTCAGGCCCTGAACTACATCCTATCTCCTTGTCCATTTGATTTCCTGTCCTCCGTATAATAAAAAAAATCCTAGGCATCTGTCCCCTGGTCCTCAAGCAATACCACGGGGAGATTGAGATATTTCTTCAGCTTGCATTTTTACAAAAAATATAAATTTAGAATACTCAAATTATTTTTTTCCCCCCAATTAAGGGGCAATTTAGTGTGGCTAATCCATCTACCCTGCACATCTTTGGGTTGTGGGGGTGAAACGCACGCAGACACAGGGATGTTAAGGAATGGGTTAAGAGATATTCCAATTAGATGTCTCATTGATGTTAAGTATCCAATAATTGACATATAAAGGGGTTGCAGGTGGCATTTGTTTGGTGTGGTGATAAGAGTTTTGTATGGAGTGTGTTCAAGGAAAATAAAGGTGTCTGGGAAAGAAACAGAACTCGGGACTCTTTACTCAACACCAGCCAGAAGCTAACTGGAGAGAATGTGCAAACTCCACATGGACAGTAACCCAGGGCTGGGCTTTGAACCTGGGTCTTCAGTGCTGTAGTCCCAGTGCTAACCACTGTGCCACATGCTGCCCTAGCTTGCATTTCTAGCAAAGTATTTGCAATGCTATCTGTTTCTTTTAAAAATAAACATGGACTAATAACCATGGGAGAGTTCAATGGCCTCTAACTCTTCTTGCTAGTTTATTTAATGAAAGGGGAAAAGTGAATGGAGGTTTAACAGTATGTGAAAATCTAATCTTCAGAAAGAAGCCCAACAAAAGAGGAATGCCGGGTCTAGTAATGGGAAATAAATCAGAATAAGACAAGAGAAGTAAACATAGGGCAAGATCTAGGCAGTAGCAATCACAATTTGTGGTAAGTAACATTCACATCACACAACTGCCAGACAATTACTATCTCCAACAACAGAGAATCTAACCATCTTCCCTTTACATTCAATGGCATTATCTTCACTGAATCCCCCACTATCTACATCCTAGGGGTTACCATTGACCAGAAACTGAATGGACTAACCAGACAACACTGTGGCCACAAGGTCAGAGATGGGGAATTCTGTGGGGAATAACTCCCCTCCTGACTTCCCAAAGCTTGTTCACCATTTATAAAGCACAAGTCAGGAGAGTAATGGATACTTTCCACTTGCTTGGAAGAGTGCAGCCACTCCAACAACACTCAAGAAATTCAACACCGTCTGGGATAAAGCAGCCACTTGAGTGGTACCCAATCCACCACCTTCAACATTCACTCCTTCTACCACCGTTTACAAGATACATTGCAGCAATTCACAAGTCTCCTGTGCCAGCACCTTCCAAACACACAATCTCTACCATCTAGAAGGACAAGAGCAGCAGAGGCATAGGAACATCACCACCTGCAAGTTTCCCTCCTGACTTGGAATTATAACACCGTTCCCTCATTGTCACTGGATCAAAATCCTGGAACTATCTCCCTCACACCACTCTGGGTGTTCCTACAACAGTTGCAGCTGTAGCCACCTGGGTTGGCCAACTCCCGACGTAAAATGGAGAACAGCAAAGGCTGCAGGGAAATTCAGCCAACAGAGGCAGAAACTAGCAGGTGCAAGTTACTGTGTATTAAACTCTGCAAAAGCCCAGACAGACAGCATCGATACAAGCAGCCATCTGCATAATAATGTAGCAGCCATCTACATACTAATGAGCAATCCCCAGGTACAATCGAAATATTTGGGATAATCAAAGCCAAGCCAGACTCCCTGGCACCAGCAGGAGCCAACACAAAAGAGGTTAACAGACACCTCAAGACTGCCCATCGATCAGGGAACCGCTCCAGTGTTGGAGAAATCGAACCAAGCGATTGGAACGGAGTCCAATCACTTGGAACCAGGTACAGGGTCTGCCCCGAAAGACGGGAAGCCCCTGAGGACTATAAAGTTAAGCCCCCAAGTTCAAATCGGTCTTCTTGACCGGGTCACCCGGTGCAGCTGCCGCCGAAATCCAGTAAGTCTCAAGTCAAGGCTCGCTACGAGATAGGCGCTCCGAGCTACCAGTCCGTACCAACTTCACATCCCGCAGACTCAGAACCCGAACAAAGGGCCATTTGTTCCCCTGACCTGGTGGGCCAGTCCGAAGCTAAGTATAGGCCTGTTAGTTGTAGAAGTAGCTTAGAAGTAGAATTTATGCATGAGTAGCGATTACTGTGTATAATAAATGTGCTTTGAATCTTACTAATTGGTGTATTGAATTATTGATCATTACTTGAACTTGAACCTCGTGGCGGTATCATAAAGATACCTGGCGACTCGAGAGCAAAGGTTATAAAACAGAGTCAATTGAACCAACCAAAAGTTAGCAACACAGCGGTTTAAGAAGGCAGCTCACCACCTTCTCAAAGGCAATCAGGGACCATCAATAAATCCTGGCCTAGCCAGCGAAGCCCCCCACATCCCAATTTATGGTTCCCCCAAATCTGCATTTCCCTTGACCCTGCCCCCAACCCGAAGTGTTGGCGAAACTGCCTCCAAATTCTCAATGAAGCTATTACTTCGGACTTCCTGAGTATTTCCCCAGGGCCAGTGGGAGCAGCGCTGTTGCTAGCGCCTTCAATAAACCAGAAAAATATTAACAATGAAATAGAAACATGGTGGGAAATATTTCAAAAGAAAAGGTGATCAGTAAAGATCATGATAACAAAAAAGAGCAAGAACAAATTATCCCATAATGAAAAATCAGAGCTACATAGAGAAATCAACACATAATTGAAGGTAAAGAAATTGGCATAAACCAAGTACATGGACAATAATGGAGAGGGTGTCAAAAGGAAATACAAGAAGATTTGGAAAGAAGTTGGCAAATATTACATTAAATTACATGATCAAAGAAAATATATAAAACAATATTCTCCTTATATACAAGTAACAGAAGGAAAATCAGAATAGGGTTTGAGCCACTAAGGAATGCACATGATAAACTCATAGGTGATTATTAGAAGATCAGAAGAAATAGGTGCAGGAGTAAGCGATTCGGCCCTTCAAGCCTGTTTAGTGACAGTGAAATGGCAGAAATACTTTACAATTAATTTTATTAAACATTTATCATTTTATACCAAAATAGAAACAACAGTAAACCAAATAACAACAACAATAACCGAGTAAACCAGCACCCCCCACACCAAACAGCTAACAATTCCTTAAAATACAATATGAACGGTTGCCATCTACGGTAGAACCTTTCAATTGATCCCCTCACGGTTCATTCGACCTTCGACAGGGCGGCACGGTGGCGCAGTGGCTAGCACTGCTGCCTCATGGAACTGCGGACTTGGGTTCAATCCCGGCCCTGGGTCACAGTCCGTGTGGAGTTTGCACATTCTCTCAGTGTCAATGTGGGTCTCACCCCCACAACCCAAAGATGTGCAGGACAGGTGAATTGGCCACACTAAATAGCCCCTTAATGGGAAAAATATAATTGGGCACTCTAAATTAAAAAAACATTTGACCTTCGAGGTGCAAAAACTCCATTTAGTCACCTAGCCATGCCGAGGTGCGAGGTGACGTCACCAGTCTCCAACTCAGGAAGATTCGTCTCCGAGCAATCAGCGAGGTGAATGCTAGGACATCTGCCCCTGCTTCCGTCCGCAGCTCCGGCAGGTCCGATAGCCCAAATATAGTCACTAAAGGACAGGACACCTGCTCAATATTCAAAATTGCCGATATGGTGCTAGAAAAAAAAGAGACCCCAAAACACACAAGCTTTTTTAAAAATAAATTAAGAGCACTCAACTATTTTTTCCAATTAAGGAGCAATTTGGTGTGGCCAATCCCCCTAACTTGCACATCTTTGGGTTGTGGGGGCGAGACCCATGCAGATATGGGGAGAATATGCAAACTCCACACTGACAGTGACCCGGGGCCGGGATTGAACCCGGGTCCACAGGGCCGTGAGGCAGCAGTGCTAACCACTGCGCCAACATGCCTCCCTAGAAACACACAAGCTTGGAACAGGACCAGGATATGCTTGTGGTCAAGGCCCGCTCGAACAGCGCTTGCACCTATCCTCAACCCGCCCTAAACAGTACCTTGAGCTGGATCAGGCTCAGCCTCGCACAGCATGACGTGGCATTCACCTGGGGAGGGACTCACTCACACATCCTCCTCCGGTATGGGTCCCAGCTCCTCCTCCCAATTGGCCTTCACACCGTCCAACAACACCAGATCCTCCCCAAGATCTGTTCATATATGCCGGACGTAATACCCTCTTACAACCCCTAGCAGGAAAGAACCCTCTTCAATAAGGTCGATGACGGCGTAACCAGAAATGCCGGGAACGTTGTCGAACAACATTTCATACCTGGAGGCATGTCACGCGTCCGAGTTCAAGAGCCCGACTTTCTCTTTTAGCTCCTCCAGGGTGGCAAACCGCCCTTCCAGGAATAAATCATTCACTCTCGTCAGCTCCTTCCCTTTCCACCCCCCAAATGTGGCATCCAACTTAGCTGGTTCGAACAAGTGGTTCACACAAATGGGGGGGCCACCTTGACACTGACCCCAGCTTGAAATGCAGACGGAGTTGCCTCCATATTTTTAAAGGGGAGACAACCACATGGTTTGAAGAATACTTTGCTGGAGAAAAAGGCAGAGTCGCAGTCACCAGTGCCCACAAACTGAATCCTCTGCACAACCCAGACTCCATCCACACCCAGGTAAACCCCGGTCTCCACACCACTCCAACACCTTCTCCGCAGTCATCGCCCAGTAGTAAAACATCAAATTTGGCAGCGCAAACCCCCGACTGTCTATCCCTCTGTAGGACCACCCTCCGAATCCTCGGGGCTTTCCCCGCCCGTGTGAAACCCAATAAAAGCTGTTCTATCCTCAAATGGCTTGGGTAGTAATACCGGAAGACACTGAAATAAAAACAAGAATCCAGGGAAGGTGATCATCTTTTTAAATAAATTTAGAGTACCCAATTCATTGTTTTCCAATTAAGGGGCAATTTAGCGTGGCCAATCCACCTAGCCTGCACATTAATGGGTTGTGGGGGCGAAACCCACGCAAACACGGGGTGAATGTGCAAACTCCACACGGACAGTGACCCAGAGCCAGGGTCAAACCTGGAACCTCGGCGCAGTGATGCAGCAGTGCTAACCTCTGCGCCACCATGCCGCCCCACAAGATGTTCATCGTGATGGATTGAACCCGGCCCACCACGGAGGCTGTCCCAACTTTGCAGGTCCACCTTGACCCTACTTGGTAGGTTGCTGAGAGAACATCTCCGAGAAGTACTCGGTTACCTTCGAGCCCTCCACTCCCTCCGGCAGCCTCACTATCCTTTGGTTGAACCGCCTCAACCTGTTTGCCAGATCTTCCACTTTTTGCCCTCAGGCCCTTGTTATTCTTCACCACGAGCAGTACTCCGCTTCCAATTAAGCAAATCGCCCTTCACGGCCTTCAATACCTCGCCTTGCTCTTTTCCCAGTCGTCAAAGTCTTTCCCAGTTGCTCTCAAATTGGGCCCAATGCCTCCTCAATGGTGGCTTTAAAGGATTCCTATATCTCTTTGTCTTGCACTCAAACTGCCTATCCATCAGTTTCCCAAATTTTTCCAGTTCTTGCACCATCACC
This sequence comes from Scyliorhinus torazame, assembly GCF_047496885.1. Lineage (NCBI taxonomy): Eukaryota > Metazoa > Chordata > Chondrichthyes > Carcharhiniformes > Scyliorhinidae > Scyliorhinus > Scyliorhinus torazame. The sequence goes on from NC_092717.1 coordinate 30,039,392, forward strand.
ACAGCTAGTGTGTCTACTGTAATGGGCGCGGCCACCTCTGCCATCTTCCCTCCTTCAGATTTTCTTGCCAGGCTATTAGCCTGAGCCATCTTCCCCATGGGCTTTTTCATCAAGACTTTCGACATTAGTCCATCGAGTAACCCTTCCCTAGATCAACCAGCTGGGTTTGGACACAAAAATGACCGGAAAAGTATGCAAAAGGGGTCAAAAAGCAAAGACCCTGGTGGTAGCCATCTTTCGTGTGACTTTCTCTCACATGGCGTTATCGGAAGTCCCTCAATTTGCCTTAGTATTTAACAGGAAGATTTACAAGATGAGTATGACATTTGAAGAACAGATTAATAATAATAATCATCATTATTATTGTCACAAGTGGGCTTACATTAACACTGTAAGGAAGTTACTGTGAAAATCCCCATGTTGCCACACTCTGGCACCTGTTCAGGTACACGGAGGGAGAATTCAGAATGTCCAATTCACCTAACCAGCATGTCTTTCGGGACTTGTGGGAGGAAACCGGCGCACCCGGGGAGAACGTGCAGACTCCGCACAGTGACCCAAGCCGGGAATCGATCCCGGGTCCCTGACACTGTGAAGCAACTGTGCTAACTACTGAGTTACCGTGCCGCCCAAAAATGTCTAAGGGATTTAAAGTAGAAAGGGGCGAGATATTGATAAACTAGTCAAATTTAGAGGACAAAGCTCTTGTCTGGATAGATTACACCTGCATGCTCTTGGCTGGATAGATTATATCTGCACATATGATAAGGAGCTACGAAGGAAATCTCAGACAGTATATTTATATCTTCTTTGTTCTCTGTCGAAGGCAAGTTCATGGCAAATCACAACAAAATGCCATGATCTTTATACCACGTGTAGGACATGTCTGCTTCCACTGGAAAGGGGATCAAATTCCATGCTGTTGGTATTATTCTGAACCACTTGCTAGTTGACTGAACTAACTGGACCTCCATTTATGTGTATATAAAATATTTTAAAACTTCCAAAGAAAAGGCAATGTTGTCGGACTACTTGTGGACACCTAATACTATTCTTATATTTTAAAATGGAGGCACAATAAATCCAGGAAACTATAGGCCAGTTAGTTTATCAGGAGTAGGAAAGATATCAAACTTTTAAATCTAAGTTGTGATAGACAAACATTTAGAAACTGAAAATATACTAAAGAACTGTTGGCAGCGTTTTCAAAAGGGAACATCATGCTTTATGAAACTTACTGAATTCTTTGAAGAACTAGAAAGACGAGACTAGGATAATATAGTAAACTTTTGGATTTTCAAAAGACTTTTACTGAATTGTCACATTGTGAGCTTGTGATTAAGGCATGTGAAGGGGTCAAATTGCAGCATGGATAGCAAAATGGCTACAAAACGGAGAGTCCAGGCTAAAGGTAGTCACTCAAGACTAGTGGAGAATGAGAAGTGGTGTGAAAGTGCTGGGACCACTGTTGTTCACCATTTGCATGAATTATTTGGACTCAAACTGAATATAGAATACCAAAATTTGCAAACATCAAAGTGGGAATACAGTTTATGTGAGGAAGACTGCGACAAAAAACAAGATGACATTCATAAACTTACAGAATGGGTATGCAATTGGTAAAGCAATCTCAATATAGAAAGTGAGGTCCATATTTTGTTAGGAGGAATAAGAAGTCCACCCTACTCCTTGGAAAATTAGAGTCTAATTGGGGTGTAAGAGCAAAGTGGTCTAGGGACACAGGTTCGCAAATTATTAAGTAGAGATGCAGGTTGGCAAAGGCAATTAAAATGCAAATGAGCACTGGAGGTTTATTTCTATTGGAATAGAATTCAAAAACAATTTTGAACTTCTTTGACAAAGGGTCATCTGGACTCGAAACGTTAGCTTTTTTCTCTCCCTCCAGATGCTGCCAGACCTGCTGAGATTTTCCAGCATTTTCTCTGGTTTCTATAAAACACACTTGGAGTACTCATGGAGCAGAATGATTAGAGCACAAAAAGTGGCCATTTGCGCTGTCGTAGGTGTCAACTCTCTGCAAGAGCAACTTACCTACTTTCACTATCCTGCCTTTTCCCCGTAATTCTTGGCCGGTAGTAATTCATTTTCTTTTTTAGATAATTATCCAATTCCTTTTTGAATGCATCAATTGAATTTGTGTCCACCACACTCTCAGACAATACATTCCACACCCTAAACACACCATGAGTAAAATTAATTTATTTCCGTTGCTGACCCTTATTTTGCCAATCACCTTAAATTGAAGGCCTCTGGTTTTGGATCCTTCTGCCAATGGGCACAGTTTCTCCCCGACTACTCTGTCCCGATCCTTCACCATTTTGAACATCTCTATCAAATCCTCTTTTTATCTTCTCTAGAGAAGCCCCAGCTTCTCCAACTTATCCACAAAGCTGAAGTTTATCATTCCTGTAACCATTCTCGTGTATCTTCTCTGCACCTTCTCTAATGCCTTCACAATGTGCTCAGTTTATAAATTTATAATTACAATTTATAAAAAGGATATAATAAAACTGGAGAAAAATGGTTTACAAGGCTAGTGGCCTTGTAACATGGAAGTTATCCTCATCAGGAAAGACTGAACAGGCTGGAGCTGACCTAATAGAGATTTTCAAAATTATCGAAGGGTTCAATAAGGTAGATGTAGATAGAGATGATGTTTCTTCTTGTGGGTGGGTCCAAAACTAGAGGCTATGAATATATGATTACCAGTAATAAATCCAGCAAGGAATTCAGAGGAAACTTCTGTGCTCAAAGAGTTGGTTCTAATGTCGAACCTGCTTCCACATGAAGTAGTTGAGATAAATAGCATTGGTTCATTTAAGGGGAAGTACAAGAGCAAAAAAGGTACATATGAATACGTTGATAAGATTCAATGAAATAAAATGTGAGGAGGCTCAGAGAAACACTACATAGACCTGATAGACTGAATGGCTTTTAAATTCTATGCAAATTTAAAAAATATAGTTAAAGTTTGAACAAAACATACCTTGAATCGTTCCGTTTTGCACAGATGAACAAGATGCTGATACACAAGATTGGGGTCCTTTTCCAAAAGATGTCCTTTCAAAGCTTGAATAATCATGGTGAACACATCACCTTCCAGTTTATTGCTCATCATGGACGGTAGGTCCTTGGGTTCTACATTTTTTAACAGCTCTGCACAGGCTCTAATATCCTTCTTGGCCCGCAACAAACTTAAAGCTTGGCCAAATTCATATGCATTTGTTGGCTTTAAATTAGATCCTTTTTCTGGAGGTGGATTCGAATTTCCAAAGGCTCCTCGTCGGGTTGATGGATCCTCACTTCCGGCAGAATCCACTTGCAGAGCTTTGGGATCAGTTGGAGTTTCTTGCCCACTGGCAGTTACGGTTGCATTCTCCTCCTCTTCATCACTATCCTTTGGAAGATAAAAATGGCAGGATTTGAACACTATAAGCTTTGTGGTCTGTTAATCTCTGCAGCAGTGTTTAATAATACCTTCAAGCAAAGACAAATGATTGAAAAAATGTAAAGGGTGTATACGGTTAGGATACTGGATTATTGGTTGGGGGGGGGGGGTGGGGGGGGAGAGAGGGGGGAGTCAACTGAAACTATATACAAGGAACCTAAAACAAAAGTGCTCGCTAGCTCAAGATCCAGGTTCCCTATCACTCATGCCTCATTACAGAAGTATTAATGCGGAAAGGCTGTGTGTGTGGAGTCAGGACGTGAGATTACGTGCTGCAAACTAGTCAGTCCATGGCCTGTTGTAGTAATTATGTGATAATTACAGTAATCATGTAGGTGGTCCAGTTAAGGTTCTGGTTGATGGTGATTCCCAGGATGTTAATGGTGGGGGATTCAGAGGTGACAATACGTTTGAATGTCAAGGGGAGGCGATTAGACTATCTCTTGTTGTAATTCCTTAGTTTTGGATGGCTGAACACTTATCCCATACATTCAGGCCATCACTGAGACTTACACACAGCTGGAATGTATTGATCTATGCTAGCTAGGAAAAATGCCACAATTATAACCTGCAATAACTTTACATACACAAGATTGCATTTCTGTTTTTCTCCCCTGCTGTCTGGCTCTGCCGAAGATATATATGAGAGAGATTGCAGAGCATGAATAGCCAATGGATGGGGCATGTGAAAGAGGCATCAAGTTTATTTATCATTGCTTGAGAGTAAGCTTCACCACTTTTACATAGGCAATGAAATATTGTTTAAAGGTCTGTAATGCAACAGGACACAGCATCTCAGAGATCTAGTAACCAGCATATTATAATAGTATATTATCTGACTTAGAGGGGAATGCAACCAGAGGCTGGGAGAGTGCCAGTTAATGGAAAAAGAGCCAGAGGGTGTGATTCTTCCAAAATGTTTTGGAAGAATCACACCTAGTGTCGCAAGAAGATCAACGACCTACACAGGGCCACACAAATGAGTTAGTACCGCACCCCCGCTCTCCTCCCACGAGCTTGCACCTGCCACCACCCAGCACCATGCCATGCCCTGGCCTTCCCATGCTGCCCCCTCCTTAAAACCTTCATCCACCCCCTCCCCACTCCAAGCCCCCCCCCATCCCAAACCATGCGCTGAACCACGCGTGCGACTAACAATGCCCTCTCTCTGTCTCTGCAGGAGAAGCTGTCCCACAACCATTGGGAGAGGGTCCAGACTGGTGATGGCGTGCCGGAGCATCCGCACCGCCTTTGAGGAATGGGTCCTGGAGGATATGGGAGTGGCCGAGGACAGAGCGGTCACCAACGCGGAAGTTAGCGCACAGCGCAGAAGTGAGGATCCACAGGCCCCCATCCAGATGGACTGTCACACACGGGTTGTTATTGCCATACAGACTAATCCATTCCTCCCACTAACCACATGTCCATTCTCCCGCAGAAACTCCAGCTAATGGCGCCAGCCCATCCGGGTCCCCGCCTCCCATGAGACCACCTTGGAGGAAAGTTCCGAGGATTCCACCGATGCATCACAGCTGTCATCCCCACTCTCCATTAGTGCAGAGACACACACCTCGCTGGGCAATGTTACCAGACAGGCTTCTGGGGCATTCTGGTGATCATAACATGGTTGCTGATGCACATCAGGTGGAGGTAGGAACGGCCAGGCAAGAGAGTAGTCAGAGGGCTGTTGGATCCCAGGAACTAGCCGGGTCCTAGACAGATGCTGAATCTATGAACATGCTATCCCGAAGCTGATGCAGACGTTAGGGTGTGGCCGTGATATTCAGAGGGGGATGTCAGTGACCCTCCACAGGTCCATAGCTGATTGGAGGAGTCCCAGAGGCTGCGGCCGCGGGAGGTGGCGCCGGCAATGCGTGGCACTGAGGCCAGCACTGCTAGGGTGGCGACCGCAGTGGAGAGCCTGGTGCACAATGACAGCAGCATGAGTGGATTGTCCAAGGCGTGCCTCAGTCGGTGACAGCAATGGCTGAGGGCCTCGGTAGACTGTCTGACTCAATGGAGGACTAGACCCAGTACTGTCTGACTCAATGGAGGACATGACCCAGTATCACTTGGACCTTGATGAGGCACTGCGGGACATGTCCCAGTCTCAGATGGGAATAGCTGAGGCACTGCGCAGGCGGGTATTGCAGAGATACTGCCAAGTCACTAAGAAGCATCACCAAGGACGATTGGGGAGTCGCCAGGGCTGGCAGAGCCAGATGACGCTGGGGCAGCTGGGGCTCAGTCCAGCTGCAGCTCCATCCTGAGGTGAACCCCAGGACCGTATGGTCACCGACTGGAGGAGGGAGCGTTGGGTGCCAACCTGGACCCGTCCTGTGGAGTGGGGATGGGAGCCACCAGCTCCCCCGTGTTCCAGCCCTCTGATTCCACCCTTCTGACAACGCCACGTCTCGCAGTCAGCACCTGGAACAGGGTGGCATGGCTGTGCATGCGCCGCCAAGTGCGTCAGGGCACTCTGGTCCCAGAGGATGACTGTTAAGGGTATCGAAAGCCACAGGACGTGGTAAGCAGCTAGCTGCCTCCACCTCTGATGTGCAACCTGGGGACACACCTAGTCGCACTGGTAGAGCAAGAAAGGCTAAGCATGTCGAGGATCACTGAGGGCACGAGGAGGGGGGGGGGGGAAATTGTGCGTGGGGGGGGGCCAAGGGGGGGACGTATGAATGGGGGGAGGGGCGAGAGGGTGGTGGGGAGAGAGGTGTGGCACCATTGGGAGTGCCAGGGTGGGACACTTGTGAAACATTAAAAACCCTTCACACAACCAGTATGACACCTTTGCCACTTTCTTCAGCTATGTGAGCCGACCTCCGAACCCTTGCCCCGTCTCCTCAGGCATGGGGGACTAAACCCCCCCCCCCCCCCCCCAGGGCACACCACATGTAGGTGGTGGGTATGTGAGCACTCAGCAGACATGCAGGGTTCAGACTATGGCATAGATTGAGGGGTACCAGCGCTCAGCTCTCTGTGGGTTATCATCAGCCCCCTCGATAGTGACTCGTTGACAGTCCAACATCTTGGGATGGTGGGGAATGGGGGCAAACTAGGCCACATCCTATGTGAAGCGGGCGAGTAAGAGGGTCTTCCTAGCCCTTTGGGCTTGCTGGACTCTCGCCGCTGCTGCCTGTCCTCCAGCCTTCGGCTGATCCTCCGGTTCCTCCCCGGGATCGTCCTCCAACCCCTGCTAGTCCAGCGCATCGGAATGCATTTTGAACAGGGGAGCAAGTCTGCAGAGGCATTAGTGGAGTACAGAAATTGCAGAAAGGAGCTTAAGAAATCAATTAGTAAAGCAAAGAGGGGATATGAGAAAGCCCTGGCTGGTAAAAGTAGGGAAAATCCCAAGATATTTTCTAAGTATATCAATGGGAAGAGGATAACATGGGAAAGGGTAGAGCCCATTAAGGACCAAAGGGGAAATCTGTGAGTGGAGCCGGAGGACATTGGTACGGTGTTGAACGAATATTTAACATCTGTCTGGATTGGATTGGATTTGTTTATTGTCACGTGTACCGAGGTACAGTGAAAAGTATTTTTCTGTGAGCAGCTCAACAGATCATTAAGTACATGGGAAGAAAAGGGAAAAAAAGAAAATACATAATAGGGCAACACAACGTATACAATGTAACTACATAAGCACCGGCATCGGATGAAGCATACAGGGTGTAGTGTTAATGAGATCAGTCCATAAGGGGGACATTTAGGAGTCTTGTAACAGCGGGGAAGAAGCTGTTTTTGAGTCTGTTCGTGCGTGTTCTCAGACTTCTGTATCTCCTGCCCGATGGAAGAGGTTGGAAGAGTGAGTAAGCCAGGTGGGAGGGGTCTTTGATTATGCCGCCCGCTTTCCCCAGACAGCGGGAGGTGTAGATGGAGTCAATGGATGGGAGGCAGGTTTGTGTGATGAACTGGGCTGTGTTCACGACTCTCTGAAGTTTCTTGCGGTCCTGGGAAGAGCAGTTGCCATTCCAGGCTGTGATGTAGCCAGATAGGATGCTTTCAATGGTGCATCTGTAAAAGTTGGTAAGGATTAATGTGAACATGCCGAATTTCCTTAGTTTCCTGAGGAAGTATAGGCACCGTTGTTTTCTTGGTGGTAGCGTCGACGTGGGTGGACCAGGACAGATTTTTGGAGATGTGCACCCCTAGGAATTTGAAACTGCTAACCATCTCCACCTCGGCCCCGTTGATGCTGACAGGGGTGTATACAGTACTTTGCTTCCTGAAATCAATGACCAGCTCTTTAGTTTTACTGGCATTGAGGGAGAGATTGTTGTCGCTGCACCACTCCACTAGGTTCTCTATCTCCCTCTTGTAATCTGACTCGTCCTTATTTGAGATCCGGCCCACTATGGTCATATCGTCAGCAAACCTTTAGTTGGAGTTAGAACCAAATTTTGCCACGCAGTCGTGTGTGTGTACAGGAAGTAGAGTAGGGGGCTAAATACGCAGCCTTGAGGACTATTGTGGAGGAGGTATTGGTGTTCATTCTTACTGATTGTGGTCTGTTAGTCAGAAAATCGAGAATCCAGTTGCAGAGTCGGGAGCCAAGTCCTAGGTTTTGGAGCTTTGATATGAGCTTGGCTGGGATTATGGTGTTGAAGGCGGAGCTGTAGTCAATAAATAGGAGTCTGATGTCGGAGTCCTTGTTGTTGAGATGCTCTAGGGATGAGTGTAGGGCCAGGGAAATGGCGTCTGCTGTGGACTGGTTGTGATGGTATGCGAATTGCAGTGGATCAAGGCGTTCTGGGAGTATGGAGGTGATGCACTTCATGATCAACCTCTCGAAGCACTTCATTACGACTGAAGTCAGGGCCACCGGACGGTAGTCATTGAGGCACGTTGACTGGTTCTTCTTTGGCACCAAGAGAACTCTGTCTTCGCCCAGGAGAATGAGGAGGTGGATATGGCGCTTGGGGAGAGATTGTGAGGTTCTTGAGCAAATTGGCACAGGGAATAACAAGGCACTGGAGGTATTGGCGGACTTAAAACTGGACAAATCTCCAGGTCCAGATGAATTATGTCCCAGGCTGCTGTGGGGGGGGGGGGGGGGGGGGGGGGAGAGAGAGAAGAGATTTCCGGGGCTCTGACCCAAATTTTTAATTCCTCTCTGGCCATAACAGGCCAGATAGGCCTGTTTCCGTGCTCTAAATATCTATGACTCTATGAGTTTCATATCAGCAGTTGGGAAACTACTGGAGAAGATTCTGAAGGAGAGAATCTATCTCCACTTGGAGAGGCAAGGTTTGATCAGGAATAGTCAGCATGGCTTTGTCAGATGGAGGTCATGCCTAACAAATTTGACTGAATTTTTTGAGCATGTAACCAAGTCTATAGATGAGGGTAGTGCAGTTGATATAGTTTACATGGATTTCAGGAAAGCCTTTTCAAAGGTCCCACATGGGAGACTTATTAAGGCGGCAAATGCACATGGAATACAGGGTGATTTAATAAGGCGGATTCATAATTGGCTCAGCAATAGGAGACAGAGGGTAATGATAGACGGCTGCTTCAATGTCTAGAAGCCAGTGACCAGTACCCCCCATTGTTTGTCATTTATATAAATGACAAAGATGACTGTGTGGGGAGGTAGGATCAGTAAGTTTGCGGGTGACACAAAGATTGGTTGGGTGGTTAACAGTGAGGTTGAGTGTCTTGGGTTAAAGGAAGTTATAGGCGGGATGGTCAAATGGGCGGATAAGTGACAGATGGAATTTAACCCTGAAAAGTGTGAGGCGATACACTTTGGAAGGAGTAATTTAACAAGGAGGTATACTATGAAAGGTCTGACACTGGAAAGTTCCAAAGAACAAAGGGACCTTGGCGTGTTTGTCCATAGATCTCTGAAGGCAGAAGGGCAGGTTAATAGGGTGGTGAAAAAGGCACATGGGACACACTTTTATCAAACAGAGCGTAGATTACAAAAGCAGGAAGGTCATGATGGAGCTGTACAGAACTTTGGTGAGGCCACAGCTGGAGTACTGTGTGCAATTCTGGTCGCCACATTATAGGAAGGATGTAATTGCACTGGAGGGACTTCCGGTTGCGGCTATGCCGAGGTAGGTCGCACGTTCGGCAGCTCCCGCCAGGAACGGACTTTTGGGCTCTTTAGAGGGGCCCCAACGGCAATTGTTCGATGGCTCCCAGTGTGGGAAGGTGACAGCAAGGTTCCCCCGGCACTGTATGGATTGGACCAGGAGTGGAGCGGTTAAGAAAGTGATTTTGGTGCAGCGGAAAGTGCGAGGGAGGAGAAGCAAGATGGCGGCGGGTGGAGACCAAGCAGCGTGGGCGCAGTGGTCGCAGGAGCAGCAGGAGTTCTTCAAACGCTGTTTTGCGGAGCTGAAGGCAGAAATGCTGGCGCCAATGAAGGCGGCGATTGAGAAGCTTGTGGAGATCCAGAAGACCCAAGGGGCGGCGATCCGGGAGGTGCGGCAAAAAGCCTCGGAGAACGAGGACGAGATCATGGGCCTGGCGGCGAAGGTGGAGGCGCTGCACAAGAGATGGGCGGAGAAATTTGAGGACCTGGAGAATAGGTCGAGGAGGAAGAATCTTCCGATTCTGGGTCTCCCTGAAGGAGTGGAGGGGCCCGATGCCGGGGCATACATGAGCACGATGCTCAATTCTCTGATGGGCGCGGGAGATTTCCCGAGGCCCCTGGAGCTGGATGGAGCTCATCGGGTCCTGGCAAGGAGATCCAAAGCCAACGAGCCACCAAGGACTGTAGTGGTGAGGTTCCACCGCTTTATGGACAGAGTGTGTGTCCTGAGATGGGCCAAAAAAGAAAGGAGCAGCAGGTGGGAGGACACGGAGATCCGAATCTACCACGACTGGAGTGCGGAGGTGGTTAACAAGAGGGCTGGCTTTAACCGGGCTAAGGCGGTTCTCCAATGGAAGGGGGTGAAGTTCGGGATGCTGCAGCCAGCGCGATTGTGGGTCACGTTCCAAGATCGGCACCACTATTTTGAATCGCCTGATGAGGCATGGAACTTTATCCAGTCTGAAACGTTGGACTCAAACTGAGTGTTTGTCGTTGGGGGGGGGGGGGGGGGGGCTGTTTACTGCGTTTGGGGAATGTTCTTTTTGTTTTGGTGCTGGGTGGGGATGGGTGAATGGATTTGATTTGGGAGCTGTGGGAGAGTGTGGGCGTCGGTGTTGGAGGGGCAGGGCCCCGCGGAGGAAGAGGGAGGGTGGAGGCCCGGGGATGGGGAGTTGGGGTAAGGTTGCAAAAAAGGAGCTACGCCAGAGGGGGCAGGGCTGGATCAGACGGAAAGCGCGGGCTTTCTCCCGCGTTAGGGAAGGATGGGGGCGGGGCCACTGGGGGGGGGGGGGGGGTGATGGCGGTGGTGGAGAGGAGCGCACACTGATTGCCAAGGGGTAGGGGGATTCTCACACGGGGGTCGAGGGAATGGTGGGAGAGGCCGGATTCAGCAGGAGTCAGCTGCCTTACGGGAGTGTCATGGGGGGGGCAAAATGGCTAGATGAGGATCTAGTGGGGGGGAGGAGGGGGAACTGGGTTGCTGCTGCATTGGCCAAAGGGGAGCTGGAAGTAGGAGAGGTAGTCGGGGCGGGGGTCCGCCGCCTGGGGGACTGGAGGGTGTGGGAGGTGCGGGCACGTGGCTGGCCTAGAAAAGGAGATGGCTAGTCGGCGGGGGGGCGAGTAGCCCCCTGATCCGGCTGATAACTTGGAATGTGAGGGGCCTGAACGGGCCGGTCAGGCGGGCCCGGGTGTTCGTCCACTTAAAGGGACTGAAGGCAGACGTGGTTATGCTCCAGGAGACGCATCTGAAGGTTGCAGATCAGGTTAGGCTGAGAAAGGGATGGGTAGGGCAGGTCTTTCATTCAGGGCTGGATGCGAAGAACAGAGGGGTTGCAATACTGGTGGGGAAGCGGGTGTCGTTCGAGGCACTGAATATTGTAGCGGATAATGGAGGTCGACATGTGATGGTGAGTGGTAGGTTGCAGGAAGTGCTGGTGGTACTGGTGAACATATATGCCCCGAATTGGGATGATGCCGGATTTATGAAACGCATGCTGGGTCGGATTCCGAATCTGGAGGTAGGAAGCTTGATAATGGGGGGGGGGGGGGGAGACGGACTTCAACATGGTGCTGGACCCAGCACTGGACCGTTCCAGGTCCAGGACGGGTAAGAGGCTGGCTGCGACCAACGTGCTCAGGGGGTTTATGGACCAGATTGGGGTGGGGGGGGGGGGGGGGGGGTGGTGGATCCATGGAGGTTTGCCAGGCCGCTGGCCAGGGAATTTTCCTTTTTTCCCCACGTCCATAGAGCCTACTCCCGGATAGATTTTTTTCATCTTGAGTAGGGCGCTAATCCCGAAAGTGGAGGGAACGGAATATTCGGCCATAGCCATCTGGGACCATGCCCCACATTGGGTGGAGCTGGAGTTGGGGGAGGAGAGGGACCAGCGCCCGCTGTGGCGCCTCGATGTGGGACTGTTGGCGGATGAGGGGGGGTGCGGGCGGGTGCGGGGGTGTATTGAAAGATACTTGGAGGCCAACGACAACGGGGAGGTGCAGGTCTGGGTAGTCTGGGAGGCGTTGAAGGCAGTGGTCAGGGGAGAGCTAATCTCCATTAGGGCCCACAGGGAGAAGAGAGAGGAGGGAGAGGTTGGTGGGGGAGATTTTAAGGGTGGACAGGAGTTATGCAGAGGCCCCCGAGGAGGGGCTACTTAGGGAGCGACAGAACCTCCAGACGGAATTCGACCCGATGATCACGGGGGAAGCAGAGGCACAGTGGAGCAAAGCGCAAGGGGCGGCGTAGGAGTATGGGGAGATGGCGAGTCGGATGCTAGCACATCAGCTTCGTAAGAGAGAGGCAGCGAGGGAGATCGGTGGAGTTAGGGATAGAGGGGGGAATACGGTGCGGAGAGAATAAACAAGGTGTTTAGGGACTTCTATGGAGATCTGTACAGGTCTGAGCCCCCAGCGGGGGAGGAGGGGATGCGACGATTCCTAGATCAGCTGAGGTTCCAGAGGGTGGAGGAGGAGCAGGTGGCTAGTTTGGGGGCACCGATTGGGCTGGAGGAGCTGGTTAAAGGATTGGGGAGTATGCAGGCGGAGAAGGCCCCGGGGCCGGATGGGTTCCCGGTTGAATTTTACAGGAAACACGTGGACCTGCTGGGCCCGTTGTTAGTGAGGACTTTTAATAAAGTGAGGGAGGAGGGGACCTTGCCCCCGACATTGTCCAGGGTGCTGATTTCTTTGATCTTGAAGCGGGACAAGGATCCATTGCAATATGGGTCGTATAGACCAATCTCGCTCCTCAATGTTGATGCTAAGTTGCTGCCGAAGGTGCTGGCTACGAGAATTGAGGACTGTGTCCCGGGGGTGATTCATGAGGACCAGATGGGATTTGTGAAGGGTAGGCAGCTGAATACTAATGTGCGGAGGCTCCTCAATGTGATTACGGTGGAGGGGGAAGCGGAGGTAGTGGCAGCTATGGATGCGGAGAAGGCCTTTGATCGGGTGGAGTGGGAGTATCTTTGGGAAGTGTTGCGGAGGTTTGGGTTCGGGGAGGGGTTCATCAGTTGGGTCAGGCTGCTATATAGAGCCCCGGTGGCGAGTGTGACTACGAATCGGTGGAGGTTGGAATACATTTAGCTGTACCGGAGGACGAGGCAGGGGTGCCCCTTATTGTTTGCAGTGGAAATTGAGCCGCTGGCCATGGCACTGAGGGAGTCCAGGAAATGGAGGTGATTGGTTCGGGGGGGAGAGGAACACCGGGTGTCGTTGTGCTGTATGGGTGGATCCAGTGGCGGGGATGGCAGAGGTCATGCGGATCCTTAAGGAGTTTGGGGACTTTTCGGGGTATAAACTCAATGTAGGGAAGAGTGAGCTCGTTGTGGTGCATTCAGGGGACCAGGGAAGGGGGATAGACGAACTACCGCTGAAGAGGGCGGAAAGGAGCTTTCGGTACCTGGGGATCCAAGTAGCTAGGAGTTGGGGGGCCCTGCACAAGGTCAATTTGACGTGGTTGGTGGAGCAGATGGAGGAAGATTTTAAAAGATGGGATATGCTGCCACTCTCACTAGCGGGTAGCGTGTAGTCGATCAAAATGACGGTCCTTCCGAGGTTTCTCTTTGTGTTCCAGTGCCTTCCCATTTTGATCCCCAAGGCCTTTTTCAAACGGGTAAGCAGGAGCATCATGGGATTTGTGTGGGCGAATAAGACCCCGAGGGTGAAGAGGGTGTTTCTGGAGCGTAGCACGGAAAGGGGGGGCTGGCGCTGCCGAATCTATGTGGCTATTATTGGGCAGCCAATGTGGCGATGATCCGTAAGTGGGTAATGGAGGGAGAGGGAGCGGCGTGGAAGAGGCTAGAGATGGTGTCCTGTGTGGGCACGAGCCTGAGGGCGCTGTTGACAGCACTGCTGCCGCTCTCACCGACAAGATACACCACGAGTCCGGTGGTGGCGGCGACGCTGAAGATCTGGGGGCAGTGGAGGCGACACAGGGGCGAGATGGGAGGCTCGGTTTGGTCCCCGATTCGGGAGAATCATTGGTTTGTCCCGGGAAGGATGGATGGGGGGGTTTCAGAGCTGGCATCGGGCAGAGATTAGAAGAATGGGGGACCTGTTCATCGATGGGACGTTTGCGAGACTAGGGCCGCTGGAGGAGAAGTTTGTGCTACCCCTGGGAAACGCTTTCAGGTGCATGCAAGTGAGGGCGTTTGTGAGGCGGCAGGTGAGGGAATTCCCGCTGCTTCCAGCACGAAGGATTCAGGACAGGGTGATTTCGGGTGTATGGGTTGGAGAAGGCAAGGTTTCGGCGATTTACCAAGAGCTGCAGGAAGAGGAGGAGGCCTCGGTGGAGGAGTTAAAGGGCAAGTGGGAGGAGGAGCATGGGGAGGAGATAGATGAGGGTCTGTGGGCTGATGCCCTGAGTAGGGTTAATTCTTCCTCCTCTTGCGCCAGGCTCAGCCTAATACAATTTAAAGTTACTCACAGAGCGCATATGACAGGGGCGAGGTTGAGTAGGTTCTTTGGGGTGGAGGACAGATGTGGGAGGTGCTCGGGGAGCCCAACAAATCACGTCCATATGTTCTGGTCGTGCCCGGCGCTGGATGGGTTTTGGAGGGGTTTTGCGAGGACTATGTCCAAGGTGGTGAACGCCCAGGTCAAGCCGAGCTGGGGATTAGCATTATTTGGGGTATCGGACGAGCCGTGAGTGCAGGAGGCGAAAGAGGCTGGTATTCTGGCCTTTGCGCCCCTGGTAGCCCGGCGGAGGATTTTGTTACTGTGGAAAGATGCGAAGCCCCCTAGTGTGGAAGCTTGGATCAATGACATGGCTGGGTTCATCAAGCTGGAGAGGATAAAGTTTGCCTTGCGAGGGTCTGTGCAAGGGTTTTTCAGTCGGTGACAACCGTTCCTAGGCTATCTCGCGGAGCATTAGGAGGAGGTCAACAGCAGCAGCCCAGGGGAGGGGGGGGGGGGGGGTTGGGAGGGTTTTTTTTTCTCCCTATTTGTGTTTTCTACTGTCATATGGGGGGTTATTGTATTTGGGGGAAATCCAATGTATAATTTCTGTTTGTTGTGTTTTTGTTTCTTTTTCTTGTTGGGTTTTGTTGAAAATTTGTTGAAAAATTTGAATAAATATATTTTCAAAAAAAAAAAAAAGTTATTGCACTGAAGGGGGTGAGAGAAGATTCACCAGAATGTTGCCTGGGATGGAACATTTAAATTATAAAGAGAGGTTGAATAGGTTGTTTTCTCTGGAGCAGAAAAGACTGAGGGGTGACCAGATTGAAGTGTACAAGTTTATGAGGGGCATGGACAGCTGCTGCGTCCATGCTGTTGCCTCCCGCAGTATTCAGGCAGAGTGACCAGTGGGATGCTAAGCAATAAGGCCCACATGATAAATGGCACGCCCGCCCATGGGAATCCACTTGTGATGTGTGAAGTGCTCACTTAACTACGATTGTCAATTCTCTATTTGCAATAGCCTTCAGCCGCACGGCCAGAGCCGTCAATGGTGGTTATGGGTGGTCGGTGGGGCAGACAGGCAGGGACAGGGGTTTCCCCTGGAACGAATACACACGATCCAGGGGTTGGCATGAAGAACCCGCGCACGGTTTCTCCCCCAGCGGAGCAACCTCTCCCCGACCCCCCCACCCCTCATGGTGGACCACCCTAGCCGAGAGTGCCCCCACCCACCTCCAAGCATAGGGGCAGCAAACCCAGTGCCCCCCGGGGTCTTTGCCTGTGAGCGAATATGGCTACTCACCTCCTCGACTCCCCGCAATAGCCCTTCCGCCAGGTTATCGCTTTTAAAATGGAATACTAATCGACGCCAGCATGACCACTTGCTAGGGAGGTCGTTGGATCACTGGTGGCCATTGGATAGGGGGTCGCTCCAGTTCATTTATGGAAATAGGGCTTAAGTGGTGATTACTGGTTTCTCGTCACGCTACAGCGGGTTCCTGATTTCACTGCGGGAGTGGACCAGTTGCATCACAAACCATTTGGCACCGTTGCGGTTCTTGTTTTTGGCCTTTCCCACTATTCACCGGCCTCGTTGTGCTCTCGTTTGAGCGTGATGCTGCCACTGAATTGCGCCCAGAGAGAAAGACAAACTATTGCATTGATATAGAGTGACTTGACAAAAAGAATACCTTGTTAAAGCATAGGAGGTGAATGAGGAGGTAAAGAGAACATTAGGAAGGGAAGCAGAGCAAAAAATAATTTATGATAGCGAGACATCAAAACCAACACCACACAATAATATATTTACAATAAGTTTACAATGTTATAGGTGTTTATCTCAATAATTTAAGCAGATCATTTATTGGGCGCGATTAAGTGGACCCAAGTTAAAGTCCGCTGAGCGGCATATTCAGTGAGGTATTTCTTGGTGGTTGCAGTGCGAGAAACATCCCGCTATCCAATGGCACTTGCCGTTATTTGTGGCCTTGCAGGTTTCTCCTCATCGATGCCACACTTAGAGGGATTCCCTGCTTGCGAAAGGCTCCTCGCAGATTGGGGCGCTATTTTGGAAGGCCAACCCAATCTCCTTTCCCGCCACCAACCTTTCAGGCCCCACGCTCTTTTGACACCACCCTCCCCCCAACCCACCGCCTACTTGGCAAGCCGCCCTGGGCCCAACCTTGGTACTGCCAGCCTGGCACCCTAGCAGTGCCCATGACACCGCCAGAGTGGCACCACCAGCATGCCCAGGTGCCACCCTGCCTTGTCCCCGGCCACCCGGGGGCCTCCAATGGCCTGGGAGACCACTCCCCCCTCCAGGTGCCATTATGACTGGTCCACGTTTATGTGGACCAGTACTAAACGGCACCCTGGCCTGGTAAATCCGACATCTGGCTTTTCGGCTCATTTAAATGTTCAGATCTGGATCACGGCAGGTGGTGCAAGACGAGTGACTCAAGCGAGATTTTGCGCCTGGTGCGGAGCCCGATTTGGGGCTCATGTTCAATTCACCTGTTGCGCCCAAATCTGAGCACAATAGGCTCGCTGAATTGCGCCCATTGTTTCCCAAGCACAGTTGTATGTTGTGATTCTGAACCACAGGGATCAGGAAAGCCTCTGGTTCAAACTCTCCCTAGTTTATGGAGCACAGCTTGAGAACAAAGGGCCTCCCATTTAAAATGGAGATGAGGCGACTATCTTTCTCTGAGCGTTATTCTGTGAAATTCTCTTCTCCGAATGCAGTGGAGGGTGAGTCATTGAATTTAGTCAAGCCTGTACTAGATTTGTGATGGTCAACGGAGTCTCGGGTTATGGGGGCAGTCACAAAGGTGGGAGTTCAGATCACAACTAGCTCAGCCATGATCTTATCAAATGACAGGGCAGGTTCAAAGGGCTGAAAGGCCTACTCCTGTTCCTAAGCTCTATGTTCCTACTCTATGTTGAGCATACAACAAGTGGATTGTGAGAGTTGGAGAAGAGTGGGGGGAAATGATGTTTCCCTTGGTTGAATAACCAATTGCAGTGCACACATTAAGAAAGCTCATTTGGGTGAGGTTTTGTAAGGCTTCTGGCATCAGTGGAACTGTACCTACCAAGTATCTGCACTTTCAGCAAAGAAGACAAGGAAAGGGTTAGGGTAGTAGGTCAAAGGAGAAAATAATTTGCCATTTTGATTGAAATTCAGTGCTGTTTTTTAATAGTTTCCATATATCTGCAGTTCAAAATTGGAGCTGAATTTCAATGGCAATGACAAAACTGCAACATATTTCTGCTATCAAAGTCCTAAACTTCACTTCCTGTTTCTGTTCAACTGAAATGAAATGGAACTTATATTATGAAGCTAAAGCACAGATGGAAAATGTACTTCAAATTAAAATTAAATTAATTTGATAGAATGGGATTCCTCTTTCAGTGCAGTTTTAATCTTTTGTGTTTTCCTTCCTAGTTGTTGTAGTCCCATATTCTCCGAATTGCCTCCCTATTCAGGCGTCAATCTACATGTTTTCCATTTGTTGTTTGGAATAGGTGACCACTGAAGCCAAATTTAGCAACAAAAAGTAAACGACAACTTTTGAGAGTGTAAGAGGTAGGGATGAAGGAAGAAGGTGCATCTATAACAATTTTTAAAAATTAGTTCCCTGCCAGAAAATTGTCCGCTCATTTTCAGCGCGTGTTTTTCAGTGGATGTTTGGGGCCAGTGTGGGGGCCAGGGGGAGAACACTGGGCCATTCACACACACAGCTTTTCCATTACCAATCATGTCGGAGTGTAGTGTAGTGTAAATGGCTGCGTGGCATTGGAGGACATTATTGTAACTTTGCTGCTACAGCTAAATCTGGCCTTTCACCCTCAATCCTTCCACCTTCGCTCCATTTCTGTTGTCAGGTGCTCAATCTCTAGGGGTCCTCTGGGAATTTCCCAAAGATCTAGCAGATTTTAACTGCAGGACTCCTTTAAATATCTTTTTGTCCGTTTCCCACCCAGCTAGTCTGATTTACAGACCAGAGGCCTATCGAGCAGGAAAACCTGCAGTCACGGCCATAGCCAAGGAGAGCAGATAGGTCTAATTTGGGATGGGTAGGGGTCATGTTTAACGGTGGCTGGGGGTACAACTGTGGATAGATGGGAGTGAACAGACAGATTGGGAGTGAACAGACAGATTGCGGGGGGTCAGTTTACTGGGTAGCTTGTTGGCGCTGGAGGAAGCACTTTGCTTCTGTTTGCCCACAAGCGGTGATGTAAACATTATGATTCAGCACTTCTTGCCTTCGTTCACCTGCCAGGTTTCCTGAGGTCTGGGGCAACGAGCTGACACGAGTTAAAAATAGAATGATAGTTAAAATGAAGCCTCGTCATAATATTTAAATGAGCAACATATATCTCACTAGCTGACTGTTTGCCTGTTCTTCATATCATTACATTTTGAAGTTAGCAGGTTGGTTCCTGTTTCTGACTTTTTGAACCTTAACATGGATCCAAGGTTAAGATTCAGTCCCTCCAGTCTGCAGCTGGCAAAGGTGTAAATTAGAGGTTTTCAGCAGTTGGATAAATATTGGCATGCTCGAGGTGAAAGTAAACAGTCTGTGCCATTCACACAGGATATGTGAGCTGAAACTCAACTCAGCATTGAAAAGGAAACCAGCTTGCCAAAGTCTGAGACTGGAGAGCACAGTGAAATCAGTAGCTAGCTTGTGGTGTGTACCGAAAATAAAAACTTCAGTTTTTCCATTGTTAGGCTGGCGAAAGTAATGACTTAGCCAAGATTGAATGGCAGTCAAGCAGTTTGACAGCACAGAAGCGGTCGAGGGAATTAGAGATGACAGAGAGGTAGAGCTGAGCATAGTTAGTGGAAGCTGACCCCATATCTTTGCAAACACCTAAAAGGTGCTTTTATAATAAGAGTTGCATCTGCAATCCTGTGTTTCCAGTTGGGAACTATTCTTACAGGGAGTATATCATGAGAAATTGCAGCAATGCAGTCTGCAATATTTCTGTCTATTAATTTTACTGGGTGAAAGGTTACAAAACTGTCCGCAAATTTTCCATGGTGGTAGCATGGGATTGGATAATCAGATTCAGTGGGGTGTTAGGGCAGTAAAAACAAGTCAACCTAGCCACTGGCCTTAAATAATCGGCAAATTTACTTGGATGTTGCTGACTGATGTGTGGGCTCACTTCCTCACTCTATAGACCTCATTTGTAACACGATGTCAATTTGGCAGCCCGGTAATATTAAAACCACTTCAATGCCAACTCAGATAGTTAGGAGAGCAAATTAGTACAAAAATGTCTGTCTCCTGAATGCCAAGTTCATTAAAGCCACAAGGGAGCCACAAGAGATACCCCCAGATAGCGGCTTCACACTGCTTTGAATCTATTGGAATTATAGTTTCCACCTGAATTGGTTAAACATTGCCTTGCAACCTTGTTGGGTGATTTAGAATAAAAAATATACCTCCTGTATCAGGATATCTTTTCTAACTTTTTCATGATTGCTGGTCTCCTTTCCCTCTTGTTTCAAAAGTTCAGAAACCTCCAACAATTCTTTCTGAGCCTCAGCAACATTTGAGTCAAGCTTCAGTAGTTTATTGAGGTCTTCAATACTAGATGTGTAGCACTGGAAAAGAAAAAATATATTTTTTACACAACAGAAATCTGTGCTAAAGGGTATTGCAATGAACTTTAAATTGATGCTCACCGCAGGAATCTCAAACTGGTGTTATTTCTAGGAATCTTGTGCCCATGAGCCAGCTTCCTGCATAGACATGTGGCAGAATTATGTTTAAGGACTGAATTTTAACTCCCTCTGCTTGGTGGAAACTGTTGAAATGATGGCGGTCATTTAGCCCCCTCTGAGCCCACTGACTCACAATGTTAACCTGCTAAGTAGATTGCCTGGAGGAAAGCAGTGGGGCCATGATCAATGTTCCCTTTAGGCTGCACAGCTGCGCAGTAACTCAGAAGTTCTCAAGCCGAGCCCAAGTGGATGCTGCGTTTTCTCTCTGCCTTGCCATTTTTCTAGTGGCAGATAGCCCACCTATCCAATGCCCAATGAATCACTTAGGTGGTCAATTAAGGACCTTTTCCTGCCTCTGCTGGCATTTTACCACAGTGCAGTTGGAGGAGAGACCAGTTTGTGTAAAAAATAACATTTTCTAACAGAACAATGGAATTTCTGCTACATGTATCACTGATCTCTCATATTTATCCATACTCCCGTTAAATCACTGCAGTCAGAATGTCTGCAAACAACTTCCAACAGTGCTTTGCATCCTTTGCTGTTCCATAGTGTTTTCACTGTCTGATCACCCTCTATTGGTCTGAAGTCTTTTCTACAATCTTGTATATCCTTTCTGCTTGGAATGTGGTCTCAAGTTCAGGTTCAGCTCCTTCCTGTTCCAGCATTGTTACCAATGTCTCATGAAATAGAACCTCTCCTTCCCACACCAGTCCTTACATTTACTTTGCTGATCCATTTATCCTTATGCTTATTAGTAAGTGGACCAGGTGGTAATGCAGAAATCATCATCCTCAACTTCTGAAACTACACACCATCCATTATCTAATATTAAGAGAATTATTCAAACCATGGTTAGTTTGCCATTTTACTGAGCTTCGTGTTGACAATAATCCCTCCTATTAAAATAAAATGATTAATACCTATTGGATGTTTAACAATTGGAATTCACTTTTCTACAATGCTCATCCTTTGCAGAATGCACAAAAGACTTTGGACTCAGATCAGAGGGGAAATGAGAGCGTGGAAAGATATAGGGAGCCAATGGAGCTTGGGAAAAAGAGGGGTGATGTGAATAAGGAACTTTAAGTGGGTGGGATGTTGCTGGGAGAGTTTTGAATGTAATTTGTGAGGAGTGGCTGTGAAAGCATTAGAAAAGTTGCCCAAGATGTGGAGATGGAAGAAAACAACTTTGGTAATAGAATGGATAAGAGGAAGGAAGCTCGGGGAAAGTCTCAAGGTCAAATGTGATGTTGGATTTGGGGAATGCCCATGTGTGGGTGAGGGATCAATATACAGGTCGAAGGGCAATACGGCGAGCATGGGAAGAAAGTTGTTTAATGCAAGGTTTAACTGGAGTCACTAGGAACTATGAGTTGATTGGTACAGAGTTCAAAGTCACATTGGACATGCATGGAATGCATTCAAGTTATTGGCAAGTGACACGAGCAACTAAAGCTAAGCATGTATGCGAATAAGTAGGTTTTGGCCATTTTACAGTTTCTAATCGTAATAATGTTTAGAAAGCCTAACAGTTCAGAGTACTGACATTTGGATATGAGATGTTGTACAGTTGCAACCTTTGCAGTTTGGCCATTGAGTAAATAGTTCTAATCAGCGGTGCCCCGTAAATTGACATGCAATCAAAATAATATACATTCATCATTACCCTGCCAAATAAGGGACCCTATTATACATTGGATGGCATCTCCCCTGTCTTGGAGCTCCAATGTGCCTGGTCTAAATGTAGCACATTGGGAATCAATGCACCAATAATGTTCAACACTCAGTCAAGCCTCTGATGTTATTCTAACTAGGGTTGCTTCTCAAAGTGGCGGTGGTGGTGCCCATGAGCTGAATGGTCGCATGAAAGGTGGCTCTCCTCTAAGAACTTTGATGACGGCCTTTTAACCCCAACAAACAGGAACCAAAGGTACTCATAATCCCCCCGACTAACCCCCCATTAACTGCACTGCCAAGCAGGATGAGAAAGAATCAGCTGCCCAGCTGAAAGGCCAGTAAAGACGAGGGGGAGAGAAACCTCAACTAGGGAGTAGGGAACTACACGTGGAGGCACAGAACAGGTGAGGGTCGACCCCCCAGAGCTTCCAGCACAGACCCGGGTGCTGATGGACAAACTGACATGCTTCATTACCTCCGAGTTCCAGAGACAGAAGGAGGAGATGAGAAAAGACCTCCTGACAGCTGTCGAGGTGGTAGTGGAAGCCGTGTCAGCCTCCACAAGGGAGACAATGGACAATATGCAGCGGAGGCCCAGGAATCGACAAGGGACCTTTAAAAAGCTGCCACGGACCAAGGGGATCAGATCGCGGCACTCGAGGCCGAGGTAGCAAGCCCGGTCAAGACCCAAGGATAAGTTGACAGCCAGGAGAAACGGCCGCGTCGGCGAATCGTGGGACTGCCAAAGGAAATATAGGGGAGAAGCCCACAGAATATGTAGCAGCCTGGCCCCACGAACCTCATCCTCTACCACTGGGCGGCAAACACGGACTGGGTGAGAGGGTGGCTAAGGGAACCAGTGGTGGACTGGGTCTCTCCGAGCGCAGGCCATCCCACCACTCCCCCGCAACACCCAGTGGTAGTGGCTAGTGGCCACACTAAGGACATGGAACCAGTTCAGGCGCCATTTCAAGCTTGGCGCAATGTCCATAGAGGTCCCCATCTGCAACAACCATTGGTTTACACCGGTGAGGTTGGAAGTAGAGGGAGGACAAAGGGACTGAGTGGGAAGGACATGTACGTGCACGATAGACTGGCGACCCTGGGGGAACGCTCAGAGAGGCTCCAACTCCCGAAAGGGAACAAGCTCAGATACCTGCAGCTCCACGTCTTTCTCCACAAGGAGACAAAAATGTTCCCCCAGAGAATCGGACGCACATTTCTGGACACAATGATAGGGCTGGACTGGTCAGGGGGATGATAAATGTGGTGACATCTACGGACAACTCATAGAAAAGGTCAGGGCCCCACTGGACAAGACCAGACGGAA
This sequence comes from Scyliorhinus torazame, assembly GCF_047496885.1. Taxonomy (NCBI): domain Eukaryota; kingdom Metazoa; phylum Chordata; class Chondrichthyes; order Carcharhiniformes; family Scyliorhinidae; genus Scyliorhinus; species Scyliorhinus torazame. The sequence goes on from NC_092717.1 coordinate 30,062,562, forward strand.
ACGGGAGGAGGAGCTGGGCATGGAGATAGAGGGAGGACTCTGGGTCAAGGCGCTGCACAGGATCAACTCCACCTCCTCCTGCGCTGGGCTAAGCTTGATGCAGCTCAAGGTGGTGCACAGAGCACACCTTATTGAGACTCGTATGAACGGGTTCTTCCCAGAGTTGGAGGATAGGTGCGAGGGGTGTCAGGAGGGCCCGGCCTATCACAACCACATGTTCTGACCCTGCCCCAGACTTGGAGTTCAGGACGGCCTTTTTCAAGGCCATGTCCAGAGTGGTGGGGGTTGAGACGGAGCCATGCCCATCTGTGGCAGTCTTCGGGGTGTCAGAGCATCCAGAGCTCTGGGCAGGGAAGGGGGTGGACGCCCTGGCCTTCGCCTCACTGATCGCAAGGCGGAGATTTCTGCTAGGCTGGAAGTCAGCAGTGCCACTCAGGGCCTTGGACTGGCTCTCAGACCTGGCCGAGTCCCTGCAACTAGAAAAAATATGCGGATGCAAAGAGAGATTCCACGCCACGTGGAAAAAGTTCACAAACCTCTTTGCAGCCCTGTTTGCAACCAGCTAATAACTAGCGGAGGGTGGGGGAGGAATAGGAAGGCGGTAAGGGGGGAGGGGCGGGGGGGGGGGGGCAGGGAGCACCGTCTGGATGAAAGAGGGCTTGTGTATCGCAGAGAAGTATTGGGGCAGAAGGCCATTCGCAGGAGAGAACACAGATCCCTCCCACAGGTGTCAAAGCGGGAAGGCGGACGATCCTAACCTCCCTTGAGGACTCAAGGGGGGAAACAGGACTCCCCCCCCGGCCCCCAGCAAAACAAATGTAATTATAAACGATTTAAATAGTCCTGGCAGTAACTGTAAATACATATGTCAAGTTGTGTATAATTCTTATTACTAAACGTTAAAAGTCCCAAGAAGAACTTTTTTTATCCTTCAGCCATTAGAGGTATGTTATCTTCTACTGGTCCCCAAAACTCTGGTGCTCATTATGAACATGGTCTATTTGCAACACGTCATGCATCTGGAGATCCTTTTTATTATGGTGACCTGACTCTGAATTAAGGAGCGAGGTCAGCTCATTATGGCACAGTGACTGTCAACGGCGCTGGTATAGAATAGCTAAAATCCCATATCTACCTCCTGTGGCCCAATGGCCAGACTGCAAAGGTTGCATCGATACAGCATCTCTTATCCAAATATCTCCAAATACCAGCACAGTTATTATGCTACCAATGGATAAAATTCCAGTGGCTAATCCAGTGTCTTACTTTTAGTCCTTTGTAAGCGAGGGCTCTTCTATAAAATGCTTTAACATTCGTGGGCTCCAGCTGCAAAGCTGAGTTACAGTCCTCTTCAGCCTCCTTATATTGATTAAGTTTCAGAAAACAAAATGCTCTAAGAAAAATATAAAGCAAAAGAGTGTAGTTTTTCTTTAATAATGCAAACATCTTGAGTTTTTTTTCCAGATCTATTCAGTTAACCTAAAAATCCCAAATATTTAGTGAGAAAAACTGTAAATATACATGCATACATACTAGTACCATCATAATGTGTCTTGCACACACACAAATGTGCACACACACGCAATTAATCCATAGATCAATGAAACCTACCAATTTAGTGTGAAGTTACAGCTATTTTCATTTCTTTCTGTTATAAAAATATTTTTATTCAGGACATTTTCCAATATACATAACACTCATTGCGCTTTACACAATTTTCATAACAAATATACAACACACCACGTGTCCCGTTTTATTTTTTGCAAACCCTCCCCCCTCTATTTACTGCCGACAACTCTTAAAAAAAAAAAAAATTTAGAGTTCCCAATTATTGTTTTTCCCAATTAAGGGGCAATTTAGTGTGGCCAATCCACCTAACCTGCACATCTTTTGGATTGTGGGGGTGAAACCCACGCAGACACGGGGAGAATGTGCAAACTCAACACGGATAGTCGACGACTACCAACTCTTGATGGAGTTAAACAGCCTCCACCTCAAATAGAATCACCTCCTCCGACCCCCTATTGGCGTACTTAATTTTCTCCAGATGCAGAAACTCTGACAGATCTCCCACCCACACCATCACCCCTGGCGGCTCCGGAGCCCGCCACCCTAGCGAAATCCTCCGGGCTATCAAGGAGGCAAAGGCAAATACATCAACCTTTCTCCCCGCCTGCACTCCTGGTTCATCCAAATATCGCCACCACGGGCCCAGCGTCACCCTTCTCCCTAAAATCTCTGACATTATCTCAAAAAATGACTCCCAGAACTTCCCCAATTTCAGACAGGACCAGAACATGTGTGTGTGGTTCGCCGGCCCCCTTTAATCTGCACCAAGCTCAGTCTCGCACACGAGGAGGTACAGCTTATCCTATGTAAGGCCTCACTCCAAACACCCCCTTCAAATGCACCGCCCAATTCTTCCTCCAACTTCCTCTTTATCTCCTCCCGCGAGGCCCTCTCCATCAATTTCCCATATCCAATATCTTCTCTCCTATCTTATCCTCAGACACTACCTTGTCCATCAATGAGGGATGTGGCAACCAAAGAAACATTGGCAGCTCCTTCTGCACAAAGTTCCTAACCTGTAACTACCTGAACCCATTTCCCCTTGGGAGCTGAAACTTTTCCACCAGTCCCTCCAACCCCGCAAATCTACCCTCCACAAACTAATCTCTAAACCTTTCAAGCCCCTCCCATTCCCAGACCCTGAGGGTCGAGTCCAACCCACCGAGATAAATATGTTATTTCCACATATTGGCACCCACAACGACATCACCTCTCGCTTAAAATGTTGCTGAAACTGATTAAAGACTCTTAACGGGGCTACTACCACAGGACTCAGAGTACCTGGCCGGTGAGAACGGAAGGGGAGCCATCACCAATGCTCTCAAACACAACCATGTACAGGAATTTCCTCCATTCACCCCACACGACCCTTCCACAATGACCCATTTCCGAACCATCTCGATATTTGCAGCCCAATAGTAATTCAGCAAATTCGGCAACGCCAACCCCCTGACCACCTGTTCCTCTGCAAAAGCACTCTCCAAACCGGAGGTGTCTTGCCTGCCCAGACAAAGGCTTATAAATCTTCCCAAAGAAAGATTTCGGTAAAGAGGTCAGGGAACTCTGGAAAATAATTAAGAATTTTGAGAGGACCATCATTTTCACCGTTTGAACCCACCCTGCCAACGATGGCAGCAGAGCTAAAAATCTCCCTTCACTCCTTCTACCAGCAGGCCAAATTCAACTTATGCAACAATGCCCTGTCATGAGCCACCTGTACTCCCAAATATCTGAACCTTGACCGAGCCAGCCGAAACGGCAGTTTCTCCAGATCACCTCTCTGTCCCTGATGGCTCACCAAAAACATTTTGTTCCCACATTAAGTCTACATGCCGAAAAGAGACAGTCGGGAGATTGAAAACACGGTGAGTGGAGAAGCAGTTGGGAGATAGAAAACAGGGCGAGAGGAAAGGCAATCGGGAGATTGAAAACAGCAAAAGACAGACAGCCAGGAGATTGAAAACAGCGAGAGAAGAGACAGTCGGGAGATTGAAAACAGCGTGAGTGGACAGGCAATTGGAAGATTGAAAACAGCGTGAAGAAAGAGGTAGTCAGGAGATTGAAAACAGGGTGAGTGGAGAGGCAATCGGAAGATTGAAAACAACAAAAGAGAGACAGCCGAGAGATTGAAAACAGCTTGAGTGGAGAGGCAGTCGAGAGACTGAAAGCAGCGCAAGAGTGCAGTGAGAAATCTGAGTGTTAGCTTGGAGTTTGGTGCTCCGGATGTGACATCAGTATTCAAAGGTGGCGCGGGGCAAGTGGGAGCAGCTGATTGAATGAGTATGGTTGGGTAAGTATGTATTACTTTTATCACTTATGATTTATTTGGTCTTCATTTTGTGATTTACAGTTTGTAAGGGTTATATTCTACAGCAACGAGGAACAGGGAAGGGCTCTAGAGTAATTGACATTTTTTGATTTTTAGTATATTCTGAAAGGTTTAATTTAAAGGGGTAAAGGATCGTGGCAGGAGAGTTCAAAACCGTGTTGTGCTCCTTCTGCTTTAGGTGGGAAGCTAGGAACGTTTCCAGTGCCTGGGGCCAGCCCGTATGTAGGAAGTGTCTCCAGCTGCAGCTCCTGGAAGCCCAGGTTTCAGAGCTGGGAGAGGCTGCTGGGGACACTGGAGCATCCACGAGATGGAGACTATCGTGGATAGCATGTATGGAGAGGTGGTCACACCGCAGGCTAAGAGTCCACAGGCAGGAAGAGAATGGGTGACCACCAGGTAGAGCAAGAGGACTAGGCATGCGGTGCAGGAATCTCCTGTGGCCATTCCCCAGCAAACCAGATGTACCACTTTGGATACTGTTGGGGGGAATGGCCTCTCAGGGAAAGCAGCAACAACCAAATTTGTTGCACCATGGTTGGCTCTGCGGCATGGGAGAGGAGTAAAAAGTGTGGGAATGTAATGGTTAGACAGGATTCAACTGTAAGGGGACTAGATAGGCATTTCTGTGGCTACAAACGAGTCTCCAGGATGGTCTGTTGCCTCCCTGGTGCTAGGGTCAAGGATGTCTCAGCATGGCTACATGACATTCTGGAGGGGGGAGGGTGAACAGCCAGTGGTTGTGGTCCACATTGGTACAAATGACATAGAATCATAGAATTTACAGTGCAGAAGGAGGCCATTTGGCCCATCGAGTCTGCACCAGCCCTTAGAAATAGCACCCCATTTAAGCCCACACCCGTAACCCAGTAACCGCACCTAACCTTTTGTTTGGTCACTAAGGGCAATTTAGCATGGCCAATCCATTTAACCTGCACATCTTTGGATTGCGGGAAGAAACCGGAGCACCCGGAGGAAACCCACACAGATACAGGGAGAACGTGTAGACTCCGCACAGACAGTGAACCAAGCTGGGAATCGAACCTGGAATCCTGGAGCTGTGAAACAACTGTGCTAACCCTTGTGCTACCGTGCTGCCCTTGATTAACATAGGTTTAAAAAGAAGGGATAAGGTCCAAAAAGCAGAATATGGAGAATTAGGAAGTAAGTTGAAAAATAGGACCTCAATAGTAGTGATCTCGGGATTACTATCAAGGCCATGTGCTAGTCAGAGCAGAAATAGCAAGATATATATTAGATGAATACTTGGCTGAAGAGATGGTGAGAGGGGGAGGGGTTCAGATTCCTCGGACATTGAGATTGGTTCTGGGGAAGGCGGGACTAGTACCAACCCATCGGGTTGCATCTGAGCAGGCCCTGAATGAAGTTAAAAAGAAAAGCCTTAAGATTTTCTGCCTTAATGCACGCCTCATTTGCAATAAAAGTAGATGAATTAATCACGCAAAGAGATCTAAGCAGGTACAAAATAGTCACGATTACGGAGACATGACCGCAGGGTGGCCAGGGATGGGAACTGAACATCCAGGGGCATTCAGTATTTAGGAAGGGTGTGCACGGGATGCTATTCTAGACCAATATGTTTTTTTTTGTTGTTTTTTAAAATAAATTTTTATTAAGGTTTTTTAACAACACAATTTTTCCCCTTACAAACAGAACCCCCCCCCCCCCCCCCTCCCGTAACAAAATAACGCAAAATCTCCCTGAGCTAGATATATACATGGCAAGATGGTATATTTACATAGCTTTATACACTAGCTCTTGGCCGCACGTACCGTTTCCCCCCACCCTCCATGCCATCTCCCGATCGTCCATTCCCTCAAACAATCTCTCGTCTCCCCCCCCCACCCCCCAGGGTTGCTGCTGCTGCTGCTAACCAACCTTCTTCTAACGCTCCGCGAGATATTCTAGGAACGGTTGCCACCGCCTGTAAAACCCCTGTGCAGACCCTCTCAAAGCAAACTTAATTCTCTCCAATTTTATGAACCCCGCCATGTCGTTAATCCAGGCCTCCAGGCTAGGGGGCTTCGCCTCCTTCCACAATAACAAGACCCTTCGCCGGGCTACTAGGGACGCAAAGGCCAGAATTCCGGCCTCTTTCGCCTCCTGCACTCCCGGCTCATCCACTACTCCAAATATTGCTAATCCCCAGCTTGGCTTGACCCGGACTTTCACCACCTGGGATATTACTCCCGCCACCCCTCTCCAGAACCCCTCCAATGCCGGGCATGACCAAAACATATGGACATGGTTCGCCGGGCTCCCTGAACATCTTTCACATCTATCCTCTACCTCAAAGAACCTACTCAGCCTCGCCCTCGTCAAATGCGCTCTGTGAACCACCTTAAATTGTATCAGACTGAGCCTGGCACACGAGGAGGAGGTATTAACCCTACCCAGGGCATCCGCCCATAGCCCTTCCTCAATCTCCTCCCCCAGCTCCTCCTCCCATTTACCTTTCAATTCTTCTATTAGTGCTTCCCCCTCTTCTTTCATCTCTTGGTATATTTCCGACACCTTGCCCTCCCCGACCCATACCCCCGAGATCACCCTATCTTGAACTTCTTGTGCCGGGAGCAACGGAAATTCCCTCACCTGTCGCCTCACAAAAGCCCTCACCTGCATATATCTAAATGCATTTCCCGGGGGTAACTCAAATTTCTCCTCCAGTGCCCCTAGGCTCGCAAATGTCCCGTCAATGAACAGGTCCCCCATTCTTCTTATCCCCGCCCGATACCAGCCTTGGAACCCCCCGTCCATCTTCCCCGGGACAAACCGGTGGTTACCCCTGATCGGGGACCACACCGATGCTCCCATTGCACCCCTGTGCCTTCTCCACTGGCCCCAGATCCTTAGTGTTGCCGCCACCACCGGGCTTGTGGTGTATTTTGTCGGCGAGAGCGGCAGCGGTGCCGTTACCAACGCCCCCAGGCTCGTTCCTTTACAGGACGCCATCTCCATCCTCTTCCATGCCGCCCCCTCTCCTTCCATGACCCACTTGCGGATCATCGCCACGTTTGCTGCCCAGTAGTAACTCCCTAGGTTCAACCCTCCTCGGTCCCTGTTGCGTTCCAAGAACCCTCTCCTAACCCTCGGGGTCTTATTTGCCCACACATACCCCATAATACTCCTACCTACTCTCTTGAAAAAGCCCTTGGTGATCACGATGGGGAGGCACTGAAACACGAACAAAAACCTCGTAAGGACCACCATTTTGACCGACTGCACCCTACCCGCCAACAAGAGCATGTCCCATCTTTTAAAATCCTTCTCCAATTGCTCCACCACCCTCGTCAAATTCAGTTTATGTAGGGCCCCCCAACTTCTGGCTATCTGGATCCCCAGATACCGAAAACTCCTCTCCGCCCTCCTCAGCGGCAGGTCCCCTATCCCTCTTTCTTGGTCCCCTGCCTGTAATACAAAAAGCTCACTCTTCTCTACATTAAGCTTGTAGCCCGAGAACTCTCCAAACTCCTTCAGAGTCTGCATGACCTCCACCATCCCCTCCATTGGGTCCGCCATGTATAGCAGCAGGTCATCCGCATATAGCGATACCCGATGCTCCTCTCCCCCGCGGACTATTCCCCTCCATTTCTGAGACTCCCTAAGTGATATGGCCAAGGGTTCGATCGCCAATGCAAACAACAGGGGGGACAGGGGGCACCCCTGTCTCGTCCCTCGGTACAGCCGAAAGTACTCCGACCTCCGCCGGTTCGTCACTACACTCGCCACCGGGGCGCTGTAAAGGAGCTTAACCCATCTAATAAACCCTCCCCCGAACCCAAACCTGCGCAATACCTCCCAGAGGTACTCCCACTCTACTCGGTCAAAGGCTTTTTCCACGTCCATAGCTGCCACTATCACCGCCTCTCCCTCCTCCGATGTCATCATTATCACGTTTAAGAGCCGCCACACATTGGTATTTAACTGCCTGCCCTTTACGAATCCCGTTTGGTCCTCGTGAATCACCCCCGGGACACAGTCCTCAATCCTAGTGGCCAGTACCTTCGCCAATAGCTTAGTATCCACATTGAGGAGCGAAATCGGCCTGTACGATCCACATTGCAGTGGATCCTTGTCTCGCTTTAGAATCAAGGAGATTGTCGCCTCCGACATTGTCTGGGGCAGGGTTCCCTCCTCTCTTGCCTCGTTGAAGGTCCTCACTAGTAGCGGGACCAGCAGGTCCACATATTTTCTATAGAATTCCACCAGGAACCCGTCCGGCCCCGGGGCCTTCCCCGCCTGCATGCTCCCCCAAACCCTTACTCAACTCCTCCAACCCAATTGGTGCCCCCAAACCAACCGCCTCCTGCTCCTCCACCCTCGGGAACCCCAGCTGGTCCAGGAATCGCCTCATCCCCCCTTCCCCCCCTGGGGGCTGGGATCTGTACAGCTCTTCATAGAAGTCCTTGAATACCTTATTTATTTTTGTTGCATTTTGAACCGTGGCTCCCCTTCCATCTTTGATTCCCCCTATTTCCCTCGCTGCCGCCCTCTTACGGAACTGGTGCGCAGCATCCGACTAGCCTTTTCCCCGTACTCGTAAGTCGCCCCTTGCGCCTTCCTCCAATGTGCCTCCGCCTTGCCCGTGGTCAGCAGGTCAAACTCCGTCTGGAGCCGTCGTCTTTCCCCAAGTAATTTTTCCTCCAGGGCCTCTGCGTATCTCCTGTCCACTCGCAAGATCTCCCCCACTAACCTCTCCCTTTCCATTCCCTCTGTCTTCTCCCTATGAGCCCTGATGGAGATCAGCTCTCCCCTGATCACCGCCTCCCATACCACCCCCACTCGCACCTCCCCGTTGTCGTTGGCCTCCAAGTACCTTTTGATACACCCCCTCATTTTCCCACACACCACCTCGTCCGCCAGCAGTCCCACATCCAGCCGCCACAGTGGGCGTTGGTCCCTCTCCTCTCCCAGCTCCAGTTCCACCCATTGCGGGGCATGGTCCGAAACGGCTATGGCCGAATACTCCGTCCCCTCCACTCTCGGGATGAGCGCCCTGCCCAGAACAAAGAAATCTATCCGGGAGTAAGCCTTATGACAACCTACCACTCACCATCACATATCTCCCTCCATTATCCGCTACGATAGTCTTGGCCTCAAATGACACATGCTTTCCCACCAGAATTGCCACCCCTCTATTTTTTGTGTCCAATCCCGAGCAAAATACCTGTCCTACCCATCCCTTTCTTAACCTGACCTGGTCCGCCACCTTCAGGTGTGTCTCTTGGAGCATTGCCACGCCTGCCTTCAGTCCCTTCAAGTGCGCGAACACTCAAGCCCGCTTCACCGGCCCATTCAGGCCCCTCACGTTCCACGTTATCAGCCGGACTGGAGGGACTTTCTTGTCACGCGCGGGAAAGACAACCCCGCGCTTTCCAAAGCCTGCTGGACCAACATGTTGAGGATCCAACTATAGAAGACCATCCTAGATTGTATATTGTTTTATTTTATAAATTGACAGTACCCAATTAATTATTTTTCCAATTAAGGGGCAATTTAGCGTGACCAATTCACCTAGCCTGCACATCTTTTTGGGTTGTGGGGGTGAAACCCTCGCAGACATGGAAAGAATGTGCAAACTCCACAGGGATAGCGACCCCGGGTCCGGGATCAAACCCGGGTCCTCGGTGCCATGAGGCAGCAGTAGCAACCACTGTGCCACCGTGCTGCCCGCGACCCTGCTATTAAATGGAATTATTTTTTTTGGCCTCGGCGAGGAACGCCCCACAGAGGCTGCACTTACCTTCATTTACTGTACGGACAAGCTGAGCTGACAGTGAGGGTGTGATCCAGATTGCGAGATTACAACGGCCTTGTCGCGTCACCGGTTGGGCGTGACGAGGCTGTTCGATTGGGCCCTAAGTGTTGATGCCGGGACTGAATTTTGTGAAGCTCGCTTTCCCATTGGGGGTGCTATTCAGGACATGGTAATGGACCAGCACCCTGCTGGCGCGAATTCCAAACAATTCTGTTCCAGTTTGGAGTTAGCGCCAAAGAGCCTGGCAGCTGAAGCTGTTCTTAAGTGCTCCACTTAACACATACTCACTGCAGCCACCAAGATGGCTCAGAGACCTTCCCCCTGAGGTCGGTGTCCGAGGTGGACCCACACCTCCATGCCAGTGAGAAGCGGAGGGCCACCCTCTTCCCCAACGTGGGCCACAGACTCAAGCCTGCCCTCCTGAACACTGCCTGGGAGGTGGTGGCAGAGGCACCAGCGCTTCCAGTCTCACCAGGAGGAGACTGCTGGTGATCCAGAGGGGTGGGGGTTATTGGCGAGTTCTCTGCCCTGAGTAGAACCCAAGAGGCCTTGAGCATAACATCTACTTTATCAAAGATCCTTGAAAGTGCTTTTCAACATGACAAAGCTGGTATGTGCAACAACTAGTGATTGCTGTTACCAGAGTCCAATGAAATATAACTTAGAAATATATGTGCATACAGGGTTGTTGTGAAGATTCACCCCCATTTATTGAGGATGCCTTGGAAGTCCTGCTGCAGGAGGGGCTGGTTTAGCACAGTGGGCTAAACAGCTGGCTTGTAATACACAAGGCGGCCAGCAGCGTGGGTTCAATTCCCGTACCGGCCTCCCCGAACAGGCACCAGAATGTGGCGACCAGGGGCTTTTCACAGTAACTTCATTGAAGCCTACTTGTGACAATAAGCGATTAATATTATTAGGACGCATAGCAAATGAGCATGAGTCTCAGTGTAGAAGAGGGGGGAACCTGTCAACATAAGCAACATAAACTTAATTTTTATAAATTTAATTTCAACTGTCCAGCCCGAGCTTAAGTCACATTATGAGTGGGGTGAGTATTCAGTGTGAAAATTGGCAAAAGAATGTGACATTTGGCACATGGCCAATTAACGTAATTTTTGAGATTATAAATGAAAGCTGGTTTGTTATGACAATGCAAAACTGGTACACATGCCTACAGGCCTGATTTTAAAATCTACATTTACCCCTATGCGCCTCCATACTGTCAGGAGAGCTGTGCAATTTCAGATCATGCCTCTTTGACTTCATAGAATTTACAGTGCAGAAGGAGGCCATTCGGCCCATCAAGTCTGCACCAGCTCTTGGAAAGAGCACCCTACCCAAGCCCACACCACCCTATCCCCATAACCCAGTAACCCCATTCAACCAACAGTAAGGGCAATTTTGGACACTAAGGGCAATTTAGCATGGCCAATCCACCTAACCTGCACATCTCTGGACTGTGGGAGGAAACCGGAGCACCCGGAGGAAACCCACGCACACACGGGGCGAACGTGCAGACTCCACACAGACAGTGACCCAGCTGGGAATCAAACCTGGGACCCTGGAGCTGTAAAGCAATTGTGCTAACCACTATGTTACCGTGCTGCCCTAATTTACTTGCACCATGTTGTCACAAGAAGTACAGTACGGCAACTAAAGTAATCATTAATGATAAACATATGGTTCTTCATGTCAGCATTTGAGGAAAAACTGACTTGAGAGGGAGGGATTAATTTACAGGAGGCATACAGCTGTTACTCACTTCAAACTCTATATTATTGTGCCTAAAGGATATTTAGGGTTGAATAGGAGTTAAGAGTTCAAACAGCTAGGGTGTGTTTTGTTAAGCTTTCATGCCACTCCTGTGAGTCAGCTACCATGAGGCCTTCTTCCTTTCCATATACTATGAAATTATAGGTATTAATAGAATTGGAGGTTATATTTCTTACCTGTTTGTGTAAACTGTACATTCATTGGATTTCAGTTTTAAACATTCACTGTACTTAGCAATGGCTTCTTTGTACTGGGTCTTTTTCACAAAACTGTTCCCTTCCTGCTTCAAGGAAATAAAATTATCTTCTGCATTTTTACCTGAAAGAAATGCATACAAAACATAAACTTCAATAACAAATGATCTGAGTGGTTCAAGATTTTCAAGTGCTTTGCTGCATATCTAACTGTCCTTTAGAAAGCAATCAGAATGTTTATTATACATAGGAATGTAGAACGATTTACAGCATAGGAGTTATTTGGTCCATTTTACACATCATGTGCCGACCAAAAAAGTATATCTGCGTAATCTTACCTTCTAACTCTTGGTCTGTAGCACTGTAGTTTATAGTACCAAACAATTTTAAAAATTCATTGAGGGTTTCTGCCTTTACCGCCCCATTAAGTCAGTGAGTTCCAGGACGTGCATTCCTGCCTGCGTGAAAAGAATTACCCTATCCCCTCTGATTCTTCTACCAATTTTTAAAATCTATGATCCCTCATTATTGATCTCTTTACTAACAGAAATAGGTCCTTCCTATCCATTCTATCTAGGTTCCTCATAATTGTACACACTCCAATCAAATCTCTCTTCAATGCCTTCTATTCAAAAGAAAAGAATCCAAGACTATTTAATCTCTCCTCATAGCTATAACTTTCAATTTTTGGCAACATTCTTTTAAATCTGCTCTGTATCAACTCTAGTGCAACCACATCCCTGCTGAAATGTGGTGATCAGAACTATATACAATACTCCAGTTGTCGTCTAATTAATGTTCTATGCACTTCTGGCATAACCTCCCTAGTCGTACACTCTGTGCCTTGGTTAATAAAGAAAAATATCCTTTTTTGATTATCTTATCTATCTGTCCTGCTAACTTCAGAGTCTGTGAACATGCACTCCAATGTCCTTCCATTCCTACACTCCTTGGATTCCTATAATTTATTGTCCATTTCCTTTCTTTGTTTGTCCTCCACAGAACTTTAACTCACAATTTTCCAGATTGAATTCCATTTGCCATTTTACCTGCCAACCTGATATATAAACAATGACATCTTCCTGTAATGTACAACTTCCTTCATCATATCAACTACATGGCCAATTTCCTGTTGGCTGCAAACATCTTAATGATGTGCCCTACATTTAAGGCTCAATCATTGGTATATAACATGAATAGCAAGGGATCTACTGTAAACAGCCTTCCGGTCACAAAAATACCCGGCGACCATTACTCTTTCTTTCCTGCCACTGAGCCAATTTAGCATGCAATTTCCCACTTTCCCTTGGATCCCATGAGACTTCTTTATTCTTTCAAGAGATGTGGGTGTAACTAACAAGGCCAGCATTTGTTTCCCATTCCTAATTGCCTTTAAATGGAGTTGCTTGCTAGACCAGAGGGCAGTTAACCACAGTACTGTAGGCCTGGAATCACATGTCAGCCAGGATAGGTAAAGATGCCAGATTTTCTTCCTTAAAGGACATTAGTGAACCAGGTGGGTTTTTACAACAATTGATAATAGCTGTCATGGTCATTGTGGCGATTGACTCTTTGAAGAGGCCCAACAGTGATTTGTGGCCAGAAACAACGGGAAAGTGATTAATTCTTGAACAGTTTATTTCAGGATTTTTCATTAGTGAAATAATGGTGAATTTTGAGGGCTGCAGTAATACTTTTACAGTTTTACAAATACTTGGAATTCATGGTGAATACAATGTTTATTTGGAGTTAGTAGAATCTGTGGGCTGCACGGTAGCATTGTGGATAGCACAATTGCTTCACAGCTCCAGGGTCCCAGGTTTGATTCCGGCTTGGGTCACTGTCCGTGCGGAGTCTGCACATCCTCCCGGTGTGTGCGTGGGTTTCCTCCGGGTGCTCCGGTTTCCTCCCAGTCCAAAGATGTACAGGTTAGGTGGATTGGCCATGATAAATTGCCCTTAAGTGTCCAAAATTGCCCTTAGTGTTGGGTGGGGTTACTGGGTTATGGGGATAGGGTGGAGGTGTTGACCTTGGGTAGGGTGCTCTTTCCAAGAGCCGGTGCAGACTCGATGGGCCGAATGGCCTCCTTCTGCACTGTAAATTCTATGATAAATCTATCTCTGCACAACCTAGTACAGTAGTGTCCAGTTGTTGAGAAGTAAAGACCAATTTACATGTAGTTATTTTATGTATCCTCTCATAATGATAGGGAGTTGAAAATATTCATTTTAAGCAAGAGTATCAATGCTCGCTGTTATTTGCATGTAAAGTATTCAAAACATTATTTTTCAAATACCGAATAAGAAATAACAGCTATGCACAATGCTATTAAAATTTATTTTGAGGAGTTCACTTCCTCATTAGTAACCGGGGGCAGGATTCTCCCCTACCCGACGGGTGGGGGGTCCCGGCGATATGGAGCGGCGGGAACCACTCCGGCGTCGGGCTACCCCAAGGTAGTCCGCACCTTTAGGAGCCAAACCCTCACCTTGAGGGGCTAGGCCCGCGCCGGAGCGGTTTCCGCTCCACCGGCTGGCGGGTAAGGCCTTGGCGCCACGCCACCCGGGGCCGACAGGTTTTCGCCGGGCGACGCGGTTCCGCGCATGCGCGGGAGCGTCAGCTGACGTCATCCCTGCGCATGCGCAGGGGAGGGGGTCTCTTCCGCCTCCGCCATAGTGAAGACCATGGCGAAGGCGGAAGAAAAAGAGTGCCCCCACGGCACAGGCCCGCCCGCGGATCGGTGGGCCCAGATCGTGGGCCAGGCCACCGTGGGGGCACCCCCCGGGGCCAGATCGCTCCCCCCCCCCCCCACCCAGGACCCCGGAGCCCGCCCGCGCCACCTTGTCCCGCCGTTCAAAATGTGGTTTAATCCACGCTGGTGGGACAGGCATTCCAGCAGTGGGACTTCGGCCCATCGCGGGCCGGAGAATCGGCGGGGGTGGGTCTGCCGACCGGCGCGATTCCCGCCTCCGCCGAATCTCTGGTGGCGGGGCGGGATTCACGCCAGCCCCCGGCGATTCTCCGACCCGTCGGGGGGGGTGGGCGGAGAATCCTGCCCCAGCTCTCTAGGCCCCATGCCCTAGTTTTCCTCCTTGGATACCAATGCCTCTCCCCTCCCTCTCGTTCAGGACACTCTTTAAAGTCCCACCCTTTTGACCAAATCTTTGGCCAAAACTCTTACTACATCCTTTTCTGATTGACAATTTATTTCTGTCTGATTATGCTTTTGTGAAGTATAAAGGAGCTATATAAATGAAAGTTACTGTTTTGGAGTTTTAAAAAAGATGCACTGCAACATCCTCTTTATACCAGATATCAAGTTAAGAAAGAACTTGCAATTTTGCAAACATCTTACATGGTCTCAGGACATCTCCAAGTACTTCACAACCAGAAAATTACATTTAAAGTGCAGTTATTATTGTTTTGTGACAAATGTGGCAGCCAATGTGCCCCCAGCAAAGTCCCACAAACAATACTTGAGATAAAAGGCAAGTTGATCTATTTTGGTGTTGTTGCTTTTGAGCTAAATGTTAGCCGGGACACAGAGAGAACATCACTGCTCTTCTTCAGACAATGACACAAGATCTTTCATGTCCATTGGAATAGACATTTCCGTTTAAGTCTCACTCAAAAGTTGGCACCTCTGACAGTGCATTCCACCTGCAGCAGTGCACTAAAGTATTGGCCTGGATTATGTATTCAGCTTCTGCAGTGAGATTCAGGACTGATGTTGTTGATCCAAGCTGACTCCAGTTAGTAATTTGACGGTAAGTGATAGGTTAAGTTGTCCTGGGCTAAACTCAGTCTTTTGTTTCAGGTGTGACAGTAACTATTTGTTCCAGCCATCAAAGCAAATTTCAATATATGATGAGCTCAAGATTTCAATAATCAATCCAAAATATTTGCAATGATATCAATTATATGTGAGGTGCTTTGCCATTACCATGGTCTGGCGATGTGTACTGATTTTCCTTGGTTGTCTGGGTTTCGTTTCCAGCAGATGATATAGGATCTTTCTCCCATCTATGTAGTTGTGCAGAAAAAGGGACTACAGGGATAGGTGACACCTTTTCTCTCCATTTTGTGCCATCTTCTTCTATTAGAGTCTTAGTTATCCTGTAAAGGCAAATTTCATGGTTACGGAAAACAGTTTTAAATTGTCTAAAGGATATTTCTAGAAAATATATTCTTTAGTGTAGATCTGAGTGGTGCAAAGCTAATTTCTGAGCATAAATTGGGAAAGCTTGACTGTAAAATTGGGTAGGCATCTAAAATGCTTGATCTTCTCACAATCAGATGTGCCCAGGCTCATGTATTTACCAGTTTGTAGGTGGATTTACAAATGAATGCATAATCATAGCGTTAACAAATTTACAGTGCAGAAAGAGGCCATTCGGCCCATCGAGTCTGCACCGGCCCTTGGAAAGAGTACCCTACCCAAGCCCACACCTCCACCCTGTTCCCGTAACTCCACCCAACCTATTTTTGGGACACGAAGGGCAATTTAGCATGGCCAATCCACCTAACTTGCATATCTTTGGACTGGGAGGAAACCGGAGCACCCGGAGCAACCCACACAGACATGGGGAGAACATGCAGACTCCGCACAGACAGTGGTCCAAGCTGGGAATTGAACCTGGGACCCTGGAGCTGTGAAGCAACTGTGCTAACCACTGTACTACTGTGCTGCCCGTATAATCATATCATAATGTCACAAATCCTTTTCCATCATTTCATGATACAAAAGATAACAACATGAAACATGGTTCCAGTTAGAGGATAAATAATACAGTATTGAACAAATTTGTATTACTGGGCATTAGCAGGCAAAGGCATAAAAGGTGTATGCATTTCCCCGCTCTTGCACGAACAACTGATTTGTATCTGCTGGTGGTCTTGCCAGCATCAGACTGCACGTAATGACAGGAGAAAGATATCTGTTTGGCTCTAATTTTTTCGGAATCAGCAGTGGTTTGGCACTCAGGCTTTCGGATGGGTGTTCATTGCTCTCCCAGCTCTCCTGTGGCTATTTTCCTGTTTACAATTCTCAAGCAGCTGTTGCTGCTCTTCTTGTTCCCTTGTGGTTGCTCCTTACACTACCTCATCTTCTCCCTGTTCTCTCACAGCTTGTGGCTACTTTCCCACGACTTTATGCAATGAACTGCAATTCTCCTATATCCTTTTCACAGCACTCTTGTAGCTTCTGGGTACTTTCCTAGGGCTTCTCATCTCCTCCCAACCAAACTCTTTTAGTATTACATTTTGATTCATTGCTATTTGCAGTGACAAAATTGTGAAAGAGAAAAGCTCTAAAATTCAACATCTAAATATTTAAAAATAGAATAGAAAGTAGGCTTTTTAAAACAGGTACTATATCCTCCTTGATAGATTTTCAGTTTTAAGACTATATAAAATTCTGGAGTGAGGAAAGGCTATTTGATCCAGACTGTAGGTATGATTACGCCATTGTGGACATCACCCCAACACCAAGCAGGGCTTGTAGCCCAGATGTCCAGCTGAATTTTATAGCAAGGTTTCATTTGTTTTTGTATTCTCTTTCCTAGCCAGCAGTCATATTGAAGAGCTGATTGGCTGTTAGGCAGGAAGGACAGCTGCACCAGGCTGCAGACAGGGATTGGAGAGGAGGGAGAGATCATGGGTTGGGGCGAAAATCACGGGCCAGAATGAACATTGAGGAATGGAAAAGGAAGCAGGTAAGATTGATGGGAATGAGTGGAAGCACTCCTACTCCTCCGAGCCCACGTGCAGCGGTGCACAGGCACTTAACTGCTGGACTCAGCCCTTCTTGCTCTTATTCAGCAGCTGGGTTTGGGAAACTTAGCTCGTGGACGTTAAAAGCAAAATTGTGGATAATTTTGAAATGTGCAGTCCCATTTAAGTATTTAATTTACATACTTCATAGATCCACTAAGGTGCAGGAGGCCATTTAGCCCATCGAGTCTGCACTGACCCTCCTATCTGGACCCACGACCCCCACCCTAACCCCATAACCTCACCTAACCTTTTGGACACCAAGGGGCAATTTATCATGGCCAATCCACTTAATCTGCACATCTTTGGACCATGTGAGGAAAACCGAGAACCCAGAGGAAATCCATGCAGACACCGGGAGAATGTGCAAACTCCACACAGACAGTCACGCAAAGTCAGAACTGGACCTTAATCTCTGAAGCTGTGGGCAGCAGTGCTAACCTCTGTACCACCCAATTGTCATAGGAGAGCAGGATTTCCCCCAATCTCCATAAGTATAACTGGAAGTGGGCACATTAGTCGAGTGTCAGATTTTTGAATTTTGAACCAGCTCCTCCTGCTCCACACTGCCGCCCGCCCCCACCCACAAATTACCCTGCAACGGTTTCGTCTTAAAAATAGGTGTTAAACTTTCAACCCCCCTTCTCAACATACATCAATCCAACTCTTTTGAAGGGATCAATTAACTCTATCATCTATCTTATCAAGAACTCTGTCCCATACATTGGTCACTGTTTTGGAGTAATAAAAGCATTTTTTGAATCTCTAACCGAGCACCTACTTACAAATTTTATATTTGTGTCATCCAGTATTATGTCCATTATCAAAATAAATAGCTTGTTTACTTCAACTGATAATTTATTTTGAGGAAGTAGATGTTGTCTCTCCCCAACAAAACAACTTACTTACTTACTTGAACCTCTCTTCATCAGTGAGGGCCCTAAGACTTAGAATCATAGAATCTCTACAGTGCAGGAGGAGGCCATTCGGCCCATCGACCCTCTGAGAGAACACACAACCTAGGTCCACTCCCCCATCCTATCCCTACAACCCCATAACCCACCTAACCTGCACATCTTTGGACACTAAGGGGCAATTTTAGCATGGTCAATCTGCCTAACCTGCACATCTTTGGACTGTGGGATGAAACTGGACCATCTGGAGGAAACCAGCGCAAACATGGCGAGAATGTGCAAACTCCACACAGTCACCCAAGATCGTAACTGAACCTGGTCCCTGGCACTGTAGGGCAGCAGTGCTAACCACTGTGCCACCAGGGTCAATCTTATCTGAACCCTTTATTGTGCAGCCAAATCCTTTTTGGAATATGATGACCAAAACCGTATACCTCTCATTAATGAGTAAATGTCACTTCAACTTGTCCCAATTTATAAATGCTCTCTAGATGCACCTCAATATCCTATTTTCTTTATTGGTAATTGTCAATCGGTGATTACTCCGAAATCCCTTTGCGTCTGGCAGTATATATCCTTTCATGCTGCATACTTGTTTCGCATTACCCGCTCCTATGTGCATTATTCATGTTAAAGTTCGCCACAGTTAAAAAAACATTATTTCTACCGTAATAACTTACTAGTGTTGATGCGAAATACATGTCTTCCCCATACTGTCACAGATCCACTGATGGGATCAATGGGTTTGCGAATCCAGTTCTGCCCCTTCTTGGTCCCATCAGGACTCTATTTTTGGTTGTGGTCCCTGAGCATGGTCATTTTAGGCTCATGGATCAATCTTCTCCTGGGTTTGAAGGAAAAACCATCCTTCTCCACAGGAACATTACTTTTTGAGATGAATTACCAGGCTCGTCTGGCAATCCTGCCATTCAGCCCAACACAGTTGGTAATAAGGGGCGAAATTCTCCACAAACGGCGCGATGTCCGCCGACTGGCGCCCAAAACGGCGCCAATCAGACGGGCATCGCGCCGCCCCAAAGGTGCGGAATGCTCCGCATCTTTGGGGGCCAAGCCCCAACATTGAGGGGCTAGGCCGGCGCCGGAGGGATTTCCGCCCTGCCAGCTGGCGGAAACGGCCTTTGTTGCCCCGCCAGCTGGCGCGGAAATGACATGTCGGGGCGGCGCATGCGCGGGAGCGTCAGCGGCCGCTGACAGTTTCCCGCGCATGCGCAGTGGGGAGAGTCTCTTCCGCCTCCGCCATGGTGGACACCGTTGCAGAGGCGGAAGGGAAAGAGTGCCCCCACGGCACAGGCCACCGTGGGGGCACCCCCCGGGGTCAGATCGCCCCGCGCCCCCCCCCCCCCCCCCCCCCCCCCCCCAGGACCCCGGAGCCCACCCACGCCGCCTTGTCCCACCGGTAAATACCTACTTTAATTTACACCGGCGGGACAGGCAATTTCTCGGCAGGACTTCGGCCCATTCGGGCCAGAGAATTGAGCGGGGGGGGCCCCGCCAACCGGCGCGGCCCGATTCCCGCCCCCGCCCAATCTCCGGTACCGGAGACTTCGGCAACCGGCGGGGGCGGGATTCACGGCGGCCAACGGCCATTCTCCGACCCGCTGGGGGGTCGGAGAATAACGCCCAAGTACACTTAGGATGCAGAGAATTTCTCACACAAAGTACCTTGTAACTTATTTCATTTGTACTTTTGAATGCTTAAAAGCAGATTAGTGATTCAAATTTTAACTACACCCAAAGCTGATGTGTTTAAATTGCCCATCGACATTAATACAAGAGAAGATTAACAGCTCTCCATTTTGGGATGAGATGTTAAATTCAAGCCCAATCTGTTTGCACAGGTGGATAGTAAAGATCCTACTGCACTATCAGAAGAACAGCAGGGAAATTCTTGCAATGATCTTTTCAATATTTTACCTTCACTCAACATCATTTTAAATAGACTGACATTAAGTGCTGTTTGTTGGACCTTGCGGAGAACAAATGGCTGCGTGTTTTTACATATTACGTTGGATTATGTAGGATATACGGCACAGAAAACAGCCATTTGGCCCAAACAGTTCATGCTGGTATTTATACTTCACTTGGGTGTTCCCCTACAAAGCACCAGTGATTGCTTTGCTGTATATGTGAAGTACTCATGGACATGTTGAGACAGGAGTCTGTTTCTGGTTTGCTTTCCAGCTGTCTCTTTTCTATAACAATGTTTTACTGTCTCTTTTCTGGAATGATATTTTACTGTTTGGGCATATTTATGATAAACCTAGTCTTTAATTTCATATTATTTGCATTTATAATGGTACGTTCCTTTCAAGTACCCAACATCCAAATCCAAAATATTTTATTTATACTGATCAGTCTTTCACAGCCTATAACAAGGAAGTATAGTTATAGCTAAGGGTTCTGAACTTTAACTCTCTTATTTTGTATAAGGAAATAAACCTCAAAATTCAGGGAAATAAGTCCACTAGAAAGCAGGAGACGGGGAAGTAGGAATCTTCCTGCCAGTGTAGAGTTTATTCTAAACTTCCTCATTCTTAATCTCTTACTGACAACAAAGCGCATCTCGTGGTGATCTGTCCAAGGGCTGTTTTCTCATTTCTCTGTGCCTCACAGACCTGTGTTTTAGTTTTTGTAAGAGCCTCCCATTTACAACTTCAATGGAAATTGAGCAATATGACAAGGAAAAGAATACATGAGGTGGTTTCCTATTGCTTCCTCATGAATGCTTAAAGGAAACACAGGTCCTCTTCCCGAAGGATCTACTGACTGGAAACATCTGTTGTCCCTTGAGTTTCCAGCTTTTCCACCATCACCAGTGACAATTTACTGGTTCTGCCACTGGTCATAATAATAAGAACCTTTTATTGTCAGAAGTATGAAGTTACTGTGAAAAGCCCCTAGTCGCCACAGTCCGGCGCCCGTTCGGGTAAGCTGGTATGGGAAATGAACCCGCGCTGCTGGCCTTGCTCTGCATCACAAACCAGCAGTCTAGTCCACTGAGCTAAACCAGCCCTAATGGCTCATAAACCTGAGCATGGGATCCTTACCTGGGCCTGGGGTAGAGAATGACCACTTCCGGAGGTCTCAAATGACCTGCCACACAAGCACGGGCTTAATGTTAAGGAGGGAGAGAAACCTGCTTGCAGCAGTGCCAACTTATATCCTGCATCAGCTTTTGGTCCGAGACATCCATTTTCAGAAGAAGGATGCCTTTCAGAGCATGAATCATTGGAATAAGCCTGGGAGACCGCACCACACAGCATGCCTTAACATGATGATACAGGTGGAAATGAATTTGAGCTTAATGTATGCATCCTTACATCACTCACTGTTATAGAACATAGAAAAATACAGCACAGAACAGGCCCTTCGGCCCACGATGTTGTGCCGAACCTTTGCCCTAGATTAATCATAGATTATCATAGAATTTACAGTGCAGAAGGAGGCCATTCGGCCCATTAAGTCTGCACCGGCTCTTGGAAAGAACACCCTACCCAAGGTCAACACCTCCACCCAACACTAAGGGCAATTTTGGACACTAAGGGCAATTTATCATGGCCAATCCACCTAACCTGCACATCTTTGGACTGTGGGAGGAAACCGGAGCACCCGGAGGAAACCCACGCACACACGGGGAGGATGTGCAGACTCCGCACAGACAGTGACCCAAGCCGGAATCGAACCTGGGACCCTGGAGCTGTGAAGCAATTGTGCTATCCACAATGCTACCGTGCTGCCCTTAAGAACAAATTAATCTACACCATATCATTCTACCGTAATCCACGTACCTATCCAATAGTTGTTTGAAGGTCCCTAATGTTTCCGACTCAACTACTTCCACAGGCAGTGCATTCCATGCCCCCACTACTCTCTGGGTAAAGAACCTACCTCTGACATCCCCCCTTTATCTTCCACCATTCACCTTAAATTTATGTCCCCTTGTAATGGTTTGTTCCACCCGGGAAAAAAGTCTCAGACTGTCTACTCTATCTATTCCCCTGATCATCTTATAAAGCTCTATCAAGTCACCCCTCATCCTTCTCCGTTCTAATGAGAAAAGGCCTAGCACCCTCAACCTTTCCTCGTAAGACCTACTTTCCATTCCAGGCAACATCCTGGTAAATATCCTTTGCACCTTTTCCAAAGCTTCCACATCCTTCCTAAAATGAGGTGACCAGAACTGTACACAGTACTCCAAATGTGGCCTGACCAAAGTTTTGTACAGCTGCATCATCACCTGCGGATGGACTCACTTTGGAGCGTCCGCGATGCTGAGGACGTCGTGGATAGCACGTTTAGCGAGTTGGTCACACCGCAGGTGAAAGGTACTGAGGGAGATAGTAAATGGGTGACCAAAAGACAGAGCAAGAGTAGGAAGGCAGTGCAGGTGTCCTCTGCGGTCATCTCCCTGCAAAACAGATATACCGCTTTGGATACTGTTGAGGGAGATGGCTCACCAGGGGAAAGCGGCAGCAGCCAGGTTCATGGCACCGTGGCTGGCTCTGCTGCGCAGCTGGGCAGGAAGAAGAATGGCAGGGCTATAGTGATAGGGGACTCAATTGTAAGGGGAATAGACAGGCGGTTCTGCGGACGAAATCGAGACTCCAGGATGGTATGTTGCCTCCCTGGTGCAAGGGTCAAGGATGTCTCGGAGCGGCTGCAGGACATTCTGGGGGGGGGGGGGGGGGGGAGGGTGAACAGCCAGCAGTCGTGGTGCACATAGGCACCAACGATATAGGTAGAAAACGGGACGAGGTCCTACAAGCTGAATTTAGGGAGCTAGGAGTTAAACTAAAAAGTAGGACCTCAAAGGTAGTAATCTCAGGATTGCTACCAGTGCCACGAGCTAGTCAGAGTAGGAATGTCAGGATAGAGAGGATGAATACGTGGCTCGAGAGATGGTGCAAGAGGGAGGGATTCAAATTCCTGGGACATTGGAACCGATTCTGGGGGAGGTGGGACCAGTACAAACCGGACGGTCTGCACCTGGGCAGGACTGGAACCGATGTCCTCGGGGGGGTGTTTGCTAGAGCTGTTGGGGAGAGTTTAAACTAATGTGGCAGGGGGATGGGAACCGATGCAGGAAGTTGGAAGGTAGTAAAACAGGGACAGTAATAAAAGGCAGTAAGGGGGAAAGTGTAAGGCAGAGAAGCCATAGTCAAAAATCAAAAAGGGCGACAGTACAAGGTGCAGTGACTGAGGGGAGCTCAGTGAATAGGACCAGGAATACTAAAAGAAATAAAATGGGAAGTGAAAACATTAATGGTAAGCGATGCGACAGGTTGTTACAGGAAGATGTGGGTTCGACGACAAGGAAAATTAGGAGAAAGGTTAAGAGGAAATATAACTTGGGAGAGGTTACTGATCGAGGTGTTAAGATTAAGAACAGAGGTAAAAAAGCCAACATAAGTGTACTTTACCTGAATGCTCGTAGTATTCGGAATAAGGTAAATGAGTTGATGGCGCAAATCATCGTGAATGACTATGATTTAGTGGCCATTACTGAAACATGGTTAAAGGATGGTCACGACTGGGAGTTAAATATCCGAGGGTATCAAACTTTTCGGAAGGACAGAGTGAATGGTAAGGGAGGTGGTGTAGCTCTGTTATTTAAGGATGACATCCGGGCAACAGTAAGGGATGATATCAGTGCTATGGAGGATAAGGTTGAATCCATTTGGGTGGAAATCAGGAATAGTAAGGCGAAAAAGTCACTGATAGGAGTAATCTATAGGCCACCAAATAGTAACATTATGGTGGGGCAGGCAATAAACAAATAAATAACAGATGCATGTAGAAATGGTACAGCAGTTATCATGGGGGATTTTAATCTACATGTTGATTGGTTTAACCAGGTTGGTCAAGGCAGCCTTGAGGAGGAGTTTATAGAATGTATCCGCGATAGTTTCCTAGAACAGTATGTAATGGAACCTACGAGGGAACAAGCGGTCCTAGATTTGGTCCTGTGTAATGAGACAGGATTGATTCAGGATCTCGTAGTAAGGGATCCTCTCGGAAGGAGCGATCACAATATGGTGGAATTTAAAATACAGGTGGAGGGTGAGAAGGTAAAATCAAGCACTAGTGTTTTGTGCATAAACAAAGGAGATTACAATGGGATGAGAGAAGAACTAGCTAAGGTAGACTGGGAGCAAAGACTTTATGGTGAAACAGTTGAGGAACAGTGGAGAACCTTCCAAGTGATTTTTCACAGTGCCCAGCAAAGGTTTATACCAACAAAAAGGAAGGACGGTAAAAAGAGGGAAAATCGATCGTGGATATCTAAGGAAATAAGGAAGAGTATCAAATTGAAGGAAAAAACATACAAAGTGGGAGACTAGAGGACTGGGAAATCTTTAGGGGGCAACAGGAAGCTACTAAAAAAGCTATAAAGAGTAAGATAGATTGTGAGAGTAAACTTGCTCAGAATATAAAAACAGATAGTAAAAGTTTCTATAAATACATAAAACAAAAAAGAGTGGCTAAGGTAAATATTGGTCCTTTAGAGGATGAGAAGGGAGATTTAATAATGGGAGATGAGGAAATGGCTGAGGAACTGAACAGGTTTTTTGGGTCGGTCTTCACAGTGGAAGACACAAATAACATGCCAGTGACTGATGGAAATGAGGCTATGACAGGTGAGGACCTTGAGAGGATTGATATCACCAAGGAGGTAGTGATGGGCAAGCTAATGGGGCTAAAGGTAGACAAGTCTCCTGGCCCTGATGGAATGCATCCCAGAGTGCTAAAAGAGATGGCTAGGGAAATTGCAAATGCACTAGTGATAATTTACCAAAATTCACTAGACTCTGGGGTGGTCCCGGCGGATTGGAAATTAGCAAACGTGACACCAGTTTAAAAAAGGAGGTAGGCAGAAAGTGGGTAATTATAGGCCAGTGAGCTTAACTTCGGTAGTAGGGAAGATGCTGGAATCTATCATCAAGGAAGAAATAGCGAGGCATCTGGATGGAAATTGTCCTATTGGACAGACGCAGAATGGGTTCATAAAGGGCAGGTCGTGCCTAACTAATTTAGTGGAATTTTTTGAGGACATTAACAGTGCTGTAGATAACGGGGAGCCAATGGATGTGGTATATCTGGATTTCCAGAAAGCCTTTGACAAGGTGCCACACAAAAGGTTGTTGCATAAGATAAAGATGCATGGCATTAAGGGGAAAGTAGTAGCATGGATAGAGGATTGGTTAATTAATAGAAAGCAAAGAGTGGGGATTAATGGGTGTTTCTCTGGTTGGCAATCAGTAGCTAGTGGTGTCCCTCAGGGATCAGTGTTGGGCCCACAACTGTTCACAATTTACATAGATTATTTGGAGTTGGGGACCAAGGGCAATGTGTCCAAGTTTGCAGACGACACTAAGATAAGTGGTAAAGCAAAAAGTGCAGAGGATGCTGGAAGTCTGCAGAGGGATTTGGATAGGCTAAGTGAATGGGCTAGGGTCTGACAGATGGAATACAATGTTGACAAATGTGAGGTTATCCATTTTGGTAAGAATAACGGCAGAAGGGATTATTATTTAAATGATAAAATATTAAAACATGCTGCTGTGCAGAGAAACCTGGGTGTGCTAGTGCATGAATCGCAGAAAGTTGGTTTTCAGGTGCAACAGGTGATTAAGAAGGCAAATGGAATTTTGTCCTTCATTGCTAGAGGGATGGAGTTTAAGACTAGGGAGGTTCTGCTGCAATTGTATAAGGTGTTAATGAGGCCACACCTGGAGTATTGTGTTCAGTTTTGGTCTCCTTACTTGAGAAAGGATGTACTGGCACTGGAGGGTGTGCAGAGGGGATTCACTAGGTTAATCCCAGAGCTGAAGGGGTTGGATTACGAGGAGAGGTTGAGTAGACTGGGACTGTACTCGTTGGAATTTAGAAGGATGAGGCGGGATCATATAGAAACATATAAGATTATGAAGGGAATCGATAGGATAGATGCGGGCAGGTTGTTTCCACTGGCGGGTGAAAGCAGAACTAGGGGGCATAGCCTCAAAATAAGGGGAAGTAGATTTAGGACTGAGTTTAGGAGGAACTTCTTCACCCAAAGGGTTGTGAATCTATGGAATTCCTTGCCCAGTGAAGCAGTAGAGGCTCCTTCATTAAATGTTTTTAAGATAAAGATAGATAGTTTTTTGAAGAATAAAGGGATTAAGGGTTATGGTGTTCGGGCCGGAAAGTGGAGCTGAGTCCACAAAAGATCAGCCATGATCTCATTGAATGGCGGAGCAGGCTCGAGGGGCCAGATGGCCTACTCCTGCTCCTAGTTCTTATGTTCACAGGCAGCTGCAATGGGACTCTTGGCCTGTGCCAGAGGCCCTAAAGCAATTCACGTACCTCCCATGAATGCTTATGTCTGCCACAAAGGGAGGAATGAAATAAACTTTTCCTTCCAATTTTAACAGATTTGAAGATTGATTAGAGAGAGCAATGAGTCAGTGCTTCATGCATTTGATTTGTGCTATCAGTTCTGCAGTTGCACCGATCATTGGCCACAGTGAGGCAGCTCCCAGTGACACAGATGATGGCACTCTTTCTTGGGATGCAAATGTCTCCAAACCATTCCTCCAGCCCTCTCCAAAGTTTGCATAAGTTCTAGAAAGCACGTGTGGACTGCCCACATAAAAGCAGACATGGCACATCCTGAAACCGATTTATCTCGAGAATCAGCTGCCCTGAATGAGGGTCATCTCAGACTCAAGAGGCGATCCTCATTTATACATAATGTGCAGTCAGTCACCGCACATTCCCCAATACTAGATAGAATCTATATGAAGCACCAGATTAGGTATAAGATTTCATGCACCGCACAGTTACCAATGAGAAATATTGTGGGAGCAAAGCCTAGATACATGACAGGTTAATAACCTGGTTATACCGAATTTTAAGTGTACACAGAACAGTATTTTGTATGTTTGACAACATAGCTATGAGTAACATGAACAATGTAAGGTGTTGCAAGTGAATGCATATTTCTTTTTAAAAAAAATATATTTATTAAAGTTTTTTAACACAATTTTTTACCCTTACAAACAATAACCCCCCCCCCCCGCCATAACAGAATAGCAAGAAATCGCACATAGCAAGACATATACATGGTAAAACGATATGTTACATAGCTTTGTACACTGGCTCTCTCCCGTACGTGCCAGTTTCCAGAGTCCTTCATGTGTTCTCTTGCTCAACCACCCCCCAGGCAAACCCCCCTTCCCCCCTCCCCCCCCCCCCTTTCACAGGACGCTCCCCCCCCCCCCGGGTTGCTGCTGTTGCTGACCGACCTTCCTCTAATGCTCCGCGAGATAGTCTAGGTTGCCACCGCCTGTAGAACCCCTGCGCAGACCCTCTCAAGGCAAACTTTATCCTCTCCAGCTTAATGAACCCAGCCATGTCGTTTATCCAGGCCTCCACGCTGGGGGGCTTCGCCTCCTTCCACATTAGCAAGATTCTTCGCCGGGCTACTAGGGACGCAAAGGCCAGAATACCGGCCTCTTTCGCCTCCTGCACTCCCGACTCATCCACTACTCCAAATATTGCTAGCCCCCAGCTTGGCTTGACCCGGACTTTCACCACTTGAGATATTGCTCCCGCCACTCCTCTCCAGAACCCCTCCAGTGCCGGGCATGACCAAAACATATGGACATGGTTCGCCGTGCTCCCTGAGCACCTTCCACATCTGTCCTCTACCCCAAAGAACCTACTCAACCTCGCCCCCATCAAGTGCGCTCTGTGGACCACCTTAAATTGTATCAGGCTGAGCCTGGCACACGAGGAGGAGGAATTAACCCTACCTAGGGCATCAGCCCATAACCCCTCCTCAATTTCCTCCCCCAGCTCCTCCTCCCATCTACCCTTCAGCTCCTCTACCAGTGCTTCCCCCTCTTCTTTCATCTCCTGGTATATTGCCGACACCTTGCCCTCCCCGACCCATACACCCGAGATCACCCTGTCTTGAATTTCCTGTGCCGTGAGCAACAGGAACTCCCTCACCTGTCACCTCACAAACGCCCTCACCTGCATATATCTAAAAGCATTTCGCGGGGGTATCTCAAACTTCTCCTCTAGTGCCCCTAGGCTCACAAACGTCCCATCAATAAACAGGTCCCCCATTCTTCTAATCCCCGCCCGATGCCAGCTCTGAAATGCCCCGTCCATCCTCCCCGGGACAAACCGGTGGTTACCCCTGATCGGGGACCACACCGAGGCTCCCATTGCACCCCTGTGCAGTCTCCACTGGCCCCAGATCCTTAGCGTTGCCGCCACCACCGGGCTCGTGGTATACTTTGACGGTGAGAGCGGCAGTGGTGCCGTCACCAGCGCCCCCAGGCTCGTTCCTTTACAGGACGCCATCTCCACCCTCTTCCATGCCGCCCCCTCTCCCTCCATCACCCACTTGCGGATCATCGCCACATTGCTGCCCAGTAGTAGCTCCCTAGGTTCGGCAGCGCCAACCCTCCTCGGTCCCTACTGCGTTCCAGAAACTCTCTCCTTACCCTCGGGGTCCTATTCGCCCACACAAACCCCATAATACTCCTGCCTACTCTCTTAAAAAAGGCCTTGGTGATCACGATGGGAAGGCACTGAAACACAAAAAGAAACCTCGGAAGGACCACCATTTTGACCGACTGCACTCTACCCGTTAGCGAGAGCGGTAACATGTCCCATCTTTTGAAGTCCTCCTCCATCTGCTCCACCAACCTCGTCAGATTCAGTTTGTGTAGGGCACCCCAACTCCTGGCTATCTGGATCCCCAGGTACCGAAAGCTCCTTTCCGCCCTCCTCAGCGGTAGATCGCCTATCCCCCTTTCTTGGTCCCCTGCCTGTACTACAAAGAGCTCACTCTTCCCTACCTTGAGCTTATAGCCAGAAAAAACCCCAAACTCCCTTAGAGTCTGCATGACCTCCACCATCCCCTCCACTGGATCCGCCACATACAGCATCAGGTCATCCGCATAAAGCGACACCCGATGCTCTTCTCCCCCTCGGACCACCCCCCTCCATTTCCTAGACTCCCTCAGTGACATGGCCAAGGGTTCGATCGCCAATGCAAACACTCAATCTCCCAATCAGTGTCGTTGGCCTCCTAAGTACCTTTCGATGCACCCCCTCACCTTCCCACACACCACCTCATCTGCCAGCAGTCCCACATCCAGCCGCCACAGCATACCTGCCCTACCCATCCCTTTCTTAACCTGACCTGGTCCGCCACCTTCAAATGTGTCTCTTGGAGCATGACCACGTCTGCCTTCAGTCCCTTTAAGTGCGCGAACACTCGGGCCCTCTTCACCGGCCCGTTCAGGCCCCTCACATTCCACGTTATCAGCCGGATTGGGGGGCTCCCCTCCGCACCCCGCCGACTAGCCATCTCCTTTTCTAGGCCAGTCGCGTGTCCGCGCCGCCCTCACCCTCCAGTCCCCCAGCCGGGAGACCCCCGCCCCGACCACCTCTTCTGTGTCCCATTCCCCTTCGGCCAGTGCAGCAGCAACCCCCCCCCCCCGCTAGACCCATGTCTAGCTTTTTTGCTCCACCCATATCACTCCCGCATGTCAGCTGCTGACCCCGGCTTCCCCCGCCATCCCATTGACCTCCCCGTGTGGGAATCTCCCAATCAGTGTGCGTTCCTCCATTCCCCCTCCCGCCTTTCTTCCCTAGCGCGGGAAAAACCCCGCGCTTTCCTAAGCCTTCCCCGCCCCCTCTGGTGCAGCTCCTGTCGCGGCCTTGTCTCTCTCCCCCAGCCCATGTAACATTTCCTGCGCGTGATTGACCCCCTATATACAACAACCATCAGACATCAAACATCCCCCCCACCCTCACAAACACTCAGTTTGAGTCCAACTTTTCGGTTCTTTCTCCTCGACCTGTTCTCCAGGCGTTTCGAAATAATGGTGTTGGTCCTTGTGTGTGACCCACAGTCGCGCTGGCTACAGCATTCCAAACCTCACTCCTTTCCGGTGCAACACCGCCTTGGCCCGGTTGAAACCCGCTCTCCGCTTTGCCACCTCCGTGCTCCAGTCCGGGTATATTCGGATCTCCGCATTGTCCCACCTGCTGCTCCGCTCCTTCTTGGCCCATTTCAAGACCCTCTCTCTGTCCGTGAAACCTGACCACCATCGCCCTTGGCGGCTCGTTTGCCTTGGGCCTTCTCGCCAGCACCCGGTGTGCCCCATCCAGCTCCAGTGGCCTCGAAGGTGCCTCCGCGCCCATCATCGCCTCGAGCATCGTACTCGCATATGCCCCGGCATCGGCCCCCTCCACTCCTTCAGGGAGACCCAGGATCCGCAGGTTCTTTCTCCTCGACCTGTTCTCCAGGTCTTCGAATCTTCCCGCCCACCTCTTGTGCAGCGCCTCATGCTCCTCCACTCTCACCGCCAGGCCCAAGATCTTGTCCTCATTCTCACTGACTCTTTTCTGCACCTCCTGGATCTTTACCTCGTGGGCCTTCTGGGTCATCCCTAGTCCTTCGATCGCCGACAACATAGGCGCCAGCATCTCCTTCCGCAGCTCCTCGAAGCAGCGCTTGATGACCTCCTGCAGCTCCGTTCCACACTCCGCTTTGTCCCCGGCCGCCGCCATTTTGTTTTTCTTCCCTTGTTTGTCCCGCTGCTCCAATGCCGCTTTTTTGGCCGTTTCACTTCTGGTCCGGTCCATAAAAGTTGAAGGGGGACCTCGCTCTTCCCTTCCCTACGGGTCGTCTTCAAAAAAATTTCCGTTGGGGCTCCTCTAAAGAGCCCGAAAGTCCGTGATAGCGGGAGCTGCCGAATCGTGCGGCTTAGCTCCGCATAGCCGCAACCGGAAGTGTGAATGCATATTTCTAATAGGATATACACAGGGGATGACTAAAGATGCGGCTACATTTCCAACTTAAGAGGTGTCATGTTGTTTAATGGTTCCAGCATTTGGAATAGATTTTCCTCTGCAGGGTTTTCAGGGATACTGTTACTCCCATTTTGAGTTCCCTTTTGTAGCCACGTAAAATGGCTGCGTTCCGATTAATCTGGCCAAAACCCAGTTTAAAATGGCTAACCCGAAAGACTGCTGGGAAAAGCAGCTAAGAAGACACAAGCAGGCAGCTGCAGACGGTATTGCATATTCGGCTCTGGGAAGTTAGCCCAGATCGATACTCAGGGCTATCAACAGCCCATCAACCCAGGTATTTGCAGTTGCATTCAGGACTGTTTGCAGCCCATCTATTCAGACATCCACAGTTAAATTGGCTATCCCCGGGAACAATTGCAACATATTAGCAATTGAGCACCGGGCCAGACCTGTCGGCGCCTGCAGTGGCCGAAACAAAGACAGGTGAGCGACCACCCCCCGATCGAGGAATCGCCTCACCATTGGACACATCGACCCCAGAGATTGGGGACAGATCCAATCACTTGGGACTCAGGGTCAAGGGCCGCCCCGGGAGGCAGGAAACCCCTGGGCCCTATAAAAGTGGGGGTCCAAGTTCAGATCTCTCTCTCCTCTTCGCCTGCTAGAGACCTTCGCAAGAACAGCAACCGGCAACTGTAAGTTTGAATCCAGCGATCACTATCCGGTAGAGACACCTAGCCACCGACCTGTAGCAGCCTTTTGAATCCCGTGGGCCAGATCTGATTGGACAAGCCATTCGTTTCCCTGACCTGGTGGGCTCCTCCTAAGTTAAGTATTGGCCAGTAGTGATAGGTTTATTATATAGAAAGTAGTATTAGGGTATTAATATTGCTTGTATATAATAAATGACCGTTGTTTTAATCCTTACTAAGCGGTGTGCTGTATTATTAATCATAACCTGAACTTGAACCACGTGGCGGTATCATAAAGATACCTGGCGACTCATGAGCAAAGGTGACGTAATCAGAGCAAATAGGCTAAGGTTAAAAAGAGCAACACTTTGCTGAGCTCAGGAACCATCCTTCCCCTGAGCATAGTTTCACAACGGTCACCAGATTATCTCTATCTTGAAATAGTTGCAAAGCGCCCTCAGTTCTCAGCACCTATTGTATTGCTTCAACATACATACTTGGTGACTGGTTGGTATTTAATTTATATCTGTATTCAACTGGTGCATTTGGATTGCACAAAGTTAAGCCATGGCTGCTGAGGAAAGCCTTGATTTTGCAATCGCTACTATGAGACTTGTGCCAGGATTTGCTTCTGCTTTTGGGCCCCAAATTGGGGAAGATGGTTGCAGAAACAGGAGGAAAATCAGGCAGCGAGTCTCTACAAGTCCAGTGGTGGTGGCAGCCCTAAGGGTGTGGTGGCAATGGAGGCAGCATATGAAACTGGAGGGGGCGTCAGTGTGGTCATTTGACAATCACTGGTTTGTCCCGGGGGGGCTGGATGGGGGCTTTAAGGTATGGTAGGGGTTGAAAGGTTTGGGGATCTATTCAACCAGGAGGGCTTTCCGACCTTGGAGACATTAGAGGAGGAGTTTGATTTGCCGGGTGGGAACGGGTTTTGGTACCTTCAAGTGCGGGACTTTGTACGGAGACATGTCCCAAGCTTTCTTCGCCTCCCCCTGCAGGGACTACAGGGTAAAGTGCTGTCAAAAACAGGGGTTGGAGGTGGGAAGGTTTCGGAGATATAAAGGGAATTGCTAGAGTGAGAAGGGGCCCCTATCAGAGAGGTGAAGAGGAGCTAGAAGGAGAGCTGGAAACTGAACTGTGGGGAAAAGCCTTGAAAAGGATAAATGCATCCTTGTCCCGTGCTAGACTTGGCTTGATTCAATTCAAGGTAGTCTACAGGACCCACATAACGGTAGCTCGGATGAGTAGGTTCTTCGAGGAGGTGGGAGGACAGATATGGACGGTGTGGGGGTAACCCGGCAAACCATGTTCATATGTTTTGGGCATGTCCGAAACTGAGGGAATTCTGGCAGGGATTCGCCGATGTTATGTCAGAAGTCCTGGAAGGTAGGGTACCTCCGAATCCAGAATTGGCAATATTTGGGGTGTCGGAGGATCCGGGGGCAAAGGGGGGAGGGAGGCCGATATCCTGACATTCTCCTCCCTGAGACTGAGACGGTCCTTCCGAGACTGCTTTTCTTTTTTCAGTGTCTCCAGGTTTTTGTCCCAAAGGCTTATTTCAGAAGTATGAATGCGGCGATATCGAGGTTTCTATGGGTGGGTAAAACCCCGAGAGTAAGGAGGACACTCCTGGAACGGAATTCCACTGCAATTCGCATACCGTCGCAACCGGTCCACACCAGATGCCATTTCCCTGGCCCTAAAATCATCCCTAGAGTATCTCGACAACAAGGACTCCTACATCAGACTCCTATTTATTGACTACAGCTCCGCCTTCAACACCATAATCCCAGCCAAGCTCATATCAAAGCTCCAAAACCTAGTCTGCAACTGGATCCTCGATTTTCTGACCAACAGACCACAATCAGTAAGAATGAACAACAACACCTCCTCCACAATAGTCCTCAATACCGGGGCCCCGCAAGGCTGCGTACATAGCCCCCTACTCTACTCCCTGTACACACACGACTGCGTTGCAAAATTTGGTTCCAGCTCCATCTACAAGTTTGCTGACGATACGACCATAGTGGGCCGGATCTCGAATAAGGACGAGTCAGAATACAGGAGGGAGATAGAGAACCTAGTGGAGTGGTGCATATCAATGCCAGCAAAACTAAAGAGCTGGTCATTGACTTCAGGAACCCGGCCAGGTGGTAGATGTTTCAGTAGGGGAGCATTTCGGTAACAGTGACCACAATTCAGTAAGTTTTAAAGTACTGGTGGACAAGGATAAGAGTGGTCCGAGGATGAATGTGCTAAATTGGGGGAAGGCTAATTATAACAATATTAGGCGGGAACTGAAGAACATAGATTGGGGGCGGATGTTTGAGGGCAAATCAACATCTGACATGTGGGAGGCTTTCAAGTGGCAGTTGAAAGGAATACAGGACCGGCACGTTCCTGTGAGGAAGAAAGATAAATACGGCAATTTTCGGGAACCTTGGATGACGAGTGATATTGTAGGCCTCGTCAAAAAGAAAAAGGAGGCATTTGTCAGGGCTAAAAGGCTGGGAACAGACGAAGCCTGCGTGGAATATAAGGAAAGTAGGAAGGAACTTAAGCAAGGAGTCAGGAGGGCTAGAAGGGGTCACGAAAAGTCATTGGCAAATAGGGTTAAGGAAAATCCCAAGGCTTTTTACACGTACATAAAAAGCAAGAGGGTAGCCAGGGAAAGGGTTGGCCCA
The DNA here is from genome assembly GCF_047496885.1 of Scyliorhinus torazame. NCBI lineage: Eukaryota > Metazoa > Chordata > Chondrichthyes > Carcharhiniformes > Scyliorhinidae > Scyliorhinus > Scyliorhinus torazame. The sequence continues at coordinate 30,097,114 of NC_092717.1, forward strand.
CTGAAGGATAGGCAAGGGAATCTATGTGTGGAGCCAGAGGAAATGGGCGAGGTACTAAATGAATACTTTGCATCAGTATTCACCAAAGAGAAGGAATTGGTAGATGTTGAGTCTGGAGAAGGGGGTGTAGATAGCCTGGGTCACATTGTGATCCAAAAAGACGAGGTGTTGGGTGTCTTAAAAAATATTAAGGTAGATAAGTCCCCAGGGCCTGATGGGATCTACCCCAGAATACTGAAGGAGGCTGGAGGGGAAATTGCTGAGGCCTTGACAGAAATCTTTGGATCCTCGCTGTCTTCAGGGGATATCCCGGAGGACTGGAGAATAGCCAATGTTGTTCCCCTGTTTAAGAAGGGTAGCAAGGATAATCCCGGGAACTACAGGCCGGTGAGCCTTACTTCAGTGGTAGGGAAATTACTGGAGAGAATTCTTCGAGACAGGATCTACTCCCATTTGGAAGCAAATGGACGTATTAGTGAGAGGCAGCACGGTTTTGTGAAGGGGAGGTCGTGTCTCACTAACTTGATAGAGTTTTTCGAAGAGGTCACTAAGATGATTGATGCAGGTAAGGCAGTAGATGTTGTCTATATGGACTTCAGTAAGGCCTTTGACAAGGTCCCTCATGGTAGACTAGTACAAAAGGTGAAGTCACACGGGATCAGGGGTGAGCTGGCAAGGTGGATACAGAACTGGCTAGGCCATAGAAGGCAGAGAGTAGCAATGGAGGGATGCTTTTCTAATTGGAGGGCTGTGACCAGTGGTGTTCCACAGGGATCAGTGCTGGGACCTTTGCTCTTTGTAGTATATATAAATGATTTGGAGGAAAATGTAACTGGTCTGATTAGTAAGTTTGCAGACGACACAAAGGTTGGTGGAATTGCGGATAGCGATGAGGACTGTAGGAGGATACAGCAGGATTTAGATTGTTCGGAGACTTGGGCGGAGAGATGGCAGATGGAGTTTAATCCGGACAAATGTGAGGTAATGCATTTTGGAAGGTCTAATGCAGGTAGGGAATATACAGTGAATGGTAGAACCCTCAAGAGTATTGAAAGTCAAAGAGATCTAGGAGTACAGGTCCACAGGTAATTGAAAGGGGCAACACAGGTGGAGAAGGTAGTCAAGAAGGCATACGGCATGCTTGCCTTCATTGGCCGGGGCATTGAGTATAAGAATTGCCAAGTCATGTTGCAGCTGTATAGAACCTTAGTTAGGCCACACTTGGAGTATAGTGTTCAATTCTGGTCGCCACACTACCAGAAGGATGTGGAGGCTTTAGAGAGGGTGCAGAAGAGATTTACCAGAATGTTGCCTGGTATGGAGGGCATTAGCTATGAGGAGCGGTTGAATAAACTCGGTTTGTTCTCACTGGAACGAAGGAGGTTGAGGGGAGACCTGATAGAGGTATACAAAATTATGAGGGGCATAGACAGAGTGGATAGTCAGAGGCTTTTCCCCAGGGTAGAGGGGTCAATTACTAGGGGGCATAGGTTTAAGGTGAGAGGGGCAAGGTTTAGAGTAGATGTACGAGGCAAGTTTTTTACGCAGAGGGTAGTGGGTGCCTGGAACTCGCTACCGGAGGAGGTAGTGGAAGCAGGGACGATAGGGACATTTAAGGGGCATCTTGACAAATATATGAATAGGATGCGATTAGAAGGATACGGACCCAGGAAGTGTAGAAGATTGTAGTTTAGTCGGGCAGCATGGTCGGCACGGGCTTGGAGGGCCGAAGGGCCTGTTCCTGTGCTGTACATTTCTTTGTTCTTTGAAGCAAAGTACTGTACACACCCATGTCAGCATCAACAGGGTCGAGGTGGAGATGGTTAGCAGTTTCAAATTCCTAGGGGTGCACATCTCCAAAAATCTGTCCTAGTCCACCCACGTCAACGCTACCACCAAGAAAGCACAACAGCGCCTATTCTTCCTCAGGAAACTAAGGAAATTCGGCATGTCCACATTAACCCGTACCAACTTTTACAGATGCACCATAGAAAGCATCCTATCTGGCTGCATCACATGTGATTGGGATATTCAAATAGTGATGTAAATTTATACTGACAAATAATAGGGAAGTATTTCACATTAAGGAAGAAATATTACTACATTGGTGTACAATGGATTGAGCATCATTAGCACAATGTTTTGTAAAATAAAAAAGGACTAGAAGTAAAAGTAGATGTCACTTTTGCTACCACAGCTATGTGGCAAAGTAAGTCTTTTCAGAATTAGATTGCCAAGAGACTTCAACACAGATTTACAGAGGATATGCTCTGTTTCGCATTATATTGGTCTCCTGTGGCATTGCTTATGGGTAATAATACAAGACGTGTAGCATGAGAACTGGGTGCTGCTTAGTGAATTGGATTGGATTTGTTTATTGTCACGTGTACCGAGGTACAGTGAAAAGGATTTTTCTGCGAGCAGCTCAACAGATCATTAAGTACATGGGAAGAAAAGGGAATAAAAGAAAATACATATAGGGCAACACAAGGTATACAATGTAACTACATAAGCACCGGCATCGGATGAAACATACAGGGATGTAGTGTTAATGATGTCAGTCCATAAGAGGGTGATTTAGGAGTCTGGTAACAGCGGGGAAGAAGCTGTTTTTGAATCTGTTCCTGTGTGTTCTCAGACTTCTGTATCTCCTGCCCAATGGAAGAAGTTGGAAGAGTGAGTAAGCCGGGTGGGAGGGGTCTTTGATTATGTTGCCCGCTTTCCCCAGGCAGCGGGAGGTGTAGATGGAGTCAATGGATGGGAGGCAGGTTTGTGTGATGGACTGGGCTGTGTTCACGACTCTCTGAAGTTTCTTGCGGTCCTGGGCCGAGCAGTTATGCCTTTGAAAACCATCAAATCAGAAAAAATGCATCCTGCCAACAGGATAAAAATGCTTGAGGCTAACACTAGCCTACAGTTATGCTCAGTCAGAACTTTATTTTTGAGTTTAGTTGAAAGTTAAGCAACCATTGCAGTTGTTTACTTTATCCAGATGCAAATCATATGTGCCTTGGGATTTCAGCCAGATCAATTTTCCCAGCATTTTCTGTAATACTGTCAAAGACACTGAGAATCTTGACATTCCCAAAGTAATTATTTTACATGATATTTATATAAATATTCCAGGCAGAATTTCCTTTAAGGCTAAAGGTTGAAAACTTGAAAAACAAAGTGCTGACTGCTTCATCAGCATTCACATGATGAAGCACATCCTCTTATGTCCTTACTTCAGTCAAAACACATTCATAAATGCATCCTAGAATCCCCTCAAAGCTGCTACTCATCAGACATCTGCTATTGCAAAGCCGCTGTATCCCTTTACCTAACTGCAACCTTTTAAAGTACATTTGCAGCATTCTACAATATGATTCCAAAAGTACGTTGGTGTTTAAGCAGCATAGCCTGCATATTTCTGGGCAAAAAAAATAATTTTGCTTTAAATCATCAGAATTTCAAGGATGTTGAGTACAGGATAACTATTGTGGCAATCTTCCATCTTATAATACAATGGTTTGCAATGTGGTGGTCAACTCTATGTTAAGTATTACCTGGTGTGGCTTAACAGCTGCTTTCTATTGGTTATTGCTATGATTGTACAGTGTTTGATGCTTTTCAGAGTTCTTTAAAGTGCTAAAGTGTGCAGGGAGTGATGCAGGTCCTGAAGGACTTGGTCATGACTTCAAGGTTTCAACACAATCAGTTGCTCCCAGACATGGGTGCAGTGGTAGGCGTTCCACTTGGAATACAACATAATAGGAAGAATGAGCAGAGGGCACCGAACCAAAGGGGAGGAGGAGGAAAGCAGGGATCTCAGCAAAAGGCCATACCCGCCCAGGGTGTTCAGTGAGTAATTCACCTACATGAATCTCAGTGAAGAACAATGCGTGAGATGTGTGTGCTTAATTAAGTATGTCTTTGCCGAGCCCGCCTCCACATTGCTGGAGGAGGTGCTGACGACAGGGGAACTGGAGAAGGGTGTAGTGTCAGCGGTTTACAGAGCTATTTTGGAAGAGAAGGCACCACTGGAAGGGATCAAAGCAAAGTGGGAGGAAGAGTTGGGAGAGGATATGGAGGAGGGGTTCTGGTGTGAGGTGCTCCGGAGAATGAACGCCTTCACCTTGTGCGCGAGGTTGGGGCTGATACAGCTGAAGGTGGTATACAGAGCACACCTCACGAGGGCGAGGATGAGACGATTCTTTGAAGGAGTAGAAGTTGTGTGTGAACATTGCGGGGTGGGGGGGCCCGCAAATCACATTCATATGTTTTGGGCCTGTCCAAAGCTGGAGGATTACTGGAAGGAGGTTTTTAGGGTAATCTCTAAAGTGGTGCACGTGAAACTGGACCCTGGCCCTCGGGAGGCCACATTCGGGGTGTCGGACCAGCCGGGGTTGGAAACGGGTGCGGAGGCAGATGTTGTGGCCTTCGCCTCGTTGATCGCCTGAAGGCGGATCCTGATGGGTTGGAGAGCAACCTCTCCACCCTGTGCCCTGGCGTGGCGGGGGGATCTGTTGGAATTCTTGACTCTTGAGAAGGTTAAGTTTGACCTGAGGGGAAGGATGGAGGGGTTCTACAATTCATGGCCATTATTCATTATGCACTTTCAAGAACTGGATAACATCGAACATTAGTTGGGGGGGATGGTTGGGGGGAGGGGGGCTGTGTGTGTTAATGGTGACTATGGAAGATTCCTGATTCCTTTTTGTCATTTGTTTATGTGAGCACGCGGGCTAATTTTGGGGGTTTGGTGGGAGGATGGGATCGTTGTTATTGATATGGGGATTGACATATTTGTTACTAATTATTGTTTATTGTTGGTGGGTGTAAATTTGGGAGAAAATGTGACAAAGGAGGAGAATAAAAATATTTTGTTTAAAAAAGTATGTCTTTTCCGAAATCTGCCACTCTGGGCAAGGCAAGGATCACATTGTTACGATCCCAGTTGATGTTATAACTGGTCGGGAAGATCCCAGAATGAAATCCTGCCGCAGAAGACTGTAACTTTTCCTTTTAAAAAAAAAACATGGAGGAACAGTGTCACAGGACTGCTAATTTTTAACTACAACATAAAAAATTGGATTATTATACAATACTCCTTTTCTCTCCCCTTAGCTTAACAAATACAAACAGATTTAAAGATTAACATGGATTGCAACGAACATCGTAAGCTACAATTGTCTCAACACAAACGGTTCCTTTTATGCACACAAGACCACTTTGGTCAAATGCACGCACTCCACTCTGAACCCAAGTTAGTGTATGTGGATTTCTCCTCTGAATCCCCTCAAATGATGATCACATGAGAGTTTTCAAATTCCACTACTAAAAACATGCGTTAAAATTTTCTCTTGTGATAATGATTTCCCCTTCCGCTTTTCATTTCAAAATGCGGTCCAGATTTTACAACCAATTTTTTTAAACAAAGCTTCTGCTCCATTTATAACAGCAAATCCAGTGCAGGATTTTACACCAATCACTTTTGGATTTCTCTGTCTTGACTTCTGTGCAAACTGTTCACAATTGCTTTAATTCTCAATTTCCAGACTGTATTAAAATTACATCAAACATTTAAATCATCTATCTCTGAGAACTGCTGTCCCATTTTAAATCTATTTACAGCTATTGTCTCTTTAAGTCACTTTGTTTATTCTTCCTTGAATTCTTCTGAATAATACCTTGGTCTCTGTTCTGTCTTGTGAGAGTACCTTTAAGAAATGGATGTTTATCAAATAGCTGTAGTGATGTCAGTGTGTGGGTGGAGCTGAGCTGTGACTCTGCTTTTACTTTCACTTTGAGCAAAAAGGCTGGTGTGTGTGTGTTTTAGTTTCATTTTCAGAGTTGAAGAAGCTACAGTCACAGCAAGAAGGTGCATTGATCTCTCTCTGCAATCTAAAGACTGTCTCCAGATCATTTGAGGATTTCATTAATACCTGTTTCTGTAGAGAATTTAAACCTGCTGTCTCTCTGTAAAAAGGGTCTTTTGGTCTTATGGATGTTGTTAGGAAAGTTATGATGGGTTACTTATAGAATATTCTATCTGTGGGGATGATTGGTGTTGATAGTTGTTAAGGGGCGGGATTCTCCGGGAATCGGCGGTGCGGGCAGAAACGGCGCAGTGGAGTGACGGGAACCACTCCGGCGTCGGGCCACCCCAAAGGTGCGGAATCCTCCGCACCTTCAGGAGCTAGGCACCGCCGGAGTGGTTTGCGCCCAGCCGGCCGGTGCGGAAAGCCTTTGGCGCCTCACCAGCCAGGGCCGAAGGGACTCCGTCGGCCGGCGCGGGTCCACGCATGCGCGGGAGCGTCAGCGGCTGCTGATGTCATCCCCACGCATGCGCAGAGGAGGTTCACCTTCGCGCCGGCCATCGCGGAGGCTTACACAGCTGGCGCGTAGGAAGAGAGTGCCCCCGTGGTACAGGCCCGCCTGCGAATCGGTGGGCCCTGATCGTGGGCCAGGCCCCCCCGAGGACCCCGGGGGCTGCCCGCACCGCCAGGTCCCGCCGGTAAGGGACCAACTCCAATTTACGCCGGCGGGACCTGCATAGAACGGGCGGGACTTCGGCCCATCGCGGGCCGGAGAATCGCCGGGAGGAGCCCGCCAACTGCCGCGATTCCCGCCCTGCCAAATCTCCACCGCCAGAGAATTCGGCAGCCAGCGGGATTCACGCCGCCCCCCGGCGATTCTCCGACCTGGCCCCGGGGGGGGGGGGGTCTGAGAGTCCCACCCAAGATGTTTACTATGGGTTTATAAAGTGTTAACTGGATTCATAAATAAACATGGTTTTGTTTTAAAAGTACTTTAGATCTCTGTTGCATCACACCAGTAAAGTAGGCCCTTGTGCTAACTACAATCTATTAAAAGTTGTGGATCTGGTGAACTCCGGGATATACTTTGTGTTTTCTAAACCCTGGCCCATAACAGTTTTCTTAACTTCAAGTGTCTTAAAAGCTCTTTCTGTCCCAATTCCTAGGTTATCTGGATTGTATTTTGTTCCTTAGGAAGCTTGCATCTTTGCAACTCCCTTGTCCTATCCAGCTTCCCCCTGGCAGGGTTGAGAGTAGTTCACTCCGTCCTGCCTCCAACTTTCCACAAATTAAGTTAAAACTAAAATTTAAATGTTTTTTTTATCCTTACAATGGCCTCCAGTTGCTAAGCTGCCCCCACATGCTAATGCCTTTTATTTATTCTTCACCCTGTAGTCTTCTCTAAGCACAATATAAACATAGGCGGAATTTAACCAACCCCCATACATACAAACACCGTTGTCGAGCATGAACCTAATTATAGGTTTACCCTTCCATGCACAGAAAGATTAAATTAAACCCACTTAAAATTATACCCTATTTCTAATATTTACCTATACAAATATAAATCCTTTAAAACTATCTTTGTTTTCCGAACAACATTGCCAGTGGTATCCTGATACCAGTCACAATACCTTCATTCTGCCATAGTCTGCCATGCCATCTGCATTGAGCCACCTCAACAAGCCACCGTGTGGGCTATTGGGTTACAAGGGTTATCCTTTGATGACATGGCTGATGACTCCAGTGCATGATAAATGCACATGGAGGCAGCAGGAATGCAATGAGTGACAGATCAGACCATTGGCATGCTGAAGCAACACTTTTCCTGCTTTGACCACTCTGGAGGAGTCCTGCAGAATTATTCGCAGAATGGGTGTGATGGTCTGAAATACCCTGCGTTATCTAATCATTCTGAAGGGAACAGCCCTTGCCACAAATTATACAATGAACGGGTGAAAAAGAGAAAGGGAGGGCTAATAGAGAGAGCCCTTTCTGGCTGGGCTGCGAGCGCCAGGAAACATGCGGCTAAATGTGCTCGCTCTGGGACTTTGTTCCCATTTAGTTAAAGTGCGCCATATGTCTTTGATTTGCAAAGAGAATCAGGGGCGAAATTCTCCGGAAACGGCGCGATGTCCGCCGACTGGTGCCCCAAACGGCGCAAATCAGTCGGGCATCGCGCCACCCCAAAGGTGCGGAATGCTCCGCAACTTTGGGGGCCGAGCCCCAACCTTAAGGGGCTAGGCCCGCGCCGGACGAATTTCCGCCCCGCCAGCTGGTGGAAAAGGCCTTTGGTGCCCCGCCAGCTGGCGCGAAAATGACATCTCCGGGTGGCGCATGCGCGGGAGCATCAGCGGGCGCTGACGGCATTCCCGCGCATGCGCAGTGGAGGGAGTCTCTTCTGCCTCCGCCATGGTGGAGACCGTGGCGAAGGTGGAAGGGAAAGAGTGCCCCCACGGCACAGGCCCGCCCGCGGATCGGTAGGCCCCGATCGCGGGCCAGGCCACCGTGGGGGCACCCTCCGGGGCCAGATCGACCCCGGAGCCCGCCCGCGCCGCCTTGTCCTGCCGGTAAGGTAGGTGGTTTAATCTACGCCGGCGGGACAGGCATTTTAGCGGCGGGACTTCGGCCCGGAGAATCGCGCGGGGGGGGGGGGGCGCCAAAGGGCGCGGCGCGATTCCCGCCCCCGCCGAATATCCGATGGTGGAGAATTCGGCAACCGGCGGGGGCGGGATTCACACCAGCCCCCGGCGATTCTCCGACCCGGCGGGGGTCGGAAAATCTCGCCCCAGGTTCCTGACAGTTTCTGATGAGAGCACATCCTCATTTACAGGCTCTCCTTAAAAATCACATCAATCAGAGGCAAGTGATCATTTTCCAATTTTCAACTGCTGAACACCCCTCTTGCCAGTGGAAACAGGGCAGCTAGCAGGGGATACTCACCCACGCCATCGTTACAAACCATGACTAAAAATAAATGTATGCTCATTCATTTCATCAAGTGCATATGTGTTTTGTCTTGTTTTCTCATTGCTTCACCAACCCATACTTTCAGGACTTTGTGAAAGACATGACTCAAAATAGGCAAGCTGCAGTACCACAATAAACAACTTAAATCAATGTCTCTCGCAGCATGATGGTCTGGAACATGAAGCCAGACTTCAAGTACAGATAAATTTAAGTGTACAGTAATTTTAAAAAATGAATTCCTATGCTGCCAATAACGAATGAGTTTGTGCAGACAGATTGTGGAATAAATAACTACCAGATTGAAACAATTTCCCTATTATTCCTGTACACTGCATTACAAAACCAATGATAGTGCCAAAGTAACAATTCATAGTTGGCACGATCTGTGGAAAACATAATAGACTGTATGTGTACAGGTGAGCAAGAGTGAATCAAAGAGAGAGGGATGAATATAAGAGAGAGGATGAATGAGAGAGAAAGAGAGACAGAGAGAAGATGAATGAGAGAGAGACAGAGAGAAGATGAATGAGAGAGAGAGGGAGAGAGAAGATGAATGAGAGAGAGAGAGAGAGACAGAATATTCTGCAATTCCTTGGCATGCAATTCCCATGATTACCTGGGGTCACACTGACTGACTGGCTGAATCCTCCAACACTGACCCAGCTGGAGGAGCACAGTCATTAGGAGGGAACCTCATTTGCATGTGTTAGTTTGGGTGTAAGTACCGCAGAGTGCATCTCCAGGACTCTGGGGAGGGGGGGGGGGAGCGAGAGAGAGAGAGAGAGGAGCTGAATAAGTGGGAAAGACAAAGAAATTGATCTCTGAATAGAATGAAGAAAAGAAAGCCGGAAAACGCATCGACTCCAATTGATAATATCGGTGTTTCAATTTCATGGCATGCCACTTCTTTTTTTCTCCTCTGTCTAATTAAAGTTTGATATACTATTGTAGTCTGATGAGTATCTGTGAACAACTGTATCTGAGAGACATGACTTCTTGAGCATTTGTGACTAAAGGACAGTGATTGATTAGTGCCTGTCCTGTGAATGCGTGCCTGGAAGCATGGTCAATGACAGCAAGATCTGTATAAGGAGAGGCAAAGAACTTCTGGAGTTATAACATGTAGGAATAACCAACATTAGAAGCAGCGCCCTATGTCCTGGAAACAGAGAGGACACTGGAATCCACCAAGAGGGAAACTGTTCACTTTGCCACTTAACGGGTGGTATTTAGGTCCAAGCCGTGAGTTTTGATACCGTTTGTAGAACAGAATTTTGATACTTTGTGAAATAGAGTTTTTGATACCTTTTGTAGTGGAGTTTTTATACTTTTGTAGTAACTTGGTAAAGGAGATTGTTGTGTGATAATTTGAGAATTTTGTCCATAAAGCTAGTTGACCCAACACTATTTATATATGGAAACTCAATAAGTAGGAAACAATGCTCACTCACCGACTGTCATTATCCTTTTTCTCATTATTTAAAATCAGCTCAGTTTCTACATGCAAGACTCACTTTCAGCCTATTGCCCGATTTCATTTCTGGTACATTTTATTCTGAATTTAATTTTTCTGTCTCATTGCTTTTCCTGTGGATCAAAATGCTGCCTTTTCTAGTCAAAATTATGGACACAGTCCAGGAAAGGATTAGGCCAAGCCAGCTCCTGTCTTTTCCCACTACCCTGACTGGAAAGCACCCCCAAACCTCCTCCTAGCTACTTACTTGAATGACAGGAACCTCCTTTGGCCTCACTTGAAAATAAAGTTGGGGCACCTTGGCCATCCTATTGGTGCCCAAAGTTAACAACCCAATTTTCAGGCAAAGCTGTAAATGGGAAGCTGCAAGTCTGCTTGTTTACAGCAGGAGGCTGTTTAAATGTGCGAAGCAGAGTCCGAAATCAGTTGCAGGATTTCCACTACATCTTTCATGAAGCATCTTATGACCAACCTCTAGCCATTAGTATGCACGTGGCCTTGGGAAACTAAATCAGGAGAAACATCAAAGCAAAATTAATGGACCACATTTAAAGAATTAAAAATGGACACGAGGGCAGCACGGTGGCACAGCGGTTAGCACTGCTGCCTCACGGCACCGAGAACCCGAGTTCGATCCCGGCCTCGAGTCGCTGTCCGTGTGGAGTTTGCACATCCTCCCTATGTCTGCGTGGATTTCACCTCTACAATCCAAAAAGATGTGCAGGGTAGGTGAATTAGCCATCTTAAATTGCCCCTTAATTGGAAAAAAAAGAATTGGGTACTCTAAATTTATATTTTAAAAAATGGACAAAGGATATACAGTGTCCTGAGGTGCTGTTAGTTAGAACATTCAGAAATTTGCGAATGGAAAATTGTTGGGTCTCAAAATGTTTACATGATGAAGTAATTTGCTGGAGAGAGACAGGCCTTTATGCCATAAATCTAGTTGACATGTGGGGCGCGATTCTCCACTCCCGCGCCAGTTGGGAGAATGGCCTGGGCCGCCAAAATTTCCCGGGACGCCGGTCCGACGCCCTCCCACGATTCTCCCAAGCGGCGGGAATGGCCCGGTCGAGTTTCGCGGGCTGCAGGCCGGAGAATCACCGGGCACACCCAAAATGGCGATTCTCCAGCACCCCCGCTATTCTCAGGCCCGGATGGGCCGAGCGGCCAGGCCAAAACGTCAGGTTCCCCACGGCGCCGTCCACACCTGGCGGCGTTCACGATGGCGCGGCCACTTCGGCGCGGGAGTGGAGAATCCCGCCCGTGGCCTTTCAACTTCACACAAGAAATAAAAACTAGTTTTAGAAAATGAAAAAGACCATGAAGCTTAACTAGGTTGGTCTCTTTTGGTGAATAGCCCAACCTTCGCATCATATTCTTCAGCCCTTTCTTGTTCCAGGAACATACTCAATTGTCTGATAAACTATAGTGTTTACTTCAACAGGTTTCCTTTGTAACTAACCGTTTATGCCATATCTCCTATATTTCCACCAATCTTCTGCCCAGTTTATGGTAAAAGTCAGGAGAAATTCTGGTAATTGCAGCTGAATGGGGGCATTGTAGACTAAAAGCCTGTTTTTATTTAAATTATATGAAGGTTAAATTATATGTATAAACAGACCATCACATTGTAAGGATGACTCTTCACTTTTGTTAGATGAGGAAAGTGCAAACAAATCGTTTAGGCAAAGCTGCATAAAACATGTGCAGGCCCAAGGGCTGGCTGATCAAAAGCTATGCGAGTATGAAGTTTTTCCTTCTTATTTTCTATATACCCAACAACAGAAAATTGTCTAAAATCTGGTTAAATGCAATGGTCCTCACCTGTTGACACTGTCATTTGCAAGCTGGATCCGACTATCCACCTGAAGAACAGTTTTATAATCCACATAAGCTTGCCGATAACGTTCCAGGGCTTCATACGCCATGGCCCTTCGCAAGAGAGGTTTCACGGAAAATGGCTGCAGCTCCAAAGCCCTAGTGAAATAAAAGTCAATTTATTACATGGCTTTCATAGCACAAAAAAAAAGCAAACAAATCCATGCCAGTGTTTATGCTCTACATATGCCTCCTCCTTCACCTGACCTCATCAACATACCCTTCTATTCATTTTTCTCTCATGTTCATAAAGCTTTCCCATTTAAGGCATTGATTTTGGTCATCCCAGCTGCTCTTTGTGGTATTGAGTACCAAGTTATAAAGTTTGCAGTACCATGATGGAATTCAAACAGCATCTCTTCAGAAGTTGAAACCTTAACCAGTACCTTAGGACATCTGACCACACTATTACACAAGTTTTCTATAAATTTTCAAATGTTAGCAAATCACAATCATAGAATTTACAGTGCAGGAGGCCATTCGGCCCATCAAGTCTGCACCTGCCCTTGGAAAGAGCACTCTATTTAAGCCCACACCTCCACCCTTTGATCTTTGGCTTTGATCTTTAAGTCATCTTTGTCTACAGGAATAGTGCCAGAAGACTGGAGGATATCAAAAATGTTCCCTTTGTTCAAGAAGGGGAGTAGAGACAACCCCGGTAACTATAGACCAGTGAGCCTTACTTCTGTTGTGGGCAAAATCTTGGAAAAGTTTATAAGAGATAGGGTGTATAATCATCTGGAAAGGAATAATTTGATTAGACATAGTCAACACGGTTTTGTGAAGGATAGGTCGTGCCTCACAAACCTTATTGAGTTCTTTGAGAAGGTGACCAAACAGGTGGATGAGGGTAAAGCAGTTGATGTGGTGTATATGGATTTCAGTAAAGCGTTTGATAAGGTTTCCCACGGTAGGCTACTGCAGAAAATACGGAAGCATGGGATTCAGGGAGATTTAGCAGTTTGGATCAGAAATTGGTTAGCTGGAAGAAGACAAAGGGTGGTGGTTGATGGGAAGTGTTCAGACTGGAGTCCAGTTACTAGTGGTGTACCACAAGGATCTGTTTTGGGGCCACTGCTGTTTGTCATTTTTATAAATGACCTGGAGGAGGGCGTAGAAGGATGTGTGGGTAAATTTGCAGATGACACTAAAGTCGGTGGAGTTGTGGACAGTGCGGAAGGATGTTACAAGTTACAGAGGGACATAGATAAGCTGCAGCGCTGGGCTGAGAGGTGGCAAATGGAGTTTAATGCAGAAAAGTGTGAGGTAATTCATTTTGGAAGGAATAACAGGAAGACAGAGTACTGGGCTAATGGTAAGATTCTTGGCAGTGTGGAGGAGCAGAGAGATCTCCGTGTCCATGTACATAGATCTCTGAAAGTTGCCACTCAGGTTGAGAGGGTTGTTAAGAAGGCATACGGTGTGTTAGCTTTTATTGGTAGAGGGATTGAGTTTCGGAGCCATGAGGTCATGTTGCAGCTGTACAAAATTCTGGTCGCCGCATTATAGGAAGGATGTGGAAGCATTGGAAAGGGTGCAGAGGAGATTTACGAGAATGTTGCCTGGTATGAAGGGAAGATCTTATGAGGAAAGGCTGAGGGACTTGAGGCTGTTTTCGTTAGAGAGAAGGTTAAGAGGTGACTTAATTGAGGCATACAAGATGATCAGAGGATTGGATAGGGTGGACAGTGAGAGCCTTTTTCCTCGGATGGTGATGTCCAGCATGAGGGGACATAGCTTTAAATTGAGGGGAGATAGATATAAGACAGATGTCAGAGGTAGGTTCTTTACTCAGAGAGTAGTAAGGGTGTGGAATGCCCTGCCTGCAACAGTAGTGGACTCGCCAACACTAAGGGCATTCAAATGGTCATTGGATAGACATATGGACGATAAGGGGATAGTGTAGATGGGCTTCAGAGTGGTTTCACAGGTCGGCGCAACATCGAGGGCCGAAGGGCCTGTACTGCGCTGTAATGTTCTATGTTCTATCCCCGTAACCCAGTAACCCCACCTAACCTTTTTGCACTGTAAGGGCAATTTAGCATGGCCAATCCACCTAACCTGCACATCTTTGGACTATGGGAGGAAACCAGAGCATCCGGAGGAAACCCACGCAGACACGGGGAGAATGTGCAGACTCCGTACGGACAGTCACCCAAGCCGTAAATCGAACCTGGGACCCTGGAGCTGTGAAGCAACAGTGCTAACCACTGTGCTACTGTGCCACCCACAATGGCTGGTACTGATCTTGTTTGCCTCTTTTCCTTTCTATGTTTGTTTACTTTTCTCTCATTTTACTCTTAATTATTTTCGACCCCCTCCCAGCTCCCACAGGAATGATTCCAGTGAGTTAGAGAGGGTACTTTGCAGTATTTTACATTGGAAATAGGCTCGTGCACATTTTGAATGTGTTCACTGGGACTCATTTAGGTCCCTAAATGTGGAAACCTAGTTGGCTAGGCAGCAATCACGAAATGAGGCAAGTGGTGCCAAATTTCTGAATGCTCTAACTAACAGCACCTCTGTTAGTTAGACTTACACTAATATACACCCTGGTTCCTCTACGTCAGCACCCCATCCCCTTAGTTTTATATTGTATCTCTGCGTTCTTCCCCCAAAATAAATAATTTCTGCCAACAACTTGTCTATGGCCTTTCGAAGTTCTACACTATCCTCTTCACAGTTCACAATGTTTCCAAGTTTTGTATCACCCACAAATTTTGAAATCGTGCCCTATTCACCAAGATCTAAGTCATTATTATATATCAGGAAAAGCAACCCCCGGGAATCTCCACTACAAACCTTCCTCCAGTCAAATAAACATTCATTTAGCACTACAGTCTGTTTCCTGAGGTCCATGAAAGTAATGATGTGTAATATAAGAACAAACAACAGGTTAACCGCTTTATGTTTAAAGCCTGCTTGATAAAAAAAGGTCTACCCAAAGAGGGCATGGCACAGTTTCATACTGCACAATATACTGATTACTGCAAACCTGTCCTGTGCAGTGTCCAATATTGCAGCTACAGCAGATCAGGAATTGCTGTGTTAGTCAGATTTTTTTCTCCATTGCAGTGTGCTACAGTAGCGTTTTGTCTATAAGCAACCAGTGATTATGGCACTTCATTAGTTTTCTTTTGTTAAAAACAATTTATTTCCACAAGCTGGATTTTCAAATAAATCTGAATTACAAACATGGTGAGATGCTTTCTGGCACTATGTAGATAGATTATGTGGCCTGTGATAAGCTTCTCCAAAGCAAACATTCTGAAATTAAATGCAGCATTAAATACAAAATTTTGTACTAGCCTCTTACTGCAAACATAATTTCTTGTTTGTCTTCTGAAGGCACTTCACTGGGTAATACGTCATGTTTAAGCCCATGGAAGACTTTCAAAATGATTTTCTTTTATAAGGCTGTTGTTTGGAAACAGTAAATCATGGTGCACAATACACATGGGACACAGATATAAATTCTACATGGCAGCAGACCTTGCGGCATAACTTTTATTTGTGAGTACTGAAGCATCAACATTAGTTTAGAATTATATGTGGATCTGAAACTAACATGAGTAACCACAAGTTATATTTTGACCATTATATTGCAGTATCTGCACTTATCCATACAATCTGAAAGTAAAAAACAGTGCCATAAATCTAATATAACTGCTAACATGAAGAAACATCTCAAGGCGGTTCATAAATAGGAAAAGGGAAGCCGAGACACCAAGCGAATGTTTAGGAGGGTTATCCAATAACCTGGTCAAAGACATTGAGGTGGGGGGATGGGGAAAGGGAGCTGGTGGCAAGGGGAGGCAGATGTGTAGGCAGAGGTAATTCTCCTGAAATTGAGCCAGGTCAGGATTCTGACATAATTTTGCCCTCTTCATGGTTTCTGTAGGGGGGTTGATTGAAAGCAAGTGGGGAACACCCTTGGATCTGTGCGCTAAGTAATTAGGGGATTAAGAAGCCAATTAAGGACTATTTAAACACTCAATTCTGGCTCTCCCATCAACTTGCCAGGGCCACCGAGGTGAGTGTGGAGCAGGGAGAGATTCTTCAGTGAAGCTGATAAACTGGGGAGGTTTCAATCTGTGAAAATGAATTGTTCCAGCAATGGGCAAGTAAGAGGCTGCTGTTCAAAGCACTTCTCTCACAGACTGCTATCGCTACTTGACAGATAATTGTCAACTTTTTGGAAGGCATTTCACCGGTCTAGTATTTCATTAACCTTCAGCTGCACTTCCCCATTGCTCGACTTCACCACAGCCTGAGAGCAGCTTATGTAGCTTTACTTTATATCTTTGATGAAAAGGAAGAGTAGTAGCAACACCTTCAGCATCAATACTAGGAGCAGCAGGAGCAACTCCAACATCAGTAACATCTGTCTTCTCCTCGGCTGTGTGTCCCTCTACAGGGCAGAGGGGATAGACGTGAAGATCCAGCTGGAAAGAGGCAGGACCTTCAAATGGCAGAGGATCAGATCTCTCAATATGCCTAAGCACCCGTGTCTCAGATGGCTCACGCCCTCATGAGACCCCGAATCCTCTTGTTACATTGACACCATACTGTAGCAACTGCACTGTCAATTCCTTGTCCACTTCCATCCACGCCTGCTTGGTTGGAGTGACTGTCCTCTTCCCTCTACCCTGGGGTGATCTCACCTCAATGCAGTTCCCGAAATCCCTCTGCAGGACTTTCAGATAAAAGTCAGAGACCTGGAGAACAGCCTTTCCAGGTTATCCTCTCCATTTCTGTGGGTGCTACATCCTCAAAAATCCATGTGTTCTGCTTAGAAATTCTTCCTTTGACAAAATGGATGCTATCTATACTTCTTCAGGAAACTAAGGAAATTCAATTTGGCATGTCCACATTAACTCTTACCAACTTTTACAGATGCACCATAGAAAGCATCCTATCTGGCTGCATCACAGCCTGGTGTGGCAACTGCTCAGCCCAAGACACCAAGAAACTTCAGAGAGTCGTGAACACAGCCCTGTCTATCACACAAACCTGCCTCCCATCCATTGACTCCATCTGCACCTCCCGCTGGCTGGGGAAAGCAGGCAGCATAATCAAAGACCCCTCCCAACCGGCTTACTCACTCTTCCAACTTCTTCCATCAGGCAGGTGATACAAAAGTCTGAGAACACATACAAACAGATTCAAAAACAGCTTCTTCCCCACTGGTACCAGACTCCTAAACGACCCTCTTATGGACTGACCTGATTAAGACTAACTCCTGTATGCTTCACCCGATGCCTGCGTCTATGTAGTTACATTGTGTACCTTGTGTTGCTCCTTTATGTATTTTCTTTTTATTTTATTTTCATGTACTTAATGATCTGTTTGAGCTGCTCGCAGAAAAATACTTTTCATTGTACCTCGGTACACGTGACAATAAACAAATCCAATCCAATCCAAAATCTCAAGCAGGTATTAGGCTTCTTATTTGTATATGCAATGGTCCAAACTCTTGCTTCAGGAGTTTGTAAAGAACGCCTCTTATTTATTTTTATCCAATAAGGCAGTTGGCCCACTTCCACCCAGAAGAGCACACTCTTTTTACTTCCTATTTTGGGGCCTAAGTATGCTGTGCAATGCCAGGAAAAGTGCAACGTGACTCAATTTCATGTCCAATGTTTTGGGAGACAGTGTAATGGGAGGTAATGGACAAACAGGATTAAGTTTGGGAAAGGCATCATTAAGCAGAATATAAGATAAGTTGACTTTTATGAAGGATGGGAGATGGGACAGTAGCAATTAGCATTATAGCATTATATTAGGCAGGTTGGGAGGTGACAAGCTAGCTTTTCATATGTACCTAGATACTTTAATTAATTATCCCCAGTGATTCCCCCTTTAATTTGGATTTCCATCTGTGATTCTTAAGTCTAAAGTAATCTACATCTGTCAACAATTATTCGGCTTGCTTAAACTATCTACCTTCTTCTATAAATTTCTGCCCCTTTTTTCATATTCCTTGAGAAACCGAATGAAAAGGGTCATTTATGAACATGGTGAATTTCTGGTTCCATACCACTACCCCTGAGGGACATTACTTGTTATTGTTTGTCAATCTCCCTGTTACCCTGACTTCCTGCATCCAAACTCCCAACCAGTCTTAATTCCTCTCGGATTAGTGTAGTGGAATCAGCAATTCACCAGATACAGAAATAACCTGATTTCAGGTTTTGGAGGAAGCATGAAGGAGCAGAAAAATCAGATTTACCTACCGTCTCAGTGCCATCAAATAGTTAGTTATACATAATATATCTTTCAGAAAACCATGCTGCCTCTCCCTCGTGATTTTACACTTCACCAAGTGCTCATGGTTCCTGTTGCTGACGATGGATTCTTAAAGTGTTCCCACTAGTTGTATTAAACTCATTGATGTGTTAGTTATTTGATTTCCTCCAACTTGGGCCTTTAATGTAGTAAATGCCCCAAAACACTTCACAGCAACAGTATTAAACAGAATTTGACACCAGGCCAGATGAACAAATATTTAGGTCACATGATCAAAAGCTTGGTCAAAAGAGGTAGGCTTTAAGGAATGACTTAAAGGAGAAGGTTGAGCTGAAGAGTTTTAGAGAGGGAATTCCAGAACTTAGGGCCTCAGCAGCTGAATGATGAAAATCAGGCAGGCATCAGAGGCCAGGATTAGAGTTGCATAGAGCTCTCAGAAGGTTCAATGGAGAAGGATGCTGGGGATGTTACAGAGATAGAGAGGGAACGAGGACATGGAGGAATTTGAAACCAAGGATGAGAATATTTAAATGGAGGCATTTCCGGACCGGAAGACAATGTAGGTTAGTGGGTACAGGGGTGATGGGTGAATAAGACTTGATGGGAGTTAGGATGCAGGCAGCAGAGTTTTGGATAAGCTCAAGCGAATGGAAGATTGAAGCCAGGACAGCATTGGAACAGTCCAGAGGCAATCTAGAGGTAGCAAAGGAATGGATGAAAGGTTTCAGCAGCAGATGATCTGAGACAGAGGTGAAGCTGGACAATGTTATGAAGGTCAAAGTAGCTGAAATCGATGTTGCAATAGACATGTGGTCTGAAATTCATCTCGGGGCTAAATATGACACTAATGTTTCAAACGGTCAGATTCAGTCTCAAACAGTTCCTTCTTGCTTTATGGATAAAGGTGCAACATTTTCTACTTCAAATTTTCAGATGGTGTCAACAAAGCTAGCAAGCTTCGGAAATTATAACTTAAAAAAAACATTTTATGAGGGTATATGTAGTTTTTATAATAATAACGATAACAGCAATATAAACATGTTACATAGAACATTTCCATCCCTATCACATTCTTCGCACCCCCAACAATGAAACAACATTTTCTGCCTCTGCTGACATTTTAATTTTCTCCAAGAAAGTCGACGAACGGCTGCCACCTCCGGACGAACCCTAACATTGACCCTCTTAGGGTGAACTTTATTTTCTCGAGACTGAGAAACCCAGCCATGTCACTAACCCAGGACTCTAATTTTAGGGGCTTTGAGTCCCTCCACGTTAACAGAATCCATCTCCGGGCTACCAGGGAGGCAAAGGCCAAAACGTTTGACTCTTTTGCCCCCTGGACTCACGGCACTTCCGACACTCCAAAGATCGCCACCTCTGGACTCGGCACCACCTGTGCTTTAACTACCGTGGACATAACCTGAGCAAAACCCTGCCAAAACCCTCCAAGTTTCAGGCATGACCAAAACATGTGGACATGATTTGCTGGACCTCCCGCGCACCTCGCACACCTGTCCTCTATCCCAAAAAACTTGCTCTTCCGGGCCACCGTCATGTGTGCCTGGTGGACTACCTTAAATTGTACCAGGCTAAGCCTGGCACAGGATGAGGATGTGTTAACCCTGCTTAAGGCATCCGCCCACAGACCTGCCTCTATCTCTCCCTCTAGCTCATCTTCCCACTTGCCCTTTAGTTCCTCTATCTGAGTTTCCTCCAACTCCAGAAGTTCTTGGTAGATATCCGATACTTTCCTCTCTGGAAATTATAACTTACGCACACCAAAATCCTTCATTGTTTTAAAGAAGAAAGGCTTTTGTCAGTGTTTTTGATCTTCATGTGTGCTTTACTTCTGTGGTTAGAGCTTATTGGTTATCTGTTAAAATGCATGTAAAAGGGACAAAATGCCTGATTCAGTAGCATAACATTGTTATAAACATGGAATCTGTCTTTGAGATCAGCTCAATAAATTGGAATAATCTCTCCAAGTCAGCAGAAGAAAACAATTCCAACCAGTAACCAGCAGCTTCTTTCGGGAAAAGGACAAGCAGGGTCTTTTTAATAATAATAATAGTAATCTTTTATTGTCACAAGTAGGCTTACATTAACATTGCAATGAAGTTACTGTGAAAAGCTCCTTCGCCACATTCCGGCGCCTGTTCAGGTACATAGAGGGAGAATTTAGAATATCCAATTCACCTACAGCATGTCTTTTGGGACTTGTGGGAGGAAACCGGAGCACCCGGAGGAAATCCACGCAGACACGGGGAGAACGTGCAGACTCCGCACAGACAGTGACCCAAGCCGGGAATCGAATCTGGGACCCTGGAGCTGTGAAGCAACAGTGCTACCCACTGTGCTACCGTGACCATGTTCTGGATGGGTCTGACACATCTTGGCATTTAAGTTAACATTCTCAGCCATCATAGTAAAACTGATAAACACATGGCAGAATTCCAAACCTGAGTGCAAATTGTGGTGATGTGAACAATGTAAATACATGTAGGCTAGCTAGACACTAGAGGGAGCACCAGAAACATCACACACACACACTCAACCAATAGATCAGTTAGATAGGACACAACCAATGGACACACAGAGGTGACACGACCACAAGAGGGCATTATACCAACCCACATATAAAGGACACCACACACCTGGGGCGAAATTCTCCGGAAACGGCGCGATGTCCGCCGACTGGCGCCCAAAACGGAGCAAATCAGACAGGCATCGCGCCGCCCCAAAGGTGCGGAATGCTCCGCATCTTTGGGGGCCGAGCCTCAACCTTGAGGGGCTAGGTCGGCGCCGGACGAATTTCCGCCCCGCCAGCTGGCGGAAAAGGCCTTTGGTGCCCGCCAGCTGGCGCGGAAATGACATCTCGGGGCGGCGCATGCGCGGGAGCATCAGCGGCCGCTGACGGCATTCCCGCGCATGCGCAGTGGAGGGAGTCTCTTCTGCCTCCGCCATGGTGGAGACCGTGGCGGAGGCGGAAGGGAAAGAGTGCCCCCACGGCACAGGCCCGCCCGCGGATCGGTGGGCCCCGATCGCGGGCCAGGCCACCTTAGGGGTACGCCCCGGGGCCAGATCGCCCCGCGCCCCCCCCAGGACCCCGGAGCCTGCCCGCGCCGCCTTGTCCCGCCGGTAAGGTAGGTGGTTTAATTTACTCCGGCGGGACAGGCATTTTAGCGGCAGGACTTCGGCCCATCCGGGCCGGAGAATAGAGCTGGGGGGCCCGCCAACCGGCGCGATTCCCGCCCCCGCCGAATATCCGGTGCCGGAGACTCCGGCAACCGGCGGGGGCGGGATTCACGCCAGCCCCCGGCGATTCTCCGACCCGGCATGGGGTCGGAGAATCTCGCCCCTGATCTGCCTGCCTCTTTCCAGTGGAGACAGTCAGTGAGTAGAGACACAGGGTTGATTCAATATTACACCCACCACGTGGATTGCAGCAACTGGTTAGTCAGTCTGGGTAGCTATAGTAGGATTAGCAGTAGTGTCGAACCTGAGTAATAGAAGTGTAAATAGTTTAATAAACGTGTTGACGTTATCTCCACGTCTGAACCTTCCTTTGTCAAGTGCACCACAAGGAAGCCGCTTATGTTACACCTAGAGCATAACAAATCATGGTACCAGGACTGAACTGTTTCAATCCATATAGCCATACCTCAGCGTACAGTGACAACCAGCAACGATACCCAGGCAAGATGTTCGAGATCCGGGTTCCGCAGCAGCTCCAGTTCCACGGCGATCTCCGCGAAAACTTGACGGTATTCCGGCAAATGTTTGAAATCTTCCTGGTGGCAGCCGAATTAGAAGACGTGGCCGATGCTGAAAAGACAGAGCTTCTGCTCACCATCGCCAGTGCCAGAGCAGAAGAAATCTTTTAAAAATTCAAGTTCTCCAAAGGGCAAAACAGGAGCGACTTCCAGGCAGTCCTGGACAAATTCGGCAAATACTATGAGGAAAACACACTCCAACCAGCAAGAAAAGGTAAGAGAAGCGCCAGTACTCACCTCGAGACCGAGATCCCGGAGCAGAGAACAATTTTGGTCGGTGGCCATCTTTCTACAGGGAGTTCAGTTGCGCGAGAAGCGCACAGAACGGGAAGGTCCGTTTGCGCATGCGCAAGACGCCGCGCATGCGCAATCACAAAAACGGCCATCGGTACAGGAACAGCGATTTGCGCATGCGCAAACGCTTCCTACGTATGATGTCACATGCGTCATGACGTCAAGAGGCCCCGGACCACGCCCATTTAAAGGGGAAACGTCCCAAATCAAAGAAAAATATATTTTAAAGCTGTAAAACAACCTTCCTTCACCTGGAATGACAGCACAATGCCTCAAATTGAACCAGGAAATGAAATTAACCTCCGAAGAACCCTGCAACAAGCAGTTACTTACGCCCAAACCGATGATTCCGACCTTGAATACTTAAAAAACCGACCTTTACATTTTCTCCGGACCTCGCGAGCCCAATGCCAGCTCCGACGCAAACAGTGATGATGTGGTCTTGGAAGACAACGATTCAGACGAACCTTTCACCTTGGGAGGGTACCCCAGTACCAAATCCGAACCGCAACTAGACGTGTTGCACATTGACGACCCCCGTACTGAATCCGACGCAGACGCGGATTCGTTCTTCGGATTTGAGGATCTTCAGCCCAGCATATACGACATCCCGAGTCGTGAGTGCAGGATTATGCTGCGGCCTGAAACCAAGAGACAGAGAGCGGTACAAGCCCACAGAAAGCGGCCTGCTGCCACACAGAGCATGGTCCAAGCACCGCTCAGGGTTCCCGACTCCACGAAAGAAGACATGCAAGACTCCTCACCGCACTCCTTGCATGAACAAGAAGTGACTCCAGTGTCACAAGCCTCCACAGTGAGCTCGTGGACAGACTCCACAATTGCAGAAACGCAAGACTCCAGAGCGCAGTCCTTGCACGAACAAGTAGTGACTCCAGTGTCGCAAGCCTCCACAGCGAGCTCGTGGACAGCCTCCACGATAGAAGCAACGCAAGACTCCGACGCGCAGTCCTTGCAGGAACAAGACCATGAGGGTCTAGCAACCTCCTCTGACCAACTAGCGGCAGACGATGCAAGTCTGCCATGTTCAAGTACACAGCAAGAAGACTATGACAGTCTACCACGTTCCAGTGCACAGCAGGACGACCATGACGGTCTATCATGCTACAGTGAAGAACAAAGCAACGATGACAGTCCAAGCCCAAATGAAGGACAACAACAAGACAATGACAGTCCACCCACATTGTTTGCGCCACCAGATGAAGACTCTGACAATTTACCCAACCCAAGTGAACAAGCAGCTACTGAGGCTCTATCCACGGTATGTGAGACGAGTGACGACAGCATCCCACTTCCCATGCAAGATGTGCAAAGTGAAAGACCTCAGCTAGTGTGTACAGAGGCACTCGACGATCACTGTGAGACCACTGGTGACTCCGGTGACACCATGATACTTCCACCCTCATTCACTCAAACCTCTCCACAAGTCAATGCATTCCTGCATATTCCGACTCCAGACGTGCAGCTTCAAGAAATCTCAGCTGACTCCATTGAACCTGCTAAGACTCCGGACGGGGAGCATCAATAAACCAACACTGACTCAGTTAAAACAGACCAGGCTCCAGATAGGGAGCAACCAAACGCCGACTCTGATTCACGTAAGCCGGACTTTACTCCAGACAGGGAGTGCCGCAACCTCAGTGATGGCACGCTCAGGGTGACAGCAGATGCCACAACGACAGGTGATGGATCACTTAACAATTACACTGGGTCAGTAATAACAAGCAGCGGCTACAGTCCAAGAGGAATACACCAATATTCACCACAGCTATATCCACACATTCTTTCCACACCAGCAGTGCAGCCAATGACAGCTCATGCTGGACAAGCCCAGTATTCAGGCATGCAGCAGCCAGCAGTCTATGCAACATATTCTCAAACAGGCCAGCACAACGGATTGCCCACTAATGGAATCAAGACCAAAGGGGGACTACCGCAAGCGCAATCTGCACTACATTCTGGATGCCTTAGTCACAACCCAGGATTTGCTGCACCCCAGCCTGGCCAGATGGCATATTCCTATCAGATGCAAGGTTCTAGTTTCACACCATCACGAGGTATTTATGCGAGCAGCAATTCTGTTTCCAATTCGACAAGCTTCAACGGTTCTCAGGAGGCACCCTTCCTGCACAGCACGTGGCCAGAACCAATATGTACAGTCTTATCCAACTTCAACATATGGCACATCCATGACCTCGAATGATACTGTTGATGGTACCTCTTCAACGTCAACACCTTATCAGCTACAAGATGCCATCCGACAGCACCATCACAAACATCGAAAAAGAAAGGGACTCCAAATCAGATAGCAAAGTGATTTTGACCACTTCTTGGTTCCTGTGGCACAGGGACGTTGATGCCGTTCATAACCAAGAGAGACATTTGACCATGATGATTGATGGTTTTTGGACTCACACAAATGATTTGGACTTATTGATTCATCACTGTTCCCATGACTTGTATATACCTTACCTTATCTACCTTATCTTTGTTCAATTTTCTGAACGTGTACAGAAAATATGTAACATATAAAAAAGGGGGGGATGTGGTGATGTGCATCAATGGAAATACATGTAGGCTAGCTAGACACTAGAGGGAGCACCAGAAACATCACACACACACACACTCAACCAATAGATCAATTAGATAGGACACGACCAATGGACACACAGAGGTGACACGACCACAAGAGGGCATTACACCAACCTATATATAAAGGACACCACACACATGATCTGCCTCTTTCCAGTGGAGACAGTCAGTGAGTAGAGACACAGGGTTGATTCAATATTACACCCACCACGTGGATTGCAGCAACTGGTTAGTCAGTCTGGGTAGCTATAGTAGGATTAGCAGTACTGTCGACCCGAGTAATAGAAGTGTAAATAGTTCAATAAACGTGTTGAAGTTATCTCCACGTCTGAACCTTCTTTTGTCAAGTGCACCACAAGGAAGCGCTTATGTTACACCTAGAACATAACAAATCACAAATAAAAGACTATTACATTTATTATTGGATAGTAGTAGATGTTTAAGGAGATATACATGCAAAGTACATTTACTTGTATTGTCTCTGAGGCATTATCTATTAAATTTAGTGCACATAGCTGCAATGATGTTGCGGGTGTTGCATTATGGGTTGATGCAATTTTTATTCCACAATGCTGAGCTAAACTGCTTCATTGAGCCTCTAATGCAAGAAACAATTGTGCAAGTTCATACGCCACTTTAAATTTCCACTTTTAATACTTTGCATATCTCATTGAGCAAAAATGCAGAAAGGTGAGCTACTCCCAGTGAGTCACACTGTTGATGATATTGGCCCCAGGGACAAATTATTTTTCAATTTTACAAGCTCCTGCTTCTATTGCAGAGCTTTGCACAAGACGAGCACATATGGGAAACTCATGTATGGAGGCCACTACACATAAATTACTGCCTGTAAGATTTCCTGTCCATTCATTAAATATAATTTACCCCTATGAATAAACCTATTCCCTCTAAACCAGCATTTGCTGGAGTACACCAACATTTTGTGCCATGTAACTTCTACATCAGGCACATTGCTATACTAACTTGAAAACATCATTCAATCCATGACAAATGTCACCATAAACAACATTATGCTTACCTAGTACAATCCTTAATGCACTCAGTGCAATTTCCATCCTTTAGGTAGCATGCTGCTTGATTTGAGTGCAAGATGCTCAGTTCTGCTGGGCAGTCCACCCCTTATAAGAAAAAGTAACACACAACATTTATTTACTATCTTATTTCCCCTTCTTGAAGGTTTGTTGGGGTATGATTTCATGTGCATGACTGTAAGCTATTTCAGTGAGAGCCATCTTACTTCAATCTGATTCTGTTCTCACCCAATTTCTAATCTGTAAACTTTCAGCAGAAGACGCTGGTAAGGAATTGCGAGTTTGGACCCTAATAATTTTCTTTCCCTTGTCCAAGGATATTGATACCATCTAAAGCACTCTCACGGTTGTCTAGCACAACATTGACAAGAGATTGAACCTGGGACTCCCTTGGTTTGTATGGCAATTGTTACAATTATGAGGCTGACGAATCTTACAATTTGGGACTTGTAGATTTAAAAGTAGGATATGACCTGTCCTGTAGTCTGCCCGATGGTAAGCCTGGGTAGTTTGATTTAGATATCAAAGAAAGGCTTACTGTTTTACTGAGAAGCTGCACGGCATTTACAATTGGAAAAAAAATGGCAACAGTCATTGACTTTAAAATGACTGACCTCTGAGTCTCCCCACATTATAGGTATCAAATTGTAAACAGCTGGGGTATGAACTATCCATTAACTTTTAAGATGAAAGGGAAGTTGAGGTCAAAAATAGCTAATTTGCATTTCTACCTTTATGCAAGGTTATGGTGTTTCACGTTGCTATGGGCAGAGGAAGCCATTTTGAGATCAGGTTACAGGCTTCCCTACAAACCAATGACTATCACAGCCAGCAGAGGTTCTTTGAGATCAGTAGAGTGAAAAAAACTGCTTGGCTTTGCAAGCTATTAAAGCCAGATGTGGGAGGGAGACAGTCTCTGGTCGAAGACCACCGGCAGCCTTTTGTGGATTACAGGGAATTTGTTCTAGCATGCCCAGGGAAAAGAATAATAATCGGAATAGCCCTTACGACTGGTTGTGGATTGAAGGAACTCTTAAGAAAACAGAGAAAAGTGCCTGGCGACTGTCACTCAGTTACTCATCAGCAAAATGGGGATATGCTGGAAGCAACTTCTGACTGTTTTAAGGACTGTAATTCCATGGAGAGTGTGATGTGTGATAAGTATAAAAGGGAAATGTTTCTCTCTACAGTTTGAAGAATAAGTTACCAAAAAAAGTGCTTATTTAATAGTGTTTTAGTCATTTGTTGGAGTAAAGGTTTTAGGATGAGAAATCTCAATGTGTCATTCTTTCAGCTATTAACTGGAAGCTCAAATTTATTTTAAAAGGTCTCTATGGAGATTGCAACATAGTTTATTTAGCCATAGAGTAAAGTGGGAGGTGGTGAGGTCACGAAAGGCAACTCATGATCACTCTGTTTTGGGAAATCATGTACTACGTGAGAGGGGGGGAATAAATGAAAATATATATTTACTTATCTCCTTCAGTTCTTTAGATGTCCTTGCACCTTTGAAAAAGGTGACAATCTGTTTCCCATCCCCCTTTCAATAGTACTGCAGAACCATTAAGTGTGACAGGCGTTACCATTGTCCTAAAATGTAACTCCCCTTCCAATGTTCCCTCCATTCTACTCATAGCTGAGAAGTACAGAGTTTAACTCAATCTAGAAATTCTTTGCGCGGTGTGTTTGCGGGGAGGGGGGAGGGTTGGAAATCTTGTTGACAATATGTGGCATGGCGGATTAATAAACCAATGGGCCAGCTATGTTCATCACAGATGTGTAATTCTCTTGAGCAAGCATGGTATGTGAACATACATACAGATGAACATGGAAATTAGGAGCAGAGTAGGCCACTCGGCCTTTCGAGCCTTCTGCACCATTCAGTAAGATCATGGCTCATCTGATTGTAACCTCAACCCCACATTCCTGCCTGCCCCAATAACCTTTCAGTCCCTTATTAATCAAGAATCTATCTGACTCTGCCGTAAAAATATTCAAGGACTTTGTTTCCAAGATTCACAACCCTCTGAGGGAAAAGATTCTCCTCATCTCTTGTCTTAAATGAATGATTCCTTATTTTTAAACAGTGATCCCTCGTTACAGATACTCCTACAAGAAGAAACATCCTCTTTACATCCACCCTGTCAGAATGCTCATTTGCAGTTCAGACAAGCATACTTCGACCCTTCCCCATCACCCATAATTCTTTCTCCTCTTTTTCCTTGAATCCTGAGATTCATGGTTGAATTGCTGTAGGCTGCCCCTTTCCTACCACCACCAACCCCTGGTGCGGTTGGTGATTAGGAGCAAGAGCTGCAGATATTGCTAACTTCTTCCACTTTTTAACCGAGAGATGCTACGGTCAACTCGCGCCTTACCTGACAGCAAGTAACTCATTACAGACCAGAGATTAAAATTAAGGCCATACTTGTCAGATTTTAATTGTGATTCTGTCTTTTAAACCAGTTTTGACGCACTACATCTATGTAAACACCTGGGACAAAAGACTCCACTGTCACATGTGTTTTACGACAATTTGATTTCACTGTACTTCTTTGTAGCTGATGGGCTGTTTTACTATAGCATACATATAGCATGCCATGGTCAGCAAAGAGATACAATAAATATTTCAACCAGTGAATTATGAGCTTCCTTAAGAGTAACTATTGATTATACTTTTCAATTAGCATCCCTCTTCTATTTACACCATATTTATAAAATAGAATTTTAAAACAGAATAATAGTTTTTATTACACCATAAGAATGGAAACATTTTAACCCCAAAGTTCCTATTTCACATTTTCATACATAGAGGGTGGATGCATATGTGTATACATAGTGTAGAGTAGTCAATATATTAGGAGGCCTTACCCGATTCAATGAGCTCTGTAATAGCTTTTGTGTATTTGATCACTGCGTCTCCAAACTGCCCATTTTTAAACAGTTTGTTTCCTTCACTCTTAAGCTTTGCCACAGCAGGGGGCAGGGCCCATGTGTTATTCTTTCCTTTCTCTGTCTCTGAACTTGACCCAGGCGGAAACATCTGACTGGAGTCAATTCTCGGAGGATCTTGACTTTTACTTGCCATGGGAATTGTGACATTCTCGACATTTCCACCTTTAGTTTCATGCCCATATTTACTTGGTTCAGTTTCCTTCAGTGCTGTTGAATTGCCGTCACTGTCTTTTTTAGTGTTTTTCTGTGCTGCTGCACCGCCCGTATCCTTCCCTTTAGCTCGGTTCTTTTCATTAGTCTGACTTTCTCGTTTGTGTGAACACTTTTTCTGTGAATTCCCCATTGCAGCCTTTGCTTTTGATGTCCTTCCACCCACCGGCTTACTAGAATCTGTAAGGAAGTCCACATATTACAGGCTAAATTGCATCAGTGGAAAGAACTACTGCAGTCTAAGAAGGGGGAGGCAAGGAAATTGCATCAAAAGCTTAGCGTGGCAACAACATAACATCCCATAATGAAAACAAGTGCAGAAGTATGAAAACTTCAGCAACATTTGCAATCAGTTAATCTGTGAAAGAAGGACATGAACAGAGTCACATTTCATTAAATAGCAAAGCAGTACTTCCCCCTTGTTAGCACAAGCAGGGAGCAATTTGTTTTACAAATAGTGAGTCAACTTGAGCATATTATACAAAAACCTTCAAGCTAACCCTAAGAGGAGGAAAGTGCCTCAGCAACTTCTGTAAGATCTATGACCTGTACATTATTTAGTATAATTAACCCTTTGGTTACTAAAATGCTTTTTTGTTCTCTATAACATCTGCAAAAAAAAATTTTTTTTAAATTTCAATTTAGGTTCAGTTATTACGGCACAGCCTGAGGCCATTCAGCTCTTCAAGTCAGATTTGTAGAATTCATAAAATCCCTACAGTGCAGAAGGAGGCCATTCGGCCCATCGGGTCTGCACCGGCCCCTCAAATGAGCACTCTATTGATGCCCAATTCCCCCATATTCCCATACCCTAACCTTTACATCCATGGACACTAAGGGACAATTTATCATGGCTAATCCACCTAACCTGCACATCTTTGGACTGTGGGAGGAAACCGGATCACCCGGAGGAAACCCACGCAGAGGTCAGAATTGAACCCAGGTCCCTGGCGCTGTGAGGCAGCAGTGCTAACCACTGTGCCACCCCAGAATACTACTGATATGCCACTCATGAATTTATCGTGAGACATGTAATTTCATAGCAAAATCAAGTTCTTTTCCCAACCTCATGAGGGGGCTATGAAATCACAGGATGTTTCAAATGCATTCCAAAAATCTGACAGGATTTTTCAAATGCGTTCCAAAACTGGAATAATTTCTCATAGCAGTGCATATGCATAAATGTAAATGTTGCCACAGTCCCAGAGGACGATAGTTTGCTCTCCCTTTGAGAGCTGACTGGTGGTGATTTAACCTAAGGGTCAACACACCTCAGGCGAGTGGAAAGGTTGAGACGGCGGGGCCTTCATGAATAACCTCAGCCGGTACAGGAGTTGAAACTGTGCTGTTGACGCCTATTACAAAACGGATGCTTTAATCTTGCCAACTGTCAAAGCTGCAATAAAGCAAATCTCCATGTGGTACATGCGAACAGAGGGGAAAAGACACATGGGCCGAAAACAGGAACTACCAAATAAGGCCCTGGCTGGAATCGATATTGGCCATCTGCCAGAGCACTCAAGTCAACACAGAAACTCATTATCGCTAGATGGAACTTTGTGATTACCCACTTACAGTAGTTATCATGTTTACACAAAACGATAAAAGACCTTGCTATGAATATGTAACTTCAAGACAGTAGTGCCCAACTTTGCAGCAGGATGAAAGATGAACAAACAGGTCATCAGACACCTATTAGCTCGTCGGACAAGAACATTTCTGATCTTGATTGAATCACCCTGGCTGAACAGTACTATCCTGCTTACATCTATTAATGTGTTTAAGTCTTGGTGGGACAATAAAACTCAGGCCAGGTGTGCGCGTGTATCATGACTCAGTGCTAGCAGAACCTATATAAAAGCAACATCGGAACACAAGTTAGCGACAACCTGGAAACCCCCCCAGGAGCAGCCATCGCAGAAGAAGAGATGAAACAGCGCTCGACGGACTGGATCTGCCGTTGCGGGTGACAATAAGCGGAGGGGGCTGAAAGCACCACAAGGACTGGGAGAGGTCATGGAGAGCATCAACGCCATGCAGGCGGGGAAGGCACCAGAACCAGACAGGTTCCCGGCAGACTTCTACAAAACTATTTGCGACGACACTGGCCCCGCTATTCAGATTCAATAGCGAGGGGCACCCTGCCTCCAACGCTAACACAGGCCACCATATCGCTGATACCCAAAAAGGACAAAGACCCAACGGTATGCAGATCATACGGACCCATTTCGCTGCTCAATGCAGATGCAAAAATACTCACAAAAGTCCTGGCTAAGCAGCTGGAGAACTGCGTTCCAGAGATAGTCGCAGAGGATCAGACGGGCTTTGTTAGACAGCTAACTGCGAATATCAGACGACTGTTGAATTTTTAAAATTTCGAGTAGCCAATTATTTTTCTTTTTCCAATTAAGGGCCAATTTAGCATGGCCAATCCACCTAACCTGCACATCATTGGGTTGTGGGAATGAGATCCACGCAGACATGGGGAGAATGTGCAACTCCACACGGACAGTGACCCAGGGCCGGGATTCGAACCCGGGCCCTCAGCGCCGCAGTCCCAGTGCTAACCACTGCGCCACATGCCACCCCTCAATTTGATAATAATCTTTATTATTGTCACATGTAGACTGACATTAACACTGTAATGAAGTTACTATGAAAATCCCAAAGTCGCTACACTACAGTGCCTGTTCAGGTACACTGAGGGAGAATTCACAATGTTCAATTCACCTAACAAGCACGTCTTTCAGTACTCATGGGAGGACACCGGAGCTCCCGGAGGAAACCCACGCAGATACGGTGAGAAAGTGCAAACTCCATACAGTCACCAAAGGTCAGAATTGAACCCGGTTCCCTGAAGCTGTGAGGCAGCAGTGCTACCCACTGTGCCACCCTGCCACTTAGGTTGAGGCTGGTTTCATTCCTTTAATAGAAACGTAGAAAACTGGAACAGGAGTAGGCCATTTGGCCATTCAAGCCTGCTGTGCCATTCAACATAATCATGGCTGATCTTCTCTCTCAACGCCCCATGCCTCTCCACCCCTTCAGAGTCTAGAAATCTTTCTACTTCTTTCTTAAATATATTCAGTGATTTGGCCTCCACAGCCTTCTGTGGTAGCGAATTCCACTGGTTCATCGCTCTCTGAGTGAATAAATTTCTCCTCATCTCAGTCTTAAAGGGCCTACCCTGTATCCTGAGACTGTGGCCACTTGTTCCAGACCCCTCAGCCAGAGGAAACATCCCTGCTTCCAGTCGGCCAATCCCAGTCAGAATTTTACACGTTTCGATTAGATCACCTCTCATTCTTCTTAATTATAGTGAATACAGACCTGGGGCTGGATTCTCTACTTTTGGGACTATGTCCCCACACCGTAGTAAAAACTGAGAACTTTCACACCAGAAAAACTGGCGTGAAAGGGCCACATATTCCTAGCCCTGCAGGGGCTAACAGGGACTCGGCGTGAATCTCGCAGCTTTTGCTGCAGATATGGGCCCCCGTATATCTGGGCCAGAGGCTGCGCATGCGCACGACGGCAGCCTCCAGCGGCCGTGCCGTGCTCCATGGCGGACTCAGACCGCGGAGCTGGACCCTAAAAATAGACCCCCTGATCGGCTGTGCGCCCGACCCGGATCGCCCGCCTAAAAATTTCCCGGCCATGTATAAGGCCCCCCCTGCCCTCCAATTGGCCCGCCCCCGACTAGGGCAGCCATGGACTGCATCCGCAGCCGCCACGCTAGTATTCCAACCAGCAGGACCATGAATGGTCCATGCCGTCTGGACTTCGGCCGGTTAGGGGCGGAGAATGGCCTCAGGTAAGGGAATGTGCGGCGTGGCATACCTTTTCAGGCCCCGGAGAATCGGGGAACCGGCGCCGGTCCCGATTCCATGCGGGGAACTGGATTCTCCGCCCCAGCCGCGATTTCGGCATAGGGGTTTGGAGAATCCAGCCCTTAATCTCTACTCGTATGACAATCCTGGATTTCCAGGAATCAGTGAACACAGACCTAATCTTTACGCATACGACAATCCTGCCATCCCAGGAATCAATCTGGTGAATCTTCGCTGTACTCGCCCTATGGCAAGATAAGGAGACAAAATTGGCACACAATACGTCAAGTGTGGTCTCACCAAGGCCTGGTACAGCTGCAGCATGACAGCCTCTCTTGTGTGCTCGAGTCCTCTTGCAATGAAGGCCAACATACCATAGAATCCCTACAGTGCAAAAGACCATTCGGCCCATTGAGTCTGAACCGACCCTCTGAAAGAGGACCCAACCTAGGCCCACTCCCCCGCCTTATCCCAGTAACCCACCTAACCTGTAACTCCCTGGACACTAAGGAGAAGTTTTATAATGGCCAATCCACCTATCCTGGACATCTTTGTGACTGTGGGGCAGCAGGGTGGCACAGTGGCTAGCATCGCTGCTTCACGGCGCCGAGGTCCCAGGTTCAATCCCGGATCTGGGTCACTGTCCATGTAAAGTTTGCGCATTCTCCCCGTGTTTGCGTGGGTTTCGCCCCCACAACACAAAAGATGTGCAGGGTAGGTAGATTGGCCACGCTAAATTGCCCCTTAATTGGAAAAAATGAATTGGGTACTCTAAATTTATTTTTTTAAATCTTTGTGACTGTGGGAGGAAACAAGAAATCCCGGAGGAAACCCTGGCAGACACAGGGAGAAAGTGCAAACTCTGCACTGACAGTCACCCAAAGCCGGAATTGAACCGGGATCTCTGGCACTGCAACTTAGTAGTGTTAGCCACTGTGCCTTCCTAACTGCTTGCTGTACCTGCATGTTTGTTTTTAGTGACTGTGCACTTTATGTCAACAGAGCTCAATCTATCACCATTTAAATAATACTCTGCCACTCTGTTTCTCCATTCAAAGTGGATAACTTCACATTTATTTACGTTTTACTTTACCTGCCACATACTTGCCCACTCACCTAACTTGTCTAAACACCTGGAAGCCTTTTAACATCCTCTTCACCAATTACATTCCCACCAAGTTTCGTGTCATCAGCGAACTTGGAAATGTTATTTTTGGTTCCCTCATCTAAATTATTGATGTGTACTGTGAATAGCTGAGGCACAAGCACTGATCCCTGCAGGACCTCACTTGTCACTGCCTGCCACTTTGAAAAAGACCCATTTATTCCAATTCTGTTTCTGCTAACCAATTCTCAATCTATGCTTATATATTACCCCACTCTCATGTGCTTTAATTTTGCACATCAACCTCTTCTGAGAGGTTTTATCAAAAGCTTTCTGAAAATCGAAATACACCACATCCATTGGTTCACCCTTATCTATTCTTCTAGTTAAGTCCTCAAAACAACTCCAGTAGGTTTTGTCCAATCCTGTTGATATTTTCAAAGTGTCCTGTCATCACATCCGTTATAATAGATGCTAGCAGTTTCCCTACTACTGATGTTAGGCTAACTGGTATATAATTATGTTTTTTCCTTCTCTGTTTTTTTAAATAGTGAGGTTACATTTCCCACCCTCCAAAAGAGGGAGGGAAAGATTCTTTAGATTCTGGAAGATGACAACCAATGCATCCACTATTTCCATGGCCACCTTCTTTAGTACCCTGGGATGTAGATTATCAGGCCCTGCGGATTTATCGATTTTCAGCCCCATTAATTTCTCCAACACTATTTTTCCAGTAATTCCTCCTTCTCACTAGAGCTTTGATTCCTTCGCATTTCTGGGAAGTTATTTGTGCCTTCCTCTGCGAAGACAGTAGTTGTTTAATTGCTCTGCCATTTCTTTGCTATTACAAATTCTCCTGTTGTCTGTAAGGGACCTACATTTGTTTTCATTAATCTCTTTTTTTTTTAACATACTTATGGAAACTTTTACAGTCTGCTTTTATGTTACTTGCAGGATTACTCTCATACTCCATTTTTTCTCCTCTTAATCAATCTCTTTGTCTACCTTTGCTGAACCCTGAACTACCCCTAGTAGGCTTGCTACTTTTTAAAGAAACTTTATGAGTCCTCTTTAGACCTAATATTAGCCTTAATTTCTATTGTAAGCCATGGTTGGGCTGCTTTTCTTGTGTGTTTGCACCAGAAAGGAATAACTGTTGCAAAGAATACATTTGTTCCTCAAGTATTACCCAGTGCTATCCACCATCATGACTTTTAATGAAGTTCTCCAATCTATCTTAGCTGACCTACACCTCATACCTTTGTAGTTTCCTTTGTTTAGATTTAGGACCCTAGTTTCAGATCGGATACCTTCACTTTCCATCCTAATGAAGAATTCTACCATGTAATGGTCATTGTTCCCTAAAGGACCCCGCACAACAAGCTTATTAATTAACCTCTTCTCATTGCATAATACCAAATCTAGGATAGCATGTTCCTCAGTTGGTTCCTTAACATTATGATCTAGAAAAAACATCTCGTACACATTCCAGGAACTCATCTGCCACGGTATTATTGTTAATTTGATTTGCACAATCTATTTGTAGATTGAGGAAGTTCAAGCTCAAATTTCCACAACTGGACAAATGGAGATTCACAACAGGCAAGGATGGGAGGAGATGTGAAACCTCACACCTTAACTGTTCGTATTCATTTCTGCAGGTTCCTTCAAACTAGAAGGGCAGGGAGCCAAAGAGACCAGAGGCCTGTAATCCACCCGAGGAGGAGGATTGCTCGAAGGGTGCAGCATCACAGCATTTCCTGCAGCCTCCATCCAGGTAGGTACTCTCATGTTGGTCAGTATGCTTTTGTAAAATTCATTTATGGGATGTTGCCATTGCTGGCTAGGCCAGCATTTATCACCCTTCAATGGTTGCCCTTGAGAAGGTGATAGTGAGCTACTTTCTTGAACTGCTGCAGTGCCTGAGGTGCAGGTAAACCCAGTGCTGTTAGGGAGGGAATTCCAGGATTTTGACCAAGTAACAGTAAAGGAACGGTAATATAAATCAGGATGGTGAGTAACTTGGAGGAGAACCTCTAGGTGGCGGCATTCCCAAGTATCTGCTGCCCTTGTACTTCCAGATAGTGATCATGGGTTTGGAAGGTGCTGCCTTATTAATCTTGGTGAGTTTCTGCAGTGTATCTTGAAGGTGTTACACACTGCTGTTAGTCAGTGGTGGTGAGATTGAATGTTTGTGGAAGGGGCAGCAATCAAGTGGGTTGTATTGTCATTGATGGTGTTGAGCTTCTTGAGGGTTGTTGGAGCTGTACTCATCCAGGCAAGTGGAGAGCATTCCGTCACACTCCTGACTTGTGCCTTGCAGATGGTGGGCAGGCTTTGGGCAGTCAGGAGGAGTTACTCGTCACAGGGTACCTAGCCTTTGACCTGCTCTTGTAACCACAGTATTTATATGGCTAGTCCAGTTCATTTTGTGGTCAATGGTAACCCCAGGATATTAAAAGTGGGGGATTCAACGATGGTAATGCCATTGAATGGGGTGGTGGTTATTAGATCCTCTCTTGTTGGAAATGGCCATTGCCTGGCACTTGTGTGGCGCAAATATTTCCCCCTCCCTTTTTTTTTGCAGTCTCAATTTAAAAAATTTTTTTTCGGAGTACCCAGTGCATTTTTTTCCAAATTAAGGGGAAATTTAGCGTGGCCAATCCACCAAGCCTGCACATCTTTGGATTGTGGGGACAAAACCCATGCAAACACGAGGAGAATGTGCAAACTCCACACGGACAGTGTCCCAGAGCCGGGATCGAACCTGGGACCTCGGCGCAGTGAGTCAGCAATGCTAACCACTGCGCCGCTGTGCTGCCAGTGTGTCGCAAATGTTAATTGCCACTTGTCAGTCAAGGCTGGGATATTATCCAGATCTTGCGGCATTTTGACTGCTTCAGTATCTGAGGAGTTGTGAATGGTGCTCAACATTGTACAATCATCAGCGAACAACCCCACTTTGGACCTTATAATGGAAGGAAGGTCATTGATGAAACAGCTGAAGATGGTTGGGCCTAGGACAGTGCCCTGAGCAACTCCTGCAGTGATGTCCTGGAGCTGGGATGATTGACCTTGTTATAACCTGCCTACTTACCATTGGCTGGGGACTAATGACAATCCCACAATCCTGTGGGAGTATGACCTTCCCCAATGAGGGGGGCGGAGAAACCATTAGTAAACTCCTAGTATAAATAAAGGTCGCCAGTTTAGGAACCAGCAGGAAGGAGTGAGCAGCAAGGGAAGTTGTTGTATGTATGTATGTATGTATGTATGTATGTATGTATGTATGTATGTATGTATGTACAAATAAATGTTATTACTTTGTATCCTTAAAACTCGTGCTGGATTCTTCGTGGCCCTCACAAAACTGGCGACGAAGGTTAAAGTGAATAGCTGTCTACACTGCTGAAGCCACCTCCCTGGATTTTTGTTGAATACAGGTTGGAAGTTGTTTTCTATTATACCATGCCTCTGTACGGACGTTTGGATGTTTTTGATGCTGCGCTGGAAAGCTGGAACCAGTCCACACAACGGATGCGTTACTATTTCCGGGCAAACAATATCACCGAAAACGAGCGCCAGGTGGTCATATTGCTCACCGCCTGCGGCCCGCATACATTTGGGGTGATTAGGAGCCTTACGTACCCAGCTGCGCTGGACACCAAAACGTTTGATGAACTTGTGAATATAGTGGGGCAACATTTTAACCCAACCCCGTCCACGATAGTCCAGCGTTACCGGTTTAATACCGCTGAGAGGACCCCTGGAGAATCCCTTGCCGATTTTCTATCCAGGCTACGCAGGATTGCGGAGTACTGTGACTATGGTGAGACCTCGTCAGAAATGTTACGCGACCGTTTGGTTTGCGGTATTAACAATGCGGCCACCCAGAGAAAGTAGTTAGCTGAGCCAACATTGACTTTTCAACAGGCCATTCAAATAGTATTGTCCCGAGAGAGCGCAGAACGAGGACTGCAGGAGCTACAGGGAATGGAAGTGCATGCCTTGGGGCGCAACCCCTTCCGTCCGAAAACGGCCCCCCGCACTCCTGCGGTACCTTGGGCGAGGCGACGTCCGGACCGACGCCAGTGGCCGTCAGACATTCCTCCCCGAAGGGAGCCTTCTCCAGAACCAATGGATGAGGAGCCATGTCCGTGTCAGACTTGTAGGCGCCGACCCCGTCGCGGACGGCGGTCCTGGGGGCGCCGCCGTCGTTCCGACCGAAACTGGGACCAGCCCAGCAGCCGTAACTGGGACCAGCCCAGGGGCCGTACCTTCCATGTGGATGAACCTGCGGCGACTACTCCTGAGGACGTGGAGACGGAGGACGACTGCCTGCAGTTGCATTGTGTGGCAGCTCCCCGTGTGGCCCCCATTAAGGTGACAGTACGGGTCAATGGCCACCCACTTGAGATGGAGTTGGACACTGGCGCAGCGGTCTCCGTGATCGCCCAGAGGACATTCGACCGCATCAAGCAGGGTATACAGACCCTTACATTAACCGACTCACAGGCCAGGTTGGCCACCTACACGGGGGAACCACTGGACACTGCAGGAACTACAATGACCCCTGTTGTTTATGGATGCCAGGAGGGGCGTTTTCCACTTATCGTGGTGCGCGGCCATGGGCCCAGCCTGTTGGGTCGGGACTGGTTGCGCCATTTGCGGTTGCAATGGCAGCACATCCTCCAAACAGTTTCTGAAGGGTTGACTGAGGTGCTAGGACGATACCCAGATGTATTCCAGCCTGGTTTGGGGGAAATAAAAGGGGCTGTAGCCCGTATCCAAGTCGAACCAGGAGCCACGCCGCGCTATTTCCGGGCGCGCCCGGTGCCTTACGCCTTGCTCGAGAAGGTAGAAGGGGAGCTCCCTCGTTTGGAGAGTTGGGTATTATCAGGCCCGTCCGTTTTGCTGACTGGGCAGCACCAATTGTACCAGTAATGAAGCCAGATGCCACAGTTCGCTTGTGTGGCGACTATAAACTTACAGTGAATACAGTTTCCCGACTCGACCGATACCCAATGCCTCGCATAGAGGATCTCTACGCGAAGCTTGCAGGTGGACTCTCGTTCACAAAATTAGATATGAGTCACGCCTACCTGCAGTTGGAGCTGGACCCTGCCTCCCGACCATATGTAACGATTAATACACACCGGGGCCTGTATGAATATACACGGTTGCCCTTTGGAGTATCCTCTGCCTCCGCAATTTTTCAACGTGTTATGGAGGGCATTTTGAGAGGTTTACCACGTGTTGCTGTCTACTT
This sequence comes from Scyliorhinus torazame, assembly GCF_047496885.1. Lineage (NCBI taxonomy): Eukaryota > Metazoa > Chordata > Chondrichthyes > Carcharhiniformes > Scyliorhinidae > Scyliorhinus > Scyliorhinus torazame. The sequence goes on from NC_092717.1 coordinate 30,136,590, forward strand.
AGATGACGTCTTGATTACAGGGACGTCGGAGCAGGAACATTTGGAAAATCTGGAGGCTGTCCTTAGACGCCTTTCGGAGGCTGGAGTCCGTTTACATCGCACAAAGTGCATATTTCAGGCAAAGGAAGTAGTCTACCTAGGTTATCGGGTGGACCGCAAAGGTTTGCACACCATCGCAGAGAAGGTGCGTGCAATTCAACAGGCCCCAGCCCCGACTGACACTTCGCATCTTCGTTCTTTTCTCAGTCTCGTAAACTATTACGGTAAGTTCATCCCCAATCTGGCAACTACGCTGGCCCCTTTGCACCTTCTGCTAAAGAAAAATCACACCTGGGTTTGGGGTCAGCCGCAAGAAACCGCTTTCCGGCAGGTAAAGCAACAATTGTCGTCGTCTGGGTTACTAATCCACTATGATCCTGGAAAGCCTTTGCTCGTCACATGTGATGCATCCCCGTATGGTATTGGGGCCGTCCTGTCCCACAGGATGGCGAACAGGGCCAAGCGACCGATAGCTTTCGCCTCTCGCACATTGACTGCAGCGGAGAAAACTTACACGCAGATCGAGAAGGAGGGCCTGGCAGTGGTTTCTGCGGTGAAACGCTTCCACCAGTACGTGTATGGCCGCCATTTCACTATCGTGACTGATCATAAGCCTCTGCTGGGACTTTTCAGAGAGGATAAGCCAATACCGCCCATTGCTTCCGCACGGATCCAGCGCTGGGCTTTGTTACTTGCTGCATACGAGTATTCTCTGGAGCACAAACCAGGTACGCAGATAGCAAATGCCGCGGACTGAGCCGATTGCCTTTATCGACCGGCCCCATGTCGACCCCCACGACCGGTGAGGTGGTTGCAACCCTAGATTTTATGGACACCTTGCCTGTCACGGCATCACAGATCCGTGAGTGGACCCAGACGGAGCCAGTCCTGTCAAAGGTTCGGCACATAGTCCTGTATGGTGGGCAGCATAGACAACTCCCAGGCGAGTTGCGGGCATTTTCCTCCAAGCTGTCAGAATTCAGCGTGGAAGATGGCATCCTCTTGTGGGGGATGCGTGTGATTGTCCCGGAAAAAGGCCAGGAGCTGATACTAACAGACTTGCACAATGGGCATCCAGGTGTGACCAAAATAAAAATGTTGGCCCGGAGTTATGTCTGGTGGCCAGGCCTCGACACCGACATTGAGAAGGTGGCCCAAAACTGCTACATTTGCCAGGAGCATCAGGACCTTCCGCCGGCCGCGCCCCGCCGGCCGCGCCCCTACATCACTGGGAATGGCCAGGGCGGCCTTGGGCACGCTTGTATGCAGATTTCGCAGGCCCTTTTCAAGGATCCATGTTCCTTCTATTAATTGACGCCCAATCTAAATGGCTAGAGGTGCATAAGATGCAGGGGACAACGTCCTGCGCAACAATTGAAAAGATGCGTTTGTCGTTTAGTACGCATGGCCTCCCCGAGGTGCTGGTCACGGATAACGGCACTCCATTCACGAGTGAGGAGTTTGCGAGGTTCACGAAGATGAACGGCATCCGCCATATCCGCACTGCCCCTTACCACCCGTCTTCAAATGGGTTGGCAGAGCGCGCAGTGCAGACATTCAAAAGGGGCCTAAAGAAGCAGTCTTCCGGATCAATGGACACGAGACTGGCTCGGTTTTTGTTTACGTATAGGACCACCCCCCATGCGGTGATTGGGGTAGCTCCCGCAGAACTCCTAATGGGACGGAGACTTCGCACCCGCCTTAGTATGGTTTTCCCGGACATTGGCGCAAAAGTACGCCGCACACAAGAACGGCAGGGACAGGGATTTTCTCGGCATAGGCCGATTCGGCAGTTTGCGCCCGGTGACCCAGTGTTCGTTCGGAATTTTGCTGGTGGTGCCCAGTGGGTTCCTGGTGTAATCTTTCGCCAAACGGGCCCTATATCTTACCAGGTGCAAGCCCAGGGTCGTCTCTAGCGCAAACATGTAGACCACGTTCGGTCCAGAAGACTATCCCCTCAAAAGATTCCCCGCCCCCGGAGCTCATTTCTACAGCCGCAGAGACAAGGGAAGGTAGTCCTCACAATCTTCCACTGGTGCCTCACTCGAAGCCCGCGCAGGTAGTTACAGAACCAAATGGAGATAGAGACGCTGACATGACGGAGGCAACAGACTCTGACTCCGAGATGGAGACACCGGATGCATCAGAGGGGGAATCCTCGGGTCCACGGGCTGTGGATGTAAAACCGTTGCGCCGTTCATCACGGAAGCGCCGGTCTCCGTCTTGTTACACGCTGCCTGATCCAGCGCCGCGTGCAAATGGTGTCCGGCCTGCGGCAAAACGAATCCGACGCCCTCCTTCGCCAGGGTCTTCGGTGGATTCCTTGGACTTTGGGGGGGGGGGGAGGGATGTTATAACCTGCCTACTTACCATTGGCTGGGGACTAATGACAATCCCACAATCCTGTTGGAGTATGAGCTTCCCCAATGAGGGGGGGCGTAGAAACCATTAGTAAACTTCTAATATAAATAAAGCTGGCCAGTTTAGGAACCAGCAGGAAGGAGTGTACAGCAAGGGAAGTTGCTGCTGCTGTTATATATATATGTTATTGTAAATAAATGTTATTACTTTGTATCCTTAAAACTCGTGCTGGATTCTTCGTGGCCCTCACAAAACACCTCCAACCATCTTCCTTTGTGTCAGGTATGACTCCAATCAGCGGAGGGTTTCCCCAATTTCCCATTGACTCCAGTTTATCAAGAGCTGCTTGATGCCATACTCAGTCAAATGCTGCCTTGATGTCAAGGGCAGTCACTCTGACCTCATCTCAGGAGTTCAACTCTTTTATCCATGTTTGACCCAAGGCTACAAGGTCAGCAGCTGCGTGACCCCGGCGAAAACCAAACTGAGTGTCAGTGAGCAGGTTATTACCGAGTAAGTGATTTGATTTCCGGCAGGGGAGGAGAGCGGTCGCGGGCAACGGAGCTCCGGCAGTCGTGTCCTGTTCCCCAGGGGGGAAAAGAAAATGTGCAAACCGTCCGGTCTGCTCCCCCCCACACGACAGGAGAACACTGGGTATGACGTGCGGGGACCGAGCCAGCGGCAGGAAATGAGCCAGTGGCAGGGACCGACACCCCCCCCTCCCCCGACGGCGGCGACCACGAGGCAGGCGGCGGAACAAAGGAGGACTCCCAGCCCGACCAGAAGCCTCTCTCTCTCAACCCTCCTGACCCAATATGTGGGTGAGTGAGAAAAAAAAGAAAAAAAGTACTTCCTTTTTTTTTTAAAAGAAAAAAACTTTTCGAAAAGACTCTTAAAGAGAAAGAACTTTTAAAAACATTTTTTGAAAAGTTGGTTGAAAGGGGGGAAAAAACAGTGTTAAAGGAGAGAAGGGAGGGGGAAAGAAAAGGGGGACAATAAAAGGGGAAAGAGAGAAAAGAGGGGGGGGGAAAATGCCAGAAGGGAGCCAAAGCAGAGGGGGAAACGGCACCACAAGCAGAAGGGGCCATGGGCGAACCAGCTCAGACGAGCCAACCGGCGGAACGGAAAGTTCGCCGCAACAAAAAGAACTGGGCAGACAAGAGGATTTTCCCTTTGGGCCAAGGGGGGAACTGGAACTGGAAGGCAGCATTTGCCAAGGCGCTGAGGGAACATCAACAGGAAAACAAGGCAGAGGCCAGAGAAGACATGGAGGCCGCAGTGCAGGCAGCAATGGCCAAGGCCCTGGCGGAGGTGCAGCTTGCACTGAGCAGAGCAGAGAAGAAACTGGAAGCTCAAGAGGAGTACCTGGAAGCCCAAGAGGCGACCATTAAGGAGCTGGAAAAAGCCGCGACTGACATGAGCGATCGGATCACGGCCCTGGAGAGGGAGGTGGTGAGACTGGGCACAACGCAGGGGAGCCTGAAGGGCAGAGTGGACGATCAGGAAAACTGCTCGAGAAGGCAAAATGTAAGGATAGTGGGCCTACCAGAGGGGATCAAGGGTAGAAACCCCACGGCATACGTGGCCGAGATGTTGGGCAACTTAGTGGGGAGGAAAACTTTCCCCAACCCACCAGAAATGGACAGAGCACACCGGTCGCTGCACACGAAGCCCAAGGCAGGGGATCAACCAAGGGCAGTTATAGCTAAACTGCACTGATACCAAAACAGGGAAACAATCCTGCGCTGGGCCAGGCAAAACAGAACCTGCAAATGGGAAGGACACCTCTTTAGAGTTTACGAGGACATTGGTGCAGACCTAGCCAGGAGACGGGCCAAAATGAATAGAGCGAAAGCAGCTCTTCACAAGAGCGACGTGCGTTTTGGTATGCTGTACCCAGCAAAACTCTGGGTCACATACCAAGAAGGAGAATACTTCTTCACAGCCCCCGCCGAAGCAAACAAGTTTGTCGAGGAACACGGGCTGGAAAACCAACAGCAAGGGTAGAAATAAGGGGCCCTTGGCAAGCCGACAGGGGAGGGGGGAGAGGCAACGCCAGGTCCCCTCGCCCAGCCCCGCCACGGCGAGCGCACCCTGAACAAAAAGCAAACCACTACCCGAGGGACCGCTTCAGGTGGGAGACCATGCCCCAGCACGAGGGAACGAGAGTAGCGGAGAAACGAGAGGAGTGCAGGGTAGGATGAGGGAAGAGCGGGCAGAAAACTGCAGAGGTCAGGCACGGGAGAAGCGAGACAGTAACTCCCGAGTGTGGGGCAACTGCACTAGCAGGAAAGCTAGTGCCGGGGGAATGCAACAAAGCAGGGCCGCAGCGCACCACCAACAGGGGGGACGGCGCCAGGCAGGAAGGGAGGGGGGGGGGAAACCAGAGAGGCGGGAGAGCAAACGGGGATAGAAACAGGGGAAAGAGGGATAGAAGAGGGGTATACGGGAGAGGGGGGGGAAAAAGGAGGGACCAAGGGGGGAACAAGGAAGAAGGGACAAACAACCATGGGCTTGGAACAACGAATCGCTGCAAGCATCCACCCAGTATGGTCTCTGGGTGAAGGGAAACCCCGGAGCGCAGGGGAGCGCCCACCAGGTAAGTATGGGTAATCCCACAGCAGCGAGGGGACAGATGCCCCCCACCAGGATAGTCACCTGGAACGTAAGGGGACTCAACGGCCCAGTGAAAGATCCAGAGTCCTCACCCACCTAAGAAATATGAAGGACGACATAGGCTCCCTCCAAGAGACACACCTGAGAGAGCAGAACCGACTGCATGTAAGAAAGAGCTGGGTGGGGCAGACTTACCATTCCTGCTATGGGACGGGGGCCAGGGAGGTGGCAATACTGATCAGCAAGAGGACGATGTTTAGGGCTACAAAGACGGTTACGGACCCAGGGGGACGGTACGTCATGGCCAGCTGGGCCCTGGATGGGACACCGGTAGTACTAGTTAACATGTACGCACCCAACTGGGACGACACAAGCTTCATCGAAAAGATCATGGCAGAAATCCCCGACATAGCGACGCACCGACTAATCATGGGTGGGGGACTTCAACTGTGTACAGGATCCAACGACTGACAGATCAAACACCAAAACGGGGAAAACCTCAAGCATTGCAAGGGAACACGGTCACTTTATGGAACAGAGGGAGCGGTGGACCCCTGGAGGTTCACCCACCCAGGGGAGAAGGAGATCTCCTTCTTCTTCCCAGTACACAACGTATACACCAGAATTGACTTCTTTGTGGTGGGAAAACGGTGCTTCCGGGGATAGACAAAGTGGAATACTCCGCAATTGTGAGATCTGACCACGTTCCACATTACATGGAAGTGAAGCTGGAGACAGGCAGGGCCCAACGCACTACATGGAGGTTGGACATTGCCCTACTAGCTGACAAGGCCTTCAACGAAAAGATATCGGAGGCCACAGCAGAGTATATGGAGATGAACCAGAGCGGGGAGGTATCACCCTCCGCTAAAGGCCGTAATAAGAGGGGAAATTATCACTTTCAAAGCGTGAAGAGATAGGGAGGAAAGGGCGGCTAGGCAGCAGCTGGTCGACTCCATACTGGAGGTAGACCGTAAATATTCTGAGGCACCAACCGTGGAGCTCCTGGCGGAGAGGAAAGAGCTACAATAGAACTTTGATCTGTTCTCCACCAAGAAAGCAGTGCACCAACTCCGCCAGGCACGTGGGACCCTATACGAACACGGAGACAAAGCCAGCCGCCTGTTGGCACACCAGCTGGGAAAGCAGGCAGTCGCCAGAGAAATTGCACAAATCAGGGATACCAGAGGCACATTAGAAACAGAAACAGAAAAGATCAACAAAACCTTCAAGGCCTTCTACCAAGGGCTGTACACCTGAGACCCCAGTGCGGGATGAAACGGTTCCTTGATGGACTGGACATACCAGTCGTGGGGGAGGGTAGAAAACAGGGCCGGGAAGCACCACTAGCACTGGGAGAGATCATGGATAGCATTAGCTCCCTGCAGGCGGGGAAGGCGCTGGGACCAGATGGATTCCTGGTGGACTTCTACAAAATATTTGCGACAGCACTGGCCCCGCACCTGCAGGAGATGTTCACAGACTCGCTAGCTACGGGCAAACTGCCACCCACCTTAGCACAGGCCTCAATCTCGCTGATACCCAAGAAAGATAAAGACCCAACGGAATGTGGGTCATACAGACCCATCTCACTGCTGAACGCAGATCCCAAAATACTGGCCAAAAGGCTAGAAGACTGCGTACCAGAGGTGGTCGCAGAGGACCAGACGGGCTTTGTCAAAGGTAGACAGCTAACTTCGAACATCAGGCGCCTGCTGCACGTGATAATGACCCCATCTAGGGAGAGAATACCAGAGGTGATAGTCTCCCTAGATGCAGAAAAGGCCTTCGGCATGGTCGAATGGAAATACCTCAGAGGTACTGGAGCGGTTCAGGCTTGGAACAGGGTTCACCTCCTGGGTAAAACTCCTATTCAACGCTCCCATGGCGAGCGTACGGACCAACAACACCAACTCCTGATACTTCCAGCTGCACAGGGGCACCAGACAAGGGTGCCCACTGTCCCCGCTGCTGTTCGCTCTAGCGATCGAACCATCAGCAATTGCTCTCAGGGCAGCAAAAACTTGGAGGGGGATCCGAAGGGGCGGCAGAGAGCACAGAGTCTCACTCTATGTAGATAATCTGCTCCTCTAGATTTCGGACCCACAAAGCGGAATCATCACGCTCCGGAAAGAGTTTGGCGCCTTCTCGGGCTACAAGCTCAACATGAGCAAAACCGAGATCTTCCCGGTACACCCACAAGTAGGGGGGGGTAGCACTAATGGGACTGCCGTTTAAACAAGCCCGACACAAATTCCGCTATCTGGGGCTCCAAATAGCCCATGACTGGAAAGGGATCCACAAATGGAACCACACCAGTCTTACAGAGGAAGTAAAAAAGGACCTGCAAAGATGGAACACACTCCCACTCGCGGGGAGAGTCTGGGTACCTCTTCCAACTTAGATCCATCCCGATCTACATCCACAAGGCCTTTTTCAAAGCACTAGATAAACTAATCATGGCGTTCGTATTGGGGGGAAGAATGCTAAGATCCTAAAGAAGGTCCTACAAAAAACAAAATCCAGGGTGGGGCTAGCTCTCCCAAACCTACAATTCTACCACTGGACAGCGACGGCCGAGCGGATAAGGGGATGGATCAAGGAGCCAGAAGCTGAGCGGAAGAGGCCTCCTGCATGGGACCTCCCTCCGGGCCCTCGCCATGGCGGCACTCCCATCCCCACCCAAAAAACACTCCAGCTGCTCGGTGGTGATAGCCGCCCTCCAGTCCAGGGACCAACTATGGCAGCAATTTGGCCTGACCAAAATGTTGGACAGAGCTCCCAACTGCAACAACCATAGGTTCACGCCAGCGCTGACTGACGCCACCTTTAAAAAGTGGGGACAGAACAAAGGGGCACTGACAGTCAGGGACCTATACACGGACGGCAGGATTGCAACACTGGATGAACTGACGGAGAAATTCCAGCTAGCTAGGGGGAACGAGCCAAGGTACCTGCAACTCAAAAGCTTCCTATGAAAGGAGACAAGGACGTACCCACAGCCGTCACAACAGACATTACTGGAAGAGTTATTAGACGCAAGCATACTAGATAAAGGGAATTGTAGCGACATGTATGACTGACTGGTAGAAAGGGCCGACACCGTACTGGATGCAACAAGAAAGAAATGGGAGGAAGACCTGGGGATTCAAATAGGGTGGGATCTCTGGAGCGAAGCACTGCATTGGGTCAACTCCACCTCCACGTGCGCAAGGCTCAGCTTGATGCAACTAAAAGTGGTACATAGAGCCCACTTAACAAGAACCCATATGAGTTGGTTCTTCCCAGAGGTGGAGGATAGATGTGAACAGTGCCAAGGAGGCCTGGCCAACCACACCCACATGTTCTGGTCTTGCCCCCGACTTGCAGGGTACTGGACAGCCTTCTTCGAGGCAATGTCCAAAGTGGTGGGAATGAGGGTGGAGCCATGCCCGAAAGTGGCGGTCTTCGGGTATCAGACCAGAAAGATCTATTCCTGGGGAGGAGGGCAGCCGCCCTTGCCTTTGCCTCCCTGATCGCCCGCCATAGAATCCTGTTCGGCTGCCGGTCAGCAGCACCACCCAAAGCTGCAGACTGGCTGTCCGAACTCTCAGAATCTCTCCAAATGGAGAAAATCAAATTTGCTATCCGAGGGTCAGACGACGGCTTCCACAGAACGTGTGAGCCATTCACCCAATTGTTCCGGGACCTGTTTGTGGCAAACGAAGAAGCAGAATAGCCAGGTAGCCAAGAATCAGGGGAAAATAGCCAAGGCACAAGAGGGAGGGATAGACCGGGAGAGGTGGACGACGATGGGGGGACAGCTAAACCTAAGAGGAAAGAAAGGCGAACCACAGGAGAGGGGGGGGGGGGGGGGGGGGGGGGGGAGAACAATAGAGGGAACCAGAGAGGTGGGGGGGGGGGAGGGGGGGGGGGGGGGGAGAGAATGATAGCTGGAAGGAGGGCACGGGAAACAATAACAAACTTGGCATCTACAGGAACAGAGAGCAAGGAAAATCCGGGCGAAAGACGGGACGAACGGCTGAAGCGGAGGTGAACGCGTGACGACAATGGCAGCGAAAACCATCCGGGAGAAGCAAGTGGCAAACACCAATACCAGACCCATTCGCGTATTACCCACTGTAATTGTTTCTCCGGCATCCAAATGTATATCTACCTCCCCAGTTTCCCCCCCCCCCCCCCCCCCCCCCCCCCCCCCCCCCCCCCCACAGACAGATGCCTACTTATGTGTTAAAAATAATATTGCCAATTGTACAGAATTGCTTCTGTGGAGCTGGTGCATAATACCCTACCGGTTATTTTATTTTATTTATTTTTTGGTATGTTTGTGTGTGCTCTTCTCTATCTATATATATATTATACTGTTTACATTACGGTAAATATACTTTGTCCAAAAACCCAATAAAAAACATTCATTAAAAAAAAATTACTGAATAAGTGCCACTTGGTAGCATTGTTGATAACCCCTTCCATCACTTCACTGATGTTGGAGAGTAGACTGATTAAGCAGTAATTGGCCGAATTGGATTTGTCCCGTTTCCTGTGTACAAGACATACCTGGGCAATTTTCCATATTGCCGTGTAGATGCCATTGTTGTAGCTGTACTGGAACACCTTGACTAAGGATGCGGCAAGTACTGGAGCACAAATCATCAGTACAATTGCCGGATTATTGTCAGGGCCCATAGCTGTTACAATATCCAGTAGCTTCAGCCATTTCTTGCTAACACCTGGAGTGAGTCAAATTGGCTGAAGACTGGCATCTGTGATGCTGGGGACCTCCTGAAGAGGCTGAGATGGATCACTCACTTAGCACTTCTGGCATTCTGTTCCAAATGCTTTAGCCTTATCTTTTGCACTGATGTGGATTTGTTTGGAGCCTCCTCCTCCATTGAGTTGTTTAATTGTCCACCACCATTTATGCTGGATGTGGCAGGACAAAGGAGCTTAGATTGGATCATTGGTTTGTGGAATTCCAGAATTGAATTTAATTAATTTAATTTGATTTTAATTCAACCATCGGACGTGGTGGGACTCAAACCCAGGTCCCCAGACCCTGGATTACTAATCCAGCAACAATACTATGCCACCGTTTCCCTTGCACCCGTTACTAAATTCACAGTCACAAACTGGTAAGCATTGTACAGATGCTCAAGAGCAGCCGGCTGAGGATACGACAGACACTTCTGGGATTGGTCCAACCCATACTGAACTCCAGGCTGATGAGGGGTCTCTGGTAGCAGCCACATGTAACCTGCTGGAATTGCAGAAAAGGACAGGGAACGGAACATCTGGCGGAGCTGTCAGAGGCTATGCACATCCATGCAGGAACAATAGAGCCCTTGCAGGCCATGTCGTAAGCATGGCGCATGGTCTCTTCCATTGAGAGATTGGCAAACCTCATGGACAGCCAGATCCAACAGACCAGCGAGTGGCTGTCAGAGATGCATGCAGAGCTGAAAACTATCACCTTGACATGAGCTCAACATAACAATGGCAAGGCGAGAAGGGAATAAGGCGCCTGGACTCTCCTCCAGTTGCTTCTCGAGCTCCAAAACCATGGGAGGAAAAGTGAGCCTTACAAGGGAAGAGGGGTATTCACCAGTCACATCTGGGGACTCCTCTCAGGGTGCTGTGTGTGGACAGTGTCTCCTCCGTCTATCGGCCAATGAATGACCCCAACATCTCAAGTAGCCATGGCAACAGAAGAGCCCTTCAACATGCCCTCCAGGCCTCAGGCAGCCAGAGGGTGTCCTTTGGGTTGTCCCAAAAGGCAGCACATTCAGCAACCTACCTCCATTCCAGCCGCAAATGTAGGGGGTCACACCTTGCAGAAGCACAGAACAGTGTTAAAAAAGAGCATCTCGAAGTAGCAGGGAGGCATCGGTGTCGAGACTTTGCACGTGTTAAGGATTGATAGTGTAGTTTCAATAAATAAGTCAGGTTTGTGGTTTGAGTCATCTGTTGCCAAGTGGGGTAACTTGAGACCACAAAGTAAGTAGACGAATGCGTTGTTTAAAAGGATCTTTTTATACAAATAACTAACAGTTTAACAATAACAGTAATCCAGCAGAACAGTAGCAACAGTAATAACTATGAAAACAGGAGCAATCGCAAAACAGATCTTGCTTACAGGTCACCCTCTTGCAGATCGAAAAGCCCGCACATGCTCAGGACTGTCAGCGCCAGAAAAACAATTACATAGGAGAAAGGCTTATAAGAACACTACCCAAAATGACACTCTGTAACACTTCTCCCCTCTTAAATTTCAATCCCTCATCAGGACAGAAATATAACAAAATTTGTAACTGTACCAAAGTCTGTCAGGAGTTTGCGGTTGCGTTGCACCCCATGCAATACCACTAGTGAATCTTGTAATGGTTGGTCTGGAATCGTAGGTGAAGAGGTAGATTGAGAATCTGAACATGAACATTCCTCTTCCACTCCCCCAGCAGAATCAACTAGCAAACTTGGAAACACAAGAACCACTTCCTGGTGAACATCAACAGCAGCATTACTTACTGCCAAGTTATGTGACCGTTTCTGACTCTGAAACGTTTCCTGACTCTGAGGCATAACGCAGATGAATATGGTCTTGATGTCTGCGAACAACTCTTCCGTGTTGCAGTCTCACAATCCAGATACTGAACGAGGACGAGATCTTGGGCCTGGCGGTGAAGATGGAGGCGCACGAGGCGGTGCACAAGAGGTGGGCCGAGAGATTCGAGGTCCTGGAGAACAGGTCGAGGAGGAAGAATCTCCGGATTCTGGGTCTCCCCGAAGGAGTGGAGAGGGCTGATGCCAGGGCGTATGTGAGCACGTTGCTCCATTCGCTGATGGGTGCGGAGGCCTCTCCGAGCCCCCTGGAGCTAGAAGGGGCTCACCGGGTCCTGGCAGGGAGACCCAAGGCTGGCGAGCCGCCAAGGGCGATAGTGGCGAGGTTCCATCGCTTCTCGGACAGAGAGAGTGTCCTGAGATGGGCCAAGAAGGAGCGGAGCAGTAGATGAGAGAATCGGTGATCCGAGTCTACCAGGAATGGAGCGCGGAGGTGGCAAAGAGGAGAGCTGGCTTCAACCGGGCCAAGGCGGTGCTGCATAAAAAAAAGGGTGAGATTCGGAATGCTGCAGCCAGCGCGACTGTGGGTCACTTATCAGGACCGACACCACTATTTCGAAACGCCAGAAGAGACTTGGACCTTTATCCAAATGGAAAAATTGGACTCGAACTGAGGGACTGTGGTTGTGGGGGAGATGTTGACTGTATACAGGGTTGTAAATATGGGTAAAGAATGTTTCACGGGTGGGACGATGGATGGGGATGGGGGAAGAGTTTTTTGATGGGACAGTGGGGAATGTGGGCGTCGGTGCTGGAGGGAGGTGAGACTCGGGGATGGGGGAATTGGGATAAGGCCGCAACAAGAGCTGCGCCCAGGGGGCGGGGCTGGCTCAGGAAAGCGCGGGATTTTTCCCACGTTAGGGAGGGGGGGGGGGGATGGAGGAGCACAAGGAGGAGGAGGGATGTCCACACGGGGGGGTCAACGGGAAGGCGGGGGAAGCCGGGGTCAGCAGGAGTCAGCTGACTTACGGAAGTATTATAGGGGGAGCAAAAGAGCTAGATTCGGATCTAGCGGGAAGGGGGGAACAATAGGGTTGGTGCTGCACTGGCCGAGGGGGAACTGAAAATGGAAGAGGTGGTCGGGGCGGGGGTTCCCCATCTGGGGTACTGGAGGGTGCGGGAGACGCGGGCACGGGACTGGCCTAAGATAGGAGATGGCTAGTCGGCAGGGGTGGGTGGGTAGCCCCCCAATCCGGCTGATCACGTGGAATGCGAGAGGCCTAAATGGGCCGGTTAAGAGGGCCCGAGTGTTCGCGCACTTAAAGGGATTGAAGGCAGACGTGGTCATGCTTCAGGAGACACATCTGAAGGTGGCAGATCAGGTCAGGTTAAGGAAGGGATGGGTAGGACAGGTATTCCACTCGGGTCTGGATGCGAAGAATAGAGGGGTGGCAATACTGGTGGGGAAGCGGGTGTCATTTGAGGCCAAGAACATAGTAGCGGACAATGGAGGCCGATACGTGATGGTGAGCGGTAGGTTGCAGGGGGCGGGGGTGGTATTGGTAAATGTATCCGCCCCGAATTGGGACGATGCTGGATTCATGAAACGGATGTTGGGGCGTATTCCGGACTTGGAAGTAGGAAGCTTGATAATGGGTGGGGATTTCAACACGGTGTTGGATCCAGCACTGGATCGCTCCAGATCTAGGACCGGCAAGAGGCCGCCTGCGGCCAAGATGCTCAGGGGGTTTATGGATCAGATGGGGGGAGTAGATCCGTGGAGATTTGCCAGGCCTTGGGCCAGAGAATTTTCTTTTTTCTCCCATGTACATAAGGCCTACTCCCGGATAGATTTTTTTGTTCTGGGCAGGGCATTGATCCCGAAAGTGGAGGGAACGGAGTATTCGGCCATAGCCATTTCAGACCACGCCCCCACTGGGTGGAACTAGGGGGAGGAGAGGGACCAACGCCTGCTGTGGCGGTTGGATGTGGGACTGCTGGCAGACGAGGAAGTGTGTGGGAGGGTGCGGGGGTGCATCGAAAGGTATCTGGAGGCCAACGACAACGGGGAGGTGCAGGTGGGAGTAGTGTGGGAGGCGCTGAAGGCGGTGGTCAGGGGAGATTTAATCTCCATCAGGGCTCATAGGGAGAAGAGAGAGGGCAGGGACAGGGAGAGGTTAGTGGGGGAGATTTTAAGAGTGGATAGGAGATATGCAGAGGCCCCTGATGAGGGACTACTCAGGGAGAGACGAAGTCTCCAGACGGAGTTCGATCTGTTGACCACAGGGAAGGCAGAGGCACAGTGGAGGAAGGCACAGGGGGCGATTTATGAATATGGGGAGAAGGCGAGCCGGATGCTGGCACATCAGCTCCGTAAGAGGATGGCAGCGAGGGAAATAGGTGGAGTCAAGGATGGCAGGGGAGCTACGGTGCGGAGTGCGGTGAAAGTGAATGAGGCATTCAAGGCCTTTTACGAGGAGCTGTATAGGTCCCAGCCCCCAGGGGGAAAAGAGGGGATGCGACGATTCTTGGACCAACTGAGGTTCCCGAGGGTGGAGGAGCAGGAGGTGGCTGGATTGGGGGCGCCAATTGGGGTGGAGGAGCTGGTTAAAGGACTGGAGAGCATGCAGGCAGGGAAGGCCCCGGGACCGGATGGGTTCCCGGTGGAATTCTATAGGAAGTATGTAGACCTGTTAGCCCCGTTGCTCATAAGGACCTTCAATGAAGCAAGGGAGGGGGGGGGACCCTGCCCCCGACTATGTCGGAGGCGACAATCTCTTTGATCCTGAAGCGGGATATGGACCTACTGCAATGTGGGTCGTATAGGCCGATCTTGCTCCTCAACGTAGATATGTTGGCTACAAGGATTGAGGACTGTGTCCCGGGGGTGATTCACGAGGACCAGACGGGATTTGTAAAGGGTAGGCAGCTAAATACCATGTGCAAAGGATCCTAAACGTGATAATGATGCCATCGGTGGAGGGTGAGGCAGAGATAGTGGTAGCTATGGACGCGGAGAAGGCCTTTGACCGAGTAGAATGGGAGTATCTCTGGGAAGTGTTGCGGAGGTTTGGGTTTGGAAAGGGGTTCATCAGTTTGGTTAAGCTCCTATATAGAGCCCCGGTGGCGAGTGTGGTCACGAATCGGCAGAGGTCGGACTATTTTCGGCTGTATCGAGGGACGAGGCAGGGGTGCCCCCTGTTGTTTGCACTAGCAATTGAACCTTTGGCCATGGCATTAAGGGAGTCTGGGAAATGGAGGGGGGTGGTTCGAGGGGGAGGAGCATCGAGATTCGCTGTATGCAGACGACCTGTTGCTGTATGTGGCGGACCCAGTGGAGGGGATGGTGGAGGTCATGCAGATCCTAAGGGAGTTTGGGGACTTCTCGGGCTACAAGCTCAATGTAGGGAAGAGTGAGCTCTTTGTGGTGCATCCGGGGGATCAGGGAAGAGGGGTAGACGACCTACCGTTGAGGAGGGCGGAAATGAGCTTTCGATACTTGGGGATCCAGGTAGCTAGGAGCTGGGGGGCCCTGCACAAACTTAACGCGACGCAGCTGGTGGAGCAGATGGAGGAGGACTTTAAACGGTGGGACATGTTGCCACTCTCGCTAGCGGGCAGGGTACAGTCGATTAAAATGGTGGTCCTCCCGAGGTTTCTTTTTGTATTTCAATGCCTTCCAATTGTGATCACCAAGGCCTTTTTTAAGAGGATAGGCAGGAGCATTACGGGCTTTGTGTGGGCGAGTAAGACCCCGAGGGTAAGGAGGGGGTTCCTGGAGCGTAGTAGAGATAGCGGAGGGCTGGCGTTGTCGAATCTGGGTGGCTACTACTGGGCAGCCAACGTGGCGATGATCCGCAAGTGGGTGATGGAGGGAGAGGGGGCGGCATGGAAGAGGTTGGAGATGGCGTCCTGCAAAGGAACGAGCCTGGGGGCGCTGGTGACGGCACCACTGCCGCTCTCGCCCATAAGGTACACCACGAGCCCGGTGTTGGCGGCAACGCTAAAGATCTGGGGGCAGTGGAGACGGCACAGGGGTGCGATGGGAGCCTCGGTGTGGTCCCCGATCAGAGATAACCATCGGTTTGTCCCAGGAAGAATGGACGGGGGGGTTTCAGAGCTGGCATCGGGCAGGGATGAGAAGAATGGGGGACCTGATCATCGATGGGAGAAGTTTGGGCTACCCCCGGGAAACGCTTTCAGGTACATGCAAGTGAGGGCGTTTGTGAGGCGGCAGGTGAGGGAATACCCGCTGCTCCCGGCACAGGGGATTCAAGACAGGGTGATTTCGGGCGTATGGGTCGGAGAGGGCAAGGTCTCGGCGATATACCAGGAGATGAAAGAAGAGGGGGAGGCTTTGGTGGAGGAGCTGAAGGGTAAATGGGAAGAGGAGCTGGGGAGGAGATTGAGGAGGGTCTTTGGGCTGATGCCCCAAGTAGGGTTAATTCCTCTTCCTCGTGTGCCAGGCTTAGCCTGATACAATTTAAGGTTGTTCACAGAGCACATATGACGGGGGCGAGGCTGAGTAGGTTCTTTGGGGTGGAGGACAGATGTGGGAGGTGCTCAGGAAGCCCGGCAAACCATGCCCATATGTTTTGGTCGTGCCTGGCACTGGATGGGTTCTGGAGGGGAGTTGCGAGAACTATATCTAAGGTGGTGAAAGTCCAGGTCAAGCCAAGTTGGGGGCAAGCATTATTTGGAGTAGCGGACGAGCCAGGAGTGCAGGAGGCGAAAGAGGCCGGCATTCTGGCCTTTGCGTCCCTGGTAGCCCGGCGAAGGATCTTGTTCATGTGGAAAGAGGCGAAGCCCCCCAGTGTGGAAGCCTGGATAAATGATATGGCAGGGTTTATCAAGTTGGAGAGGATAAAGTTTGCCTTGAGAGGGTCTGCGCAGGGGTTCTACAGGCGGTGGCAACCGTTCCTAGACTACCTCGCGGAGCATTAGATGAAGTTCGGTCAGCAGCAGCAACCGGGGGTGGGGGGGGGGGGAGATATCTTTCTTGGGGGGGTGGGGGGGGGGGGGGGGGGAGAAGAGGGAGGGATGGGGAAGGGTTGTTTTTCTGGGGGGCATCTGAGCAAGAAAATACATGAATGATCCGGAAAACTGATATGTACGGGAGGAATCCAATGTACAAAGTTCTGTATCATATTGACTTGCCATGTTTATGTCTTGCTATGCAAGCTTTCTTTTCTTTTTGTTACGGGGGGCGGGGTGGGGGGTTGTTTGTATGGTTGAAAATGTTGTTAAAAAATTCTTAATAAACATATTTGAAAAAAAAAATCCAGATACTGGACCACTTTGTTTTAAAATTATTCCTAGTAACCACCTCCGGTTACTACCAAAGTTCCTAACATAAACCTGATCATCCGGTTTGAACTGCCTCTTTGTCCAACTTGTGACTTCCCACTACTCTTTGCCACATTATAGGCTTTCTCTTTTGCTTTGATGCATTCCCTAACTTCCTTTGTCAGCCATGGCTGCCTAATCCCCCCTCTGATAACCTTTCTTTTCTTTGGGATGAACCTCCATACTGTGTCCTCAATTACTCCCAGAAACTCCTGCCATTGCTGTTCTACTGTCTTTCCCACTAGGCTCTGCTCCCAGTAGATTTTCGTCAGTTCCTCCCTCATGCCCCTGTAGTTACCTTTATTTAACTGTAACACCTTTACATCTGATTCTACCTTCTTTCTTTGAAATTGGAGATTGAATTCTACTATATTATGATCACTGCCTCCTAAGTGTTCCCTTACTTTAAGATCTTCAATCAAGTCTGGCTCATTACATAACACTAAGTCCAGAATGGCCTGTCCCCTCGTGGGCTCCATCACAAGCTGTTCCAAAAAGCCCTCCTGTAAACATTCAATGAATTCCCTTTCCTTGGGTCCACTGGCAGCATGATTTACCCAGTCCACCTGCATGTTGAAGTCCCCCATGATCACTGTGACCTTGCCTTTCTGACATGCACTTTCTATTTTGTGGTGCATTTTGTGCCCCTGGTCCTGACCACTGTTAGGAGGCCTGTACATAACTCCCATTATGGTTTTTTTGCCTTTGTGGTTCCTCAACTCTACCCACACAGACTCCACATCATCTGACCCTATGTCGTTTTGTGCTATTGATTTAATTTCATTCCTAATTAACAAGGCAACCCCGCCCCCTCTGCCCACCTCTCTGTCTTTTCGATAGGTTGTGAATCCCTGGATGTTTAAATGCCAGTCCTGAACCCCCTGCAACCACGTCTCTGTGATGCCTACCACATCATACCTGCCAGTCACAATCTGGGCCACAAGCTCACCTACCTTGTTCCGTACACTGCGTGCATTTAAATATAGCACCTTTAATTCTCTATTGACCGTCCCTTTTTGTTTTCTTAGTGTGGTGGACCTTGGTTTCCTGAGCCTTTCCATACACAATGTCATATTTTGTGGGATGGGGACTATCGTAACCTCTCCTGAGTTCTGTCTTTTCGTGTTTAATCTCTAGTTTAAAGTCCTATTGACCACCCTATTTACTCTTTTCGCCAGAACACTGGTCCCAGCTCGGTTCAGGTGGAGACCATCCCAAAGGTATAGGTCCCCCCTGTCCCAAAACTGATGCCAGTGTCCCATGAAAAGGAACCCCTCTTTCCCACACCACTCTTTCAGCCACGTGTTAACTTCCCTTATTCTTTCCTCCCTATGCCAATTTGCACGTGGCTCGGGCAGTAATCCGGAGATTATGACCCTTGAGGACCTGTTTTTTAATTTGAATCCTAGCTCTTTATAATCTCTAAACAGGACCTCTTTTCTAGACTTGCCTATGTTGTTGGTACCAACATGGACCACAACAACCGGATCCTCCCCCTCCCTCTCCAGTATCCTTTCAAGCCGGTCAGAGATGTCCCGCACCCTAGCACCGGGCAGGCAACATACCATGCGGGACTCTTTATCCTCCTCACAAAGGATACTATCTATCCCCCTGATAATAGAATCCCCTACAACTACAACTTGCCTATTTACTCCCTCCCCTTGAATGGCCTGCTGAACCATGGTGCCTTGGTCAGCTGACTCATCCTTCCTGCAGCCCTGTTCGCCATCCACACAGGGAGCAAGTGCCTCATACCTGTTGGACAGGGTCAAGGGCTGAGGCTCCTGAGTTCCTGACTGCTGGTTCCCTTTACCTGCCTGACTTGCAGTCACACCCTGCTGTCCCTGGCCACTGGCAGGATTTAAACTACTTACTCTGACAGGTGTGACTGCCTCCTGGAACACAGTGTCCAGGTAAGTCTCCACCTCCCGGATGTGCCTCAGTGTTTGAAGCTCAGACTCCAGCTCATCAACTCTGAGCCGGAGCTCTTCGAGCAGCCAACACTTACTGCAGATGTGGTCGCTGCAGCTCGCAATGGGGTCTGCCAGCTCCCACATCAAGCAGCTCAAGCACATCACCTGACCAGCCATCACTAATTAATTAATTAGTTTAATTTAAGTTTACGAGTTTAGCTGTGTTTTTTTTTTAATTTGGGGCAGATTTGCTATCAACCAATCAGATCACAGCTTCCCTCTGACGTCACTTTTGGAAGAAAAAAACCAACTGGAAAACAGGAAGTTACCATTAGGTTTTTATACTCACAGAGACTGCTCCTCCTCCTCCGAACGGCTCCCAAAATTAGTCCGGAAGAAAGAGAGAGAACAAAACAGTCGGGAAAAAGCACCTTCTCCCACTCTTCACCAAATTACCTCACTGCACCAAATTACCAAATTCTCACTCTGTCTGTGTCTCACTCACTCAGGCTGTGTCTCCTTGACCAGCGCAATGCTTTCCGCACGAATTGAAAACAAATCTTCCACCCCAGGTAATGGATATTCATCCATTTTGGAAACCTGGTTAATGGTGAGCTTGTAGTCACTATATAAATAAACCATCATAAGGACAGGAACGACTGGAGCTGCCCAACGAGAATAGGCTCAATGAATCCAAGCCTTTGTAGCCACTCCAACTCCTCCTCCACTTTCCTTCTCATGGCATAGGGCACCTTTCCTGGCTTGAAAAAGCGAAAGGTAGCCTGAGGGTCTACGTACTTTACAGTAGTATCACGCAATGTACCCAGTTCATCCTTGAACACGTCCGGATACTTCTTGACAACATTTCCAGTAACCCTCGTGTGCTTGATCTCACCCCATTTCAATAGAATTTTGCTGAGCCAGTCATGCCCTTGCAAACTTCCTTTTGAACATGAGGCAATCCTTGCTCTTGACTATTATACGCAATATGGATTTCCAATGCCCCGAACAAAGGTATAGACTCTCCGATGTACGTCTGAAGATTCATCTTTGCGGGAGGAAGGGCTGCCTCTGGTCCCAAGTTGACTTGTAGGTCTCTTCACTAATTACGACACAGAGGCTCCTGTGTCTACCTCTATCTTGATTGCCTTACCACCGACCACCATTGTAGTAAATAGGTTCTGCTCATGCCTCATTCACATTACATATGCCGCAAGCTTGCTCCTCTACCTTCTTTGAGCTGTCTAAATGATGAGTAGCTGATTGAGGCTTCTTCAAATTTAAATGTTCTTGCTCAGTCTTCGCTTTTCTCTTCGCACCCCTATATTTATTCATCAAATACCCTTCTTGTTGCACCAGTGACAAACAACATCCATAAATTTCCAATGATTCACCCAGGGTGGCACGGTAGTACAGTGGTTAGCACTGTTGCCTCACTGCTCCAGGGACTCGGTTTCAAATCCAGCCTTGGTAACTGTGCGGAGTTTGCACGTTCTCCCCGGGTCTGCGTGGGTTTCCTCCGGGTGCTCCGGTTTCCTCCCACAGTCCAAAGATGTGCAGGCTAGGTGGATTGGCCATGTTAAATTGCCCCTTAGTGTCCAAAAGGTTAAGTGGGATTACTGGGTTATGGGGATAGGGTGGAGTCATGGGCTTAAGTAGGGTGCTCTCAGGGCAGCACGGTGGCGCAGTGGTTAGCATTCTGCCTCAAGACGCCGAGGTCCCAGGTTCGATCCCGGCTCTGGGTCACTGTCCGTCTGGAGTTTGCACATTCTCCCCTTGTTTCCATGGGTTGCCCCCCCACCAACCCAAAGATGTGCAGGGTAAGTGGATTGGCCATGCTAAATTGTCCCTTAATTGAAAAAATAAATTGGGTACTCTAAATTTATATTAAGAAAAAGTAGGGTGCTATTTCCAAGGACCGGTGCAGACTCGATGGGCTGAATGGCCTCCTTCTGCACGGTAAGTTACAAAAAAAACTATCGCTTTTACCTTTTTCTTGCAACCTCTTCAGTCATTTGATGCAGCTGGGCACCAAGATTAACGTTCTGAATATCTTCAATATTACAGATGTGGAGATGCCGATGTTGGACTGGGGTGAGCACAGTAAGAAGTCTTACAACACCAGTTTAAAGTCCAACAGGTTTGTTTCAAATCACTAGCTTTCGGAGCACTGCTCCTTCCTCAGGTGGACTTCAGTTTTACTGGCAGCCATTTCCACGCCCCGCAAAACTTCTAGATTTCTAAGTCAATGTGGCTTTACCCAACAACCGACGCTGAATGCTGCCCTCGTTAATGCCACAGAGCAGCCCATCTCTGAGCATATCTTCAAACTGCTCCGATGTCACAAATTCTGAAAGCTGGCATAATTCTGCCACCAATGTTAGCAACCGACTGACCGGCTTTTCGAAAATGCCTACGAAATTTGAATCTTTGAACAATCACCGAGGGCTTTGGGTCATGGCTATTCTGGACCAGCAAAACTAAATCTGAAAATGAAATCTCACCTGGCTTCACTGTCATGGCCAGATTCCTCATCAACTTACAAGTCTTCGCCTCCCATACGCTCAGGGGAATCGAGTGCTGCTTTGTCTCATCTTCTATTCCATTTGCTAAAAAGAAATGCTGCAACCTTTCCACACATTCAACCCAGTCTTTGCTTCTCGCATCAAACTCACTGATCGCTGTGACCGTAGACATGGTGCTGCTAGCTTGAAATTCCATCTAGTATACCTACGATAAAAGCTAGTCACTAAATGTAACCTCGTGTTGCCACGCTGAACATCAAAAATCTTTGTTTTCTTTTCTTGCTGTTTTCTCCTCATCACCAAAAGATGTGAGACGGGATACTCTATCGACAGGATCATCCGCTTCGCTGGCAGCGCACCCATGCCTGTGGGTTTCCCGACAGCATGGGATGGCCACAATGGGAAATCTCATTGGCCAGCTGCCGGAACAGAGGATCCAGCTGCTGGCGGGGGCGCGCCAGAAAAGGGGATAGCGGGTTGGAGAATCCCGCCTGTGGTAACTTAAGACCACAAAATAGCTAGTCGAATGCATTGTTTAAAAGAAGAAACTTCTTTATATAAATAAAGTTTGACAATAATTTTGACAATAGCAGTAACTCAGCAGAACAGTAGTAATGGTGAGAACTATGAAAACAGGAGCACTAGTAAAACAGGTCTTGCTTACAGGTCACCCTCGTCCAGACTCAAAAACATGCAAAATCCCACACATGCCCAGAACCCTCAAATGATGCCAGTAAAACAATTACATAGGAGAAAGCCTTATAAGACCACTCTACTCAAAATGACACTGTAACATCACATGTAACCTGTATCCATCGGCCATCAGTTGCCTGTTTGTCTAAGGGCCGCCATGTATGCTAATCCCAGATTTGGCAGTGCACGTGAAGAGGCTTGGCACTAATCAATGGTGAATGATATGGCGAAGGTGAGGTGGAGCTTTTATTAGACAGGCATTGCTGGAGCATCATTGGCTGTATAAGGCAGGTACGAATTTGGGTGTTGAGTCTCTCTTGCACATCTCCGAATGCTCCTTGCTTCTGAAACAGGAGTCTTTATCATCACGTCTTGCTTGTTCTGCCCCTTCATCCATATCCTTCTCATCAGATGGGGAGTGACAATCATTGATATCCTCTGGATGCAAGTGGACAACATTCTTATGTCAAACCTTCCCTGGTGCAGACTGTAGCGCTATGGAAGGCTTTGTGACATTCCTTGGCTGCAGGGAGAGTGTTCCTTGTTGGCGCCAGCAACCATGTCTTCAGTGGGCAATCACTGGCCTTATGTATTGGTCCCTGAAGCTGCTCAAGTGAGGCTGAATCAGCGTTGGTGCCTGGAACTGTTCATAGAAACCCTAACACATTCCTGCATGATGTACTTTTAGTAGTCGCAGACCTGTTGAACATTGTTTATTAAGGCCACAGGCTGATCTGTGAAAACTTTGATAACCACATACAATAAATTACACCTTGCACTTGAGTATATCCAGCAATGGCACCAAAGCTAATGGACTACTCTTTCTGCTGTTAGGTTTAGTTTGGTTGCGCACAATGTCTCCAGCCTTCTTAAACAATCAATTCCTTACTGCTGCGATGAGCTGCTGTCTGGGACATTCTGCATATTTTCCTTCTCGATCCCTGGAAGGCGGGAGGACCTGCAGAAACACTGTTTTCCTCAGGATCATGGGAATTGGATGTTCATCGGAATACAACAGGTCGCAGATCGTTCTGCAGGTCAGCACACAGGTCAATGACAGTCTCCCTTGACAGTTGGCACTAGCACTGACATCTGGAAGTAGCTTAAACAAGTCCGGAAGACTTTGGGTTGTATTTGGGCCATCTTTGCTCTCTGTGCCCTTTTGCAGCTTGTCCATCCGGAGGTTGGCCCACCTGTTGCAACTGCTGCACTGGCACATCCAGTAACTGATCCTCCCTCCCTCTGTCGCACTCCACCTCCATACCGGGTCCAGGAGTGGGTGGATGAGTGTCATAGCTGTTGTCACTACCTTTGTCGGAGGAAATCTTCCCTGGGATCCTGGAATTGTCACTCCTCTAATCCAGCAGCAAAGATGCTCTCAGTGTGCTGCTGATAGGCAACGACAACAACTTACACCGTCAACTCCTCCAAATCTAACCACATGTTCCTGCCCATCTCGGCGATCCCTCATCTAACTCTGGCAATGACCAGTTCTTCCCCTTTCTTCCAACATATATGATGTGGAGATGCCCGCATTGGACTGGGGTGAGCACATTAAGAAGTCTTACAACACTAGGTTAAAGTCCAATAGGTTTGTTTCAAATCACTAGCTTTCGGAGCACTGCTCCTTCCTCAGGTGAATGAAGAGGTATGTTCCAGAAACATATATATAGACAAAGTTAAAGCTGCCAGACGATACTTTGAATGCGAGCATTTGCAGGTAATTAAGTCTTTACAGATCCAGAGAGAGAGCTAACCCCAGGTTAAAGAGGTGTGAATTGTCTCAAGCCAGGACAGTTGGTAAGATTTCGCAAGCTCAGGCAGATGGTGGGGGATGAATGTAATGCGACATGAATCCAAGGTCCCAGTTGAGGCCGTACTCATGTGTGCGGAACCTGGCTATAAGCTTCTGCTCGGCGATTCTGCGTTGTCGCGCGTCCTGAAGGCCGCCTTGGAGAATGCTTACCCGGAGATCAGAGGCTGAATGCCCTTGACTGCTGAAGTGTTCCCCAACTGGAAGGGAACATTCCTGCCTGGCGATTGTCGTGCGATGTCCGTTCATCCGTTGTCGCAGCGTCTGCATGGTCTCGCCAATGTACCATGCTTCGGGACATCCTTTCCTGCAGTGTATGAGGTAGACAACGTTGGTCGAGTCGCACGAGTATGTACCGCGTACCTGGTGGGTGGTGTTCTCACGTGTAATGGTGGTACCCATGTCGATGATCTGGCACGTCTTGCAGAGATTGCCATGGCAGGGTTGTGTGGTGTCGTGGTCGCTGTTCTGAAGGCTGGGTAGTTTGCTGCAAACCATGGTTTGTTTGAGGTTGCGCGGTTGTTTGAAGGCAAGTAGCGGGGGTGTTGGGATGACCGTGGCAAGATGTTCATCTTCATCGATGACGTGTTGAACATAACATTTATAACATTTAACAAGGGGCTAGTTTAGCACAGGGCTAAATCGCTGGCTTTGAAAGCAGACCAAGGCAGGCCAGCACCACAGTTCAATTCCCGTACCAGCCTCCCCGAACAGGCGCCGGAATGTGGGGACTAGGGTCTTTTCACAGTAACTTCATTTGAAACCTACTTGACAATAAACGATTTTCATTTCATTTTCAAAAGCAGTTAAGACAGTTACATGGGCAGGGTGAGTATTGAGGGATATGGGCCAAATGCGGGCAAGTGGGACTAGCTTAGTGATAGAAACTGGGCGGCTTGGACAATCTGGGTCAAAGGGCCTGTTTCATGCTGTAAACCTCTATCTAGGCACTTTCTATACTCCATGAAGGCCTCCGCTAATTTGCACACTTTGTGGCTGCTAAAAGCTTCTCTTCTTTCTTATCTAGTCCTGAATATTCCTAGACATCCAGGGTTCTCTGGGATTGTTGCTCCGACATTTCACCTGAAAGGGAACATGTTGGGCTTATACTCTCCCCAGTTCCGTTTTGAATGTCCCTCCACTGCTCTGCTGTAGATTTTCCCAGAAGATGCTGTTCCCAATCTACTCTGGCCAGATCCTGCCTTATTTTAACAAAATCTGCCTTCCCCCAATCCAAAACCGTTTTTTGTAGACCATCATTTTCCTTTATCATAAAAAGCTTAGATCGTACTGTGTTGTGGTCGCTTTCACTAAAATGCACCCCCACTGCCAACTCAAACATCTGGCTGGCTTCATTTCCCAGAATTAGATCCAACACTGTGTCGTCCTTTGGTTAGACATTCTACATATTGACATAAAAAGCTCTCCTGAATACATTTGAAGAAATCTGGCCCCTGTAAACCTTTTACACTATGACTATCTCAAATAGTGTTAGGGAAGTTGAAATCCCCTAATATGACTTCCGGTGTGCTGAGCGGACACTATGTTCCCTAGTTCTAGAATTCTCCCCCAAGGAAAATAATTTTATCCTGTCCATCTTATCTCTTCCCCTCATAATTTTTCACACCTCAGCCTTCTTTGTTCCAAGGAAAATAACCCCAACCTATCCAATCTCTCCTCATAGTGACACATTTTTAGCCCTGGCAACATTCTTGATGTGTAAGAGAGTGTGAGTGAGTGTGTGCGTGAGAGATCATGTGTGTGTGTGAGCCGTGGCGTTTGTGAGCGGTCGCAGCAAAAAGGCTCCCACAGTTCCACGAAGTCGGGGCTTAAAATAATTTAAAAATTTTTTTTAAAAAAAGTTTCCCGCGAATCCGGGATGCGGAAGTATCACCGCATCAAAAAGAGCTGGGTAGACAGGTGCAGTCTCCCCTGGGGCCAGGGGGGAGCTGGAACTGGAAGGCAGCCTTCCATCAGCAGGTAAACAAGGCAGAGGCTAGGGCAGACATAGAGGCCGCAGTGCAGGCAGCAATGGCCAAGGCCCTGGCGGAGGTGCAGCAGGCCCTGGGCAGAGCAGAGGAGAAATTGGGGGCCCAAGGGAAGAAACTGGAAGCCCAAGAGGCGACCATCAAGGAGCTGGAGAAAGCAGCGACTGACGTGAGCGACCGGATCACGGCCCTGGAGAGGGAGGTGGCGAGACAGGGCATAACACAGGGGAGCCTGAAGGGCAGAGTGGACGACCAGGAAAACCGCTCGAGGAGGCAAAATGTCAGGATAGTGGGCCTACCAGAGGGGATCGAGGGTAGAAACCCCACGGCATACGTGGCCGGGATGCTGGGCAACTGAGTGGGGAAGAAAACCTTTCCCAGCCCACCAGAAATGAACAGAGCACACCGGTCGCTGCGCCCGAAGTCCAAAGTAGGGGAACACCCGAGAGCAGTTATAGCTAAACTGCACCGGTACCAAGATAGGGAAACAATCCTACGCTGGGCCAGGAAAAACAGAACCTGCAAATGGGAAGGACATGCCATTAGAATTTACGAGGACATTGGGGCAGACCTAGCCAGGAGACGGGCCGAGTTTAATAGAGCGAAAGCAGCTCTTCACAAGAGCAATGTGCGTTTTGGTATGCTGTATCCAGCGAAACTCTGGGTCACATACCAAGAAGAGAATACTTCTTTACAGCCCCTGCCGAAGCAAACAAGTTTGCCAAGGAACACGGGCTGGAAAACCACCAGCAAAGGTAGAAATGAGGGGCCCCTGGCAGGGGTAACAACACGCCAGGCCTCCACCCCGCCACGGCGAGCGCACCCTGAACTAAGAACAGACCACTGTCCGAGGGACCGCTTCAGGTGGGAGGACAGGCCCCAGCACGAGGGAACGAGAATAGCGGAGAAGGGAGAGCAAGCAAGAGGAGTGCAGAGTAGGATAGGGGAAGAGCGGGTAGAAAACCGTAGAGGCCGGGCAGGGGAGAAGCGAGACAGTAACTCCTGAGAGGGGGGCCACCATACTAGCGGGAAAGCTAGCGCCAGGGGCATGCAACAAAGCAGGGCCGCAGCGCGCCCCCAACAGGGGGGAAGGCGCCAGGCTGGAGGTGGGGGGGACCACTCAACAGAGGCGGGAGAGCAAACTGGGACAGGAACAGGCGAAAGAGGGACAAAGGAGGGGTACAAGGGAGAGGGGGGAAAGGGGAGAGACCGGGAGGGGGGGGGGGGGGCACAGGGAAGGAGAGACCGTGAAGGGGCGACACAGGGAAGGAGGAACAAACAGGGCTAGTAAAGGAATTGGGCTACAAAGTGCCACAACCAAGGGCTCGAAACAAGGAATCGCTGCAAGCACCCACCCAGTACGGTCTCTGGGCGAAGGGAGACCCCAGAGTGCAGAGGACTACCCGCATGGCGGACGCAGTGGGCAGCCATGTCGGGTGCCCCCGGGACAAAGGGAAACCCTGGAGCGCAGGGACCCGACCGCATGGAGAGAGCAGTGACAGCGGCTGTCCTGGACGGCCCCCGAACAAAGGGAAACCCGGGCAGGGGCACGTCCACCTGGTAAGTATACTTAATTCCACAGGAGCGAGGAGGCAGAAGCCCCCCACCAGGATAGTCACCTGGAACGTAAGGGGACTCAACGGCCCAGTGAAGAGATCCAGAGTCCTCACCCACCTAAGAAATATGAGGGCCGACATAGTCTTCCTCCAAGAGACACACCTGAGAGAGCAGGACTGACTGCGAGTAAGAAAGGGCTGTGTGGGACAAACCTACCATTCCTGCTATGGGACAAGGGCCAGGGGGGTGGCGATATTGATCGGCAATAGGACGACGTTTAGGGCGACCCAGGGGAACGGTATATCATGGTCAGCGGGGCCCTGGATGGGGCACCGATAGTACTAGTTAACGTGTACGCACCCAACTAGGCCGACACGAGCTTCATCAAGAAGGCCATGGGAGAAATCCCTGACATAGCGACGCCCACCCGGGGGAGAAGGAATTCTCCTTCTTCTCCCCAATACACAACATATACACCAGTATTGACTTCTTTGTGGTAAGGAAAACAGTGCTTCCGGGGATAGACAAGGTGTGAGAATATGGATCAAGCTACTGGATGTCAAACCGAGTTTTAGTTTGGATCTAGAATCAAGCTTGATGGGAAAATGAAATGTCAAAAAGAACTTTTTGGTCTAACGGAATTTATGTTATCTCTTATGTTTTTGAACCAGACAAATTGCAGTAACGGCCTTGGGAATGGGTGCACTAGGCTTAAAGATAATTATAATTGAGGGGGCTGAATTATAATTGAGCGGAGAGCACAGATAGAAATGCGAGGGAGCTGCCCTCAGAAATGAGCCAAAAACTGTATAAGAACTGCTGTTAGATGTATTGACTTCGGCTTGCTGGTGTAACTCTCAAGAGATACAGTGGTTTTAGCCCCGGCCGAGAAATAAACATGTTAAAGTAACGAGGTGTTCGACTGATCATTTCATCCGGACTGGCTGCAAAAGAATCCTCAGGTGGAATACTCCGCAATTGTGATATCAGACCACGCTCCACACTACATGGACGTGAGGCTGGAGACGGGCAGGGCCCAACGCCCCACATGGAGGTTGGACGTCGCCCTACTAGCAGACAAGGCCTACAACGAAAGGCTATCACGGGCCATTGCAGAGTACACAGAGAACAACCAGAACGGGGAGGTCTCACCCTCCACGTTCTGGGAAGCACTAAAGGCCGTACTAAGGGGGGAAATCATCGCTTTCAAAGCGCGAAGAGATAGGGAGGAAAGGGTGGCGAGGCTGGAGGTAGACCGTAAATACTCCAAGGCCTCGACCGTAGAGCTCCTGGCGGAGAGGAAAGAGCTACAAAGGAACTGTGACCTGCTCTCCACCAGGAAAGCAGTGCACCAACTCCGCCAGGCACGTGGGATCCTATACGAACACGGAGACAAAGCCAGCCGCCTGCTGACACACCAGCTGAGAAAGCAGGCAGCCACCAGAGAAATTGCACAAATAAGGGATACCAGAGGCACGCTAGAAACAGAACCAGAAAAGATCAACAAAACCTTCAAGGCCTTCAACCAAGGGCTGTACACGTCAGAGCCCCCAATGGGGGAGTCTGGGATGAAATGGTTCCTTGATGGACTGGACATTCCAGTCGTTGGGGAGGGCAAAAAACGGGGCATGGAAGCACCACTAGCACTGGGAGAGATCATGGACAGCATTAGCTCCATGCAGGCGCCGAAGGCGCCGGGACCCGATGGGTTCCCGGCGGACTTCTACAAAAACTTTGCGACAGCACTGGCCCCGCACCTGCGGGAGATGTTCACAGACTCACTAGCTAGGGGCACACTGCCACCCACGCTTGCACAGGCCTCAATCTCGCTGATACCTAAGAAAGACAAGACCCAACGGAATGTGGGTCATACAGACCCATCTCACTGCTGAATGCAGACGCCAAAATACTGGCCAAAACCCTAGCCAAAAGGTTAGAAGACTGTGTACCTGAGGTGGTCGCAGAGGACCAGACGGGCTTTGTCAAAGGTAGACATTGCCTCGAACATCAGGCGCCTGCTGAACGTGATAATGACCCCCTCCGGGGAGAGAACACCAGAGGTGATCGTCTCCCTAGATGCAGAAAAGGCCTTCGACAGAGTCGAATGGAAATACCTCATAGAGGTACTGGAGCGGTTCGGGCTTGGAACAGGGTTCACTTCCTGGGTAAAGCTCCTATACAACGCTCCCAAGGCGAGCATACGGACCAACAATACCAACTCCCGATACTTCCAGCTGCACAGGGGCACCAGACAAGGATGCCCACTGTCCCCGCTGCTGTTCGCTCTAGCGATCGAACCACTAGCAATCGCGCTCAGAGCAGCAAAAAGCTGGAGGGGGATCCGAAGGGGAGGCAGAGAGCACAGAGTCTCACTCTATGCAGATGACTTGCTCCTCTACATTTCGGATCCACAGAGCAGCATGGATGGAATCATCGCGCTCCTGAAAGAGTTTGGCGCCTTCTCGGGCTACAAACTCAACATGAGCAAAAGCGAGTTCTTCCCGGTACACCCACAAGTAGGTGGGGCAGCCCTAACGGGACTGCCGCTTAAACAAGCCCGACAAAAATTCTGCTACCTGGGGATCCAAATAGCCCATGACTGGAAAGGGATCCACAAATGGAACCTCACCAGTCTGCCAGAGGAAGTAAAAAAGGACTTGCAAAGATGGAACACACTCCCACACTCCCTCGCGGGGAGAGTCCAGATGATCAAAATGAATGTCCTGCCCAGGTAACTCTTCCTATTCAGATCCATCCCGATCTACATCCTCAAGGCCTCTTTCAAAGCACGAGACAAACTAATCATGGCGTCCGTATGTTTGGGGGGGGGGGGGGGGCGCGGAAGAGAGAGAGAATGGTAGGATCCCAACGAAGGTCTTACAAAAAACAAAATCCAGGAGGGGGCTTGCCCTCCCAAACCTACAACTTTGCCACAGGGTGGCGACGGCCGAGCAAATAAGGGGATGGCTCAAGGAGCCAGAAGCCAAGTGGGTGCGCACGGTAGAGGCCTCCTGCATGGGGACCTCCCTGCTAGCCCTCGCCACAGTGGCGCTCCCATCTCCATCCCCACCCAAAAAACACTCCAGCAGCCCGGTGGTAATAGCCACCCTCCAGTCCTGGAACCAGGTACGGCAGCAATTTAGCTTGACCAAAATGTCGGACAGAGCTCCCAACTGCAACAACCATAGGTTCACGCCAGGGCTGACTGACGCCACCTTTAAAAAGTGGGGACAGAACAAAGGGACACGGACAGTCAGGGACCTATACACGGACGGCAGGATCGCAACACTGGGCGAACTGTCAGAGAAATTCCAGCTAGCCAGGAGGAACGAGCTAAGGTACCTGCAACTAAAAAACTTCCTACGAAAGGAGACAGGGACATACCCACAACCACCACGACAGACACTACTGGAAAAGTTACTGGACGCAAGCATACTAGATAAAGGAAACTGTAGTGACATGTATGACCGACTGGTAGAAGGGGCTGACACCGTATTGGACGTAACAAGAATGAAATGGGAGGAGGACCTGGGGATCGAAATAGGGTGGGGATTCTGGAGCGAAGCACTGCATAGGGTCAACTCCACCTCCACGTGCGCAAGGCTCAGCCAGACGCAACTAAAAGTGGTACATAGAGCCCACTTAACAAGAACCCGTATGAGTAGGTTCTTCCCGGAGGTGGAGGACAGATGTGAGCGGTGCCAAGGAGGCCCAGCCAACCACACCCACATGTTCTGGTCCTGCACTAGACTTGTGGAATACTGGACAGCCTTCTTCGAGGCAATGTCCAAGGTGGTGGGGGTGAGGGTGGAGCCATGCCCGAAAGTGGCGGTCTTCGGGGTTTCAAACCAGCCAGATCTATTCCTGGGGAGGAGGGCGGACGCCCTTGCCTTTGCCTCCCTGATCGCACGCCGTAGAATCCTGTTCAGCTGGCGGTCAGCAGCACCACCCAAAGCTGCAGACTGGCTGTCTGACCTCTCGGAATCTCTCCAAATGGAGAAATACAAATTCGCCATCCGAGGGTCAGATGACGGCTTCCACAGAACATGGGAGCCATTCACCCAATTGTTCCGAGACCTGTTTGTGGCCAACAAACAAGCAGAAGAATAGCTAAGTAGCCAAGAAACAGGGGAGAAGGAGCGGGGAGAGGGGGGGGGGGGGGGTAGAGGGAAGAGACGGAACAATAGAGGAGAGCCAGGGAGGGGGAGGTGGCAGGGAAACGTTACCAAACTTAAGGTCCACAGGAACAGAGAAAACGGGGAAGACAGGAGGGCCGCAGAAGCGGAAGTGCGCAGAAGCGGATCGAGATGACAATGGCAGTGAACTCCGTCTGGGAGAAACAAGGGACGACAACACCACGAGCAGATGCCTACTTATGTGTGTAAATAATTTTGCCACGTGTACAGAGCTGCTGCTGTTGAGCGGGGGCTTCTCAGGGAAAATTAAAACGTCGGCAGCAGCAGCGACCCGTAGGGGAGTGGGGGCGAGTGCTCCGTTGGGAGGGTGTGGGAAGACTGAGGCGCGTGGGGTCACGTCTAGTCAATTGCTATTGTATATTCTCTTTTACACTATGATAATGTTCACTCTATTTTGCTGTGTTAGGATTATTACTATTTATTATGAAAAACTTTGCAAAACGTTAAAAGAAAAATATATATTTTTTAAATGTGTGTGAGTGAGAGAAAGTGTGTGTGGGAGTGAGAGAAAGTGTGTGTGGGAATGAGAGCATGAGTGCAAGTGCCTGAGTGAGTGTGGGGGGAGTGTGAGTGAGTGTGGGGGGAGTGTGAGTGACTGGGTAAGTGATTGGGGGCGAGTGTGAGAGACTGAATGAGTGCGTGGGGTGAATGCAAGAGATTGAGTAAGGAGGCAATGTGAGAGACTAAGTGATTGAATGTGTGGGGGTGAGTGCGAGGGACTGAGTGTGTGTAAGGGAATGCGAGTCTGCTTTACGCTCAGTCACAGGTTTCTCACTCTCATCACCACAAGTCAACCCATCCACAAGCACACACTCACCCACCAACATATACTGACCCTCTCACACCCTGGTTAATTTTAATACTTACGCTTTTTAAAATGTATTGCTCTTGCATTGCCTTATCTTTGAAAAATACTTTTATTCTCCATTTTCACATTTTCTTCAGAATTTCCACCCCACTAACAAACAGTAAACGGTAACGGATACAATGTCAATCCCCCTACCAACAACAACGATCCCATCCTCCTACCTTCCCCCAAACAACGGCCCACCTGACAATATAAGCATCAAATAAAACTAAACCTCCCAAGAAGGAAAAAAGGAAAATAGAAAAAGGAATCAGCAATCGCCTATGGTCACCATTGACATATACGGTCCACCCCCCAACCCCTCCCCCCTAATATTCAATGCCATCCAATCTCCGAAAGAGTACCGTGAATGGCACCCATGGATTGTGACACCCCCCCACCCAGACTCCTCCCCTCCACTTCCTCTTGTAAACTCCTTCCCCCAACTTTTCACCCCGGCTAGAGTCACCAAAATCTGTTCTACCAGGCTCTGACGGCCGCAGCCCCTCCCCCATCTCATTCCCGTTCACTGGCCGGCTTAAACCAGCCAGCGTGGAGGCCCCCGCCCGGGTCTCTTTCCCCCTTGCCCGGTCCCAGGAAAACCAAGAAATCCCCTTTAGCACACAACCCCAGCATACACACCCAAGCCCCAAAGAACCATCATTGCAAATGAAGGTCCCAACTCTTCCCTTGTCCAAATATATACAGCGTTGACTCATTTAGTACATACACCAACACAGTGAAAAAAAATAAAGTTACATGAGGCTACATCGGTACACGACCCGTTCTCAGTCCTATTTCTCAATTCTGCCACAGTCCTTCTGCCTTTGCAAACTCCTCCGCCGCTTCCACCGACCCAAAATAAAAGTCCTTGGATTTGTAAGTCACCCTCAACTTAGCTGGATATACTATGCCGCACTGCACCTTGCTGATGTACAGCGCCTTCTTCACCCGGCTGAAGGCAGCCCGCCTCCTCGCCAGCTTCACCGTAAAGTCCTGGTATATGCGTATACCAGCTCCAGCCCACTGCACCACTCGCTTCTGCTTTGCCCAGCACAGGACCTTCTCATTTACGCTGTACCTACGGAAACACAGTTACTACTCTTGGCGGCTCACTCGCCTTTGGTATAGGCCGATGAGCCCGATCCAGTTTGTATCGAGTGGGATCGTCCCCCCTCCCCCAATAGCTCCGCCAACATCGTGGCAAAATACTCCGTCGGCCTCGGGCCTTCCACCCCTTCGGGCAGACCCACGATCCTCAGATTCTGCCGCCTGGATCTGTTTTCCAGGTCTTCCATTTTGGCTCGCAGACCCTTGTTGGTCTCGGTCACCTTCTGCAACGCCTTCCCCACCGAGGTGAGTTGATCACTGTGCTGCGATAATACCTCTTCCACTTCCTTCAGTGCCTCACCTTGCTCCCGCATCTCCGTTGCTGCGCTTGATACCGCCGCCCTCACCGAGGCAATCGCCTCCTCCACCAGCACTTTCAATACCGCCCCCACCTTCTTCTTCATCCCTTCCATGTGTTTTGTGAATTGTTTTTCAAGTTCCACAACCAACACTTTGGTCATTTCTTCTGCTGTGAACGATGTGGCCTCCCCTGGTGCTCCAGGGGAGCATGTTATCATGGGGGATTTTAATCTACATGTTGATTGGTTTAACCAGGTCGGTCAAGGCAGCCTTGAGGAGGAGTTTATAGAATGTATCCGCGATAGTTTCCTAGAACAGTATGTAATGGAACCTACGAGGGAACAAGCGGTCCTAGATCTGGTCCTGTGTAATGAGATAGGACTGATTCAGGATCTCATAGTTAGGGATCCTCTCGGAAGGAGCGATCCCAATATGGTGGAATTTAAAATACAGATGGAGGGTGAGAAGGTAAAATCAAGCACTAGTGTTTTGTGCTTAAACAAAGGAGATTACAATGGGATGAGAGAAGAACTAGCTAAGGTAGACTGGGAGCAAAGACTTTATGGTGAAACAGTTGAGGAACAGTGGAGAACCTTCCAAGTGATTTTTCACAGTGCTCAGCAAAGGTTTATACCAACAAAAAGGAAGGACGGTAAAAAGAGGGAAAATCGACCGTGGATATCTAAGGAAATAAGGGAGAGTATCAAATTGAAGGAAAAAACATACAAAGTAGCAAAGATCAGTGGGAGACTAGAGGACTGGGAAATCTTTAGGGGGTAACAGAAAGCTACTAAAAAAAGCTACAAAGAAGAGTAAGATAGATTATGAGAGTAAACTTGCTCAGAATATAAAAACAGATAGTAAAAGTTTCTACAAATACATAAAACAAAAAAGAGTGGCTAAGGTAAATATTGGTCCTTTAGAGGATGAGAAGGGAGATTTAATAATGGGAGATGAGGAAATGGCTGAGGAACTGAACAGGTTTTTTGGGTCGGTCTTTACAGTGGAAGACACAAATAACATGCCAGTGACTGATGGAAATGAGGCTATGACAGGTGGGGACCTTGAGAGGATTGTTATCACCAAGGAGGTAGTGATGGGCAAGCTAATGGGGCTAAAGGTAGACAAGTCTCCTGGACCTGATGGAATGCATCCCAGAGTGCTAAAAGAGATGGCTAGGGAAATTGCAAATGCACTAGTGATAATTTACCAAAATCCACTAGACTCTGGGGTGGTCCCGGCGGATTGGAAATTAGCAAACGTGACACCACTGTTTAAAAAAGGAGGTAGGCAGAAAGCGGGTAATTATAGGCCAGTGAGCTTAACTTCGGTAGTAGGGAAGATGCTGGAATCTATCATCAAGGAAGAAATAGCGAGGCGTTTGGATGGAAATTGTCCCATTGGACAGACGCAGCATGGGTTCATAAAGGGCAGGTCGTGCCTAACTAATTTAGTGGAATTTTTTGAGGACATTAACAGTGCGGTAGATAACGGGGAGCCAATGGATGTGGTATATCTGGATTTCCAGAAAGCCTTTGACAAGGTGCCACACAAAAGATTGTTGCATGAGATAAAGATGCATGGCATTAAGGGGAAAGTAGTAGCATGGATAGAGGATTGGTTAATTAATAGAAAGCAAAGAGTGGGGATTAATGGGTGTTTCTCTGGTTGGCAATCAGTAGCTAGTGGTGTCCCTCAGGGATCAGTGTTTGGCCCACAACTGTTCACAATTTACATAGATGATTTGGAGTTGGGGACCAAGGGCAATGTGTCCAAGTTTGCAGACGACACTAAGATAAGTGGTAAAGCAAAAAGTGCAGAGGATACTGGAAGTCTGCAGAGGGATTTGGATAGGCTAAGTGAATGGGCTAGGGTCTGGCAGATGGAATACAATGTTGACAAATGAGGTTATCCATTTTGGTAGGAATAACAGCAAAAGGGATTATTATTTAAATGATAAAATATTAAAACATGCTGCTGTGCAGAGAGACCTGGGTGTGCTAGTGCATGAGTCGCAAAAAGTTGGTTTTCAGGTGCAACAGGTGATTAAGAAGGCAAATGGAATTTTGTCCTTCATTGCTAGAGGGATGGAGTTTAAGACTAGGGAGGTTCTGCTGCAATTGTATAAGGTGTTAGTGAGGCCACACCTGGAGTATTGTGTTCAGTTTTGGTCTCCTTACTTGAGAAAGGACGTACTGGCACTGGAGGGTGTGCAGAGGAGATTCACTAGGTTAATCCCAGAGCTGAAGGGGTTGGATTACGAGGAGAGGTTGAGTAGACTGGGACTGTACTCGTTGGAATTTAGAAGGATGAGGGGGGATCTTATAGAAACATATACGATTATGAAGGGAATAGATAGGATAGATGCGGGCAGGTTGTTTCCACTGGCGAGTGAAAGCAGAACTAGGGGGCATAGCCTCAAAATAAGGGGAAGTAGATTTAGGACTGAGTTTAGGAGGAACTTCTTCACCCAAAGGGTTGTGAATCTATGGAATTCCTTGCCCAGTGAAGCAGTAGAGGCTCCTTCATTAAATGTTTTTAAGATAAAGATAGATAGTTTTTTGAAGAATAAAGGGATTAAGGGTTATGGTGTTCGGGCTGGAAAGTGGAGCTGAGTCCACAAAAGATCAGCCATGATCTCATTGAATGGTGGAGCAGGCTCGAGGGGCCAGATGGCCTACTCCTGCTCCTAGTTCTTATGTTCTTATGTCCAGCCTCCGCTTTCCTTACAGTTCCTGCGCTGACCTTTCCACTCACCGGTGGACTTTCATTAACCCCCTTTTTGACGGCCGTTTTTTCCCCAAGTTTGGACATTGCTCCTCACTGTGCCTTCTTACAGCTTTTTCA
This sequence comes from Scyliorhinus torazame, assembly GCF_047496885.1. Classification (NCBI taxonomy): domain Eukaryota; kingdom Metazoa; phylum Chordata; class Chondrichthyes; order Carcharhiniformes; family Scyliorhinidae; genus Scyliorhinus; species Scyliorhinus torazame. The sequence goes on from NC_092717.1 coordinate 30,173,296, forward strand.
GCCTCCATTGCCCCTGGGACCCGGCATTAAAACCCCAAAATTTCTATTCCCAAGCGGGAGCCCTCCAGTGTGCGGCTGCCTCGCATTGCCTTATCTTTGCTCAGAAATCATTTATTTCCTTAAATGCCAACTTATTTTAAAATTCAGTTATCTTTCTGAGATTTTCTCATCAGTCCCTTGAATGAGGATAATATGCAAATGTTGTCCCCCAAAAAGGTTTCCTGATTTGGAAATGTTATGACTGAATTTATTTTTACAATAGGCCAAATTAGGTTATAGCACTGTGGTACCTTAGAAGCGGGGAGCGGTGATACTTGCTCTATTTCAGTGCTAACAGTGCCACCATGTGAGAAAGAATTAAATTGCAGCTGATTCTGCATTATTCATTGATTTCAATGAATTGGACATGGGATACATACAAACATTGTACACAAGACATATATATCGAAATGCCTCCCTCATGGTGCAGCATATGGCTAATCAAAGAATACCATCTCCATCTTGTTTCTCAAACTTACTCGCTTTTGTACGTCAGCCTCATTAATAATAACACTAAGGATCCCATATGATTTCTTCACTGTGTTCTTAATTTGGCCGATTTTCATAAACTTGTGTACAGACACCTCCAGTCCCTCTGTTCCTGAACCTTTTCTAAAAGTAAAATTTAGTTCATATTGCCTCTCCTCATTCTTCCAAAATGTATCATTTCACACTTCACTGCATTAAATGTTAACTGCTATGTGTCTAGCCATTGCACCAGCCTATGTCCTCCTATTAAGCAATGTTTACAATATTTCCAAGTTGTTTCATCTGCAAATTTTTAAACTATGCCTGTACTGTGAAGTCTAAGTCATTAATGTATACCAAAAAGAGCAAAAAGAACCAGTCTGAAAAACAACCATTCGCAACTACTCTATATTTGTGATCCCTAGCTAATTTTGTGCTCATGTTGATCATCTCCCTTTAATTCCATGGATTTTAATTTTGATAACACATCCAGAGGCAGAAACCCCCATCGCAAACAACTTGCATATGCACTTAAAGTGTGGTAAACTACAGTGTTACAGACCAAGAGCTGGCAAGTGGGATCAGGGAGGCAGTGGTAGAGTGGTATTGTCACTAGACTAATAATCCAGAGTCCCAGGGTAATGCTCTGGGGTCACAGGTTCAAATCCCACCATGGCAGATGGAGAAATTTGAATTCAACAAAAAACTGGAATTAAAAGTCTAATGATGACCATGAAACTATTGCTGGTTGTCATAAAAAACCCACCTGATTCACTAATGTCCTTCAGGGAAGGAAACTTGCCCAGTCTGGCCTACATGTGACTCCAGACTCACAAAACGATGTGGTTGACTCTTAACTGCCCACTGAAATGGCCCAGCAAGCCACTCAGTTCAAGGGTAATTAGGGATGGGCAACAAATGCTGACCCAGCCCAGCGACGCCCACATCCCAAGAGGGAATTAAAAATAAAAAATTCCGCCAAATTACATTTGAAAAATTTGTATAGGGCAACACAAGGTACACAATGTAAATGTATAGACACCGGCATCGGGTGAAGCATACAGGAGTGTAGTATTAATCAGATCAGTCCATCAGAGGGTCGTTTAGGAGTCTGGTAACAGCAGGGAAGAAGTTGTTTTTGAATCCGTTCGTGCGTGTTTTCAGACGTTTGTATGTCCTGCCCGATGGAAGAAGTTGGAAGAATGAGTAAGCCGAGTGAGAGGGGTCTTTGATTATGCTGCCCGCTTTCCCAAGGCAGCATTTGAGTAAAGAATAGTTCAGGGTTCAGATAAGGGCAAGAAGTCTAAGATTGATTTGAAATGCAAATGCCATGTAACATGGTAAATGAGGTTGGTAAGCTGCAGGCACAAGTCATCAGACAGGACTATGATATCATGGCAAAAACTGAGAGTCCGTTCAAGAAGGGCCCAACTTAAGAGTGCCACACAATGAAAAGGGGCAGCCTGCTTGAACTGTCCCCACAACAAGCCCCTTCAGGCCTCCCAATCTTCAGGGCATGCGGCAGTGGCCCCAGCAAGTCCATCGCACTTACTTTCCAGTCTCACCTCCTCCATGGTTCCTCCTGCATTTCCAGCAGTGGCCACTGCTGCTGGTGGTGTTGCTGGGACTGGGGTTGGCAGCTCTTTGATTGGCCTTTGAACTGTGACATCCTCCGACATGAGTGCAGAAGCCTTAACCTCAGGCAATTAATTGCGCGATGACCAGAAAGCCCAGTCATGTCTGCTCGACACGACACGGGCAGTCTCACACCCTGAATTTTCAGCTGTTGGAGGGAGCCACCGCCTCTGCATAAAATCCAGCTGCAGAGCTGCATTCAGATTTGAGATCCATGGGATTACTTGCGTCTATATGGCTATGGGTAGCTCTCCAATTAACCCCCCAACGTCCATACCATTGGATGGGTTTTGGGAGCCCAGAAAATCCTCCAGCTGTATAAGATTAACTACAGCTGGTATAATGATGCTCACAGCCATGGAAGGGGTGTTTGTATTGTGGCCTATCAGGCTGTTAATCAGTCTTAAAAATCTTTCAATACTTCATACCATCCTCCAAGGGAAACGTGTAAAATTAAGAAAGTAACAAGAAAAGCATCCTGATCAATTAGTCTATCAGTGGGGCAGCACTGTGGCACAGTGGGTAGCACTGCTGCCTCACAGCGCCAAGGACCGGGTTTCAATTCTGGCCTTGGGAGACTATGGGCGGGATTCTCCGACCCCACGCCGGGTCGGAAAATCGGCGGGGGCTGGCGTGAATCCCGCCCCCGCTGGTTGCCGAATTCTCCGACACCGGATATTCGGCGGGGATGGGAATCGCGCCGCACCAGTTGGCAGGCCACCCCCGGCGATTCTCCGGCCCGTGATGGGCCGAAGTCCCGCCGCTGGAATGCCTGTCCCGCCGGCGAGAATGAAACCACCTCTCTTACCGGCGGGACAAGGCGGCCCGGGCGGGCTCCGGGCGATCTGGCCCCGGGGGGTGCCCCCACGGTGGCCTGGCCCGCGATCGGGGCCCACCGATCCGAGGGCGGGCCTGTGCCGTGGGGGCACTCTTTTCCTTCCGCCTTCGCCATTGTCTCCACTATGGCGGAGGCAGAAGAGACCCCCTCCACTGAGCATGCGTGGGGATGCCGTGAGCGGCCGCTGACGCTCCCGCGCATGCGCCGCACGGCAAAGTCAGTTTCGCGCCAGCTGGCGGGGCACCAAAGGCCTTTCCCGCCAGCTGGCGGGGCGGAAATCAGTCCGGCGCGGGCCTAGCCCTTCAAAGTTAGGGCTTGGCCCCTCAAGATGCGGAGGATTCCGCACCTTTGGGGCGGCGCGATGCCGGACTGATTCGCGCCCTTTTTGGCGCCGGTCGGCGGACATCGTGCCGATTGCGGAGGATCCCGCCCTATATGTGCAGTTTGCACTTTCTCCCTGTATCTGCATAGGTTTCCTCCGGATTCTCCGTTTTCCTCCCACAGCCCAAAGATGAGCTGGTTAGGTGGATTGGTCATGCTAAAATTGCCCCTTAGTGTTTAACGCTGTGCAGGTTAGGTGGGGTTGTGGTGTTGCAAGAATAGGCCTGGAGAGTGGGTCTGGGTAGGGTTCTCTTTCGGAGGGACAGTGCAGACTCGATGGGCTGAATGGCCTCCTTCTGCATTTTAGGGATTCTATGAATTTTTCAATAGTTCAAATTTTTGCTCAATAATAAATGTTGAGCACTCGTGAAGATTTGATTATCTTTCTAGTCAATAATAAAAAACATCCAATGTTAAGAATTTTGAATCCAATGAACTTGGGTCTGGATTCTCCGATCCCCGACGTCGAAATCACGTTCGGCGATGGGGCGGAGAATCCCCAATGATGACAGAATCGGGGGTGGCGCTGCTTTCGCGATGCTCCGCCCCCTAAAAAGCGGCATACTCTAGGAGTACGCCGCATGCTGCATCCATGGCCTCAGGCCATTGCCTGAGGCCCGCTCCGGGATGCTCCGTCCCCGACCGGCCGAGTTCCCGGCGGCGTGGGACACGTGTGGTCACATCCGTCAGGAACTCAGCATGGCAGCTGCGGACTCAGTCCAGCGCTGCCAGTCGGGGGAGGGCCGATCCGCGAGCAGGGGGGAATTATCCGGGGCTGGGGGCACTGTGGGGGGGCGGTTCAGGGAGCGCGAGCACACTGAAGGGAGGGACTATTTTTGCGGGTCGCGTCCGCCATGAAGCATGGCCGCTGCAGTGCACATGCGCGGCCACACACCCGGCAATGCTCCGGGCCATATCGGCAGCTAGAGCTGGGGGCTCTACGCTGCCTGACTGCTTGCCAGTTTTCCTGACGTAAAACACTACCGTTTTCATGCAGGACTTAGTCTCCCAAACGGAGAATCCAGACCATGGTATTTCTAAAGCTTTCTAATTAGACAAATAGAAAGCCATTTTGGGGTTGCTGGTTGCTGTGCAATATGGCAAAATGGTAAACAAAATTCAAATTTGTCTTCATAAGAATCTGATTCCTACCTTTATTCTCATTTGTAAATGTTCCTTCCTTCTCATCATCAGAGCCCTCTATCTCTTTGATAAGCATCCTTTTCCCTTTTTTCTTCATTTTTCCAATAGGTTGAGAGTCTTTCAGCTTCTGTTCAACTTCCTGGAGCAAATTCTGAAAATGAACATTTGGTTGGATAGTTAATCATACTGAATCGATCTACAATATGGTTTGATTTTATTCAATGATAAAGGTCGGTAGAAAGTGTGGCAAATCCTTTTTTGACTTAAACTAATCAGCAGTTTAAATTAGAAAATCATTACACTGCTCACAAGGTTTATATGCATCACCATGACTTGAGGAAAAAAGGTTGATTCAGGTTTTGCAAATCAATAACGTGGTAATCGATGGCATTTTGCTGATCACCATGGGGTTGCTGTGTGATTGCCACAAAGTGGAGCAGGAAATTTCACCTGGTGGAGCCAGAAACCCCTACAGCAGCCAGTGGGCTGCTTATTTGGGACTTAATCCTATCTGGACTCTTGGAAATTGCTGTGACAGCATTGCCATTGGCTCTCCAGCTGCTGGACAGGCCCATTGCTACGACCATTAAATTCTATCCAACATAATTATTTATTTCAGCAAAACCAACAAAGAAGAACCACTTGCATTTATAGAGCGCCTTTCAGACATCCCAAAGCACTTCGCAGTCAACAAAATACTTTTCAAATGTAATCACTGTTGTAATGTGTGGAACGCAGCAGCCAAATTTGCACACAGCAAACTCCCACAAACAGCAATGTGAAAATGACCAGATGATTTGTTTTTGTAATATTAATTGAGGTTGAAGTATATGTAGAACTCCCCCCTTCTCTTTCAAAATAGTGCCGCAGGATATTTTACCTCCACCTCAGATGGATGATGAGTCTCAATTTAACATCTCATCCGAAAGACAGCACCTCTAATAGTGTAGCATTCCCCATTAACGCACTGAAGCCTAGATTGCTGTGCTCAAGTATTGAAATGGGACTTGCCCTTTTGACTCAGAATTAAGTGTGCTACAAACGGAGCCATGGCTAACATGTTCCTCCCCAATTTTATTTCCTACATAATTTATACCTACACCAGCAGATGTATTATTTATAACTTCTCCAAGTATGCCAGTGAAAACACCTCACATTTACTAGCCAGTCTGGTAATGTTTCATTCCTTACATTTTGCGCTACGGCCTTTCTCAAGTTCTTACCTTTGCTATGGGATTGTCTGGTTCAGCTTGCAACACTCTCTTCAAGTCATCTGTTGCTGCTTGATAGTTAGCTGAATGTTTATGAACAGTGGCACGACGTAGATGTGCTATAAAATAATGTATGGACAGTGCAATTAGCACAACATCAAGAAACATTGTTAAAAAGTCACAATAAAACCCTTCAGACTAATTTATCATGCTTATTTCACATTAAAAAATATACCTTATGTTATCTCCAAGCATATTATTTAGGACATACCTGAATTTACCAAAACAACTTACTTCATAAAGGTTTCACATTTTATTATAGGACCAGTGGAGCACATTTTCTGCATATAATTGAAGACTATTGCAATTCCGAAGTGAAATATATTTATTTTCTGGATATCTTTCTATACATCCAGAGACGACAACCATAAATTCTCCTTGTTACATTCATTTTTTAAGAACGGGTTCAATTCCCGTTTCAGCCTCCCCGAACAGGCGGTGGAATTTGGCAACTAGGGGCTTTTCACAGTAACTTAATTTGAAGCCTACTTGTGACAATAAGCGATTTTCATTTCACTTCAGTTAATTTCATAAGGGGCAATTTAGCATCGCCAATCCACCCACCCTGCACATCTTTGGGTTATGGGGGCGAAACCAACGCAGACAAGGGGAAAATGTGCAAACTCCACATGGACAGTGACCCGAGACCGGGATCGAACCCGGGTCCATTGCGCTGTGAGGCAACGCTGCTAACCACTGCATCACCGTGCCGCCCAGTCTCGAACATGTTGTCACCTTCTGAATCCACCCATGTCTCAATTCAATGTTTATACTTCACCAATCAGGATTCCATCCCATCACAGCATTAGAACAGTTCTAATTAAAGTCATGACACCCTTCCCCTCCTCATCCTTCCAGTTTTTGGCTTGATTCGCTACATCACCATCTTTTTACACCTGTCCTCTGTTGTTTTGCTTAATGGAATGGAAACTGTTTCCACTCTTACTGATCCAATCAGTGCCAGGAAATGTCCTGAAATGGCTTTTCGTCTTACCAACAGGCCTAATACATCTGGAGTCCTCTGCAAGTTTCTATCCTTTGTTCCCTCCAATTTGTCATCTATATGCTGCCCCTCAACAATGTTGGACAAAACTCATGAAGTCAGGTTCAACATGTATGCTGAAGACACCAAACTTTACCACACAACCATCTCAACTCCTCCATTGTCCTGTCAGACTGCTCATCAGATATCCAGGACAAGCAAAACTGCATCCCCTTACCAGGAGTGAGGACTTGTTAATGACCTGTGCAGAGTCTCAACCAGGAAAGATCAGTTCGAATATTTAATTTTATTCCGAATAAGGTAGAGAAAGCCTTAAAAGAGAAAGCCTTGGGTCACTGTCTGTGCAGAGTCTGCATGTTCTCCCTGTGTCTGCGTGGGTTTCCTGCAGGTGCATCAGTTTCCTCCCATAAGTCCCGAAAGACGTGCTGTTAGGTAAATTGGACATTCTGAATTCTCCCTCCGTGTTCCCGAACAGGCGCCGGAATGTGGCGACTAGGGGCTTTTCACAGTAACCTCATTGCAATGTTAACGTAAGCCACGCAAACACAGGGAGAACATGCAGACTCTGCACAGACAGTGACCCAAGCCGGGAATCAAATCTGGGACCCTGGCCCTGTGAAGTAACAGTGCTAACCACTGTGCTACCATGCTACTAGCAGGACCAGAAAATTCTGCCTGCAGGAAGGGCTGGAAAGACCCACCCACTGTTTGGCAATAATTAAAACTTATCATGGTGTTTACTTAGACGGGAATGGGCAAGTCAATATTTTCTGGAGAGTTTAGTGGTGGATATCAGGTCTAGCAACCTCAGGCCAATCCATATATTTCAATGCCAAAACTCTTTGTGAGATATTCTCGACCAGCATGTGCTGACAGCAATTTCTACATTTAACCGCATGTGTATGTTTGATAGAAGTTGCTATCTAATTTGCACTTGACTGAGCCATGTTAACTTCACTGTTATTTCAACAGCAAAATCCAGTTCATTATTCAGGCAGTCTATTCCATATCATAGCAACTAACAGTGTAATTTGTTTCCTCATCCTAATTCACACAAAGTCTCTTTTACTCTTTCACTCTACGCTCACCAAGTTATATGGATCCTCACCCCACAATACATCATTTTAAAAATTCTCATCCTTGTGTTTAAATTCTCCATTGTCCCAATCCTCCCGAACTGTAATTTCCTCCAGTACTACGATCTTCTGAGAAATCTGCATCCCTCCAACTCCAGCTTCTTGTCCAACCCCCACATCCATTATGCCACCAGTGGCAGTCAGTCAATTGGCCTTCAAGCCCTAGGCCTTAAGTTCTGGAATACTCTCCCATAGAAGTTGTCTCTTCTCTGTCGCCTCTTTTACTATCAATTGTCCTAATATATCCTTACAATCAAGCTAAAGGCGAGGAAAGAATGAAAAAGTTAGGAAAGCAAGAATAAAATGGAAGAGCAATGGAAAATATTTATAAGTTGGAAGAGGTCATTGAAGAGGATCACACAACTTTACAGTATTGATATTTCAAAATATCACTTAAGGGTACCCTTCAATGTGGGAAGTGATAAAAATCTATGCCAAAGGTTACACATTAATGCTTAGCAGAAAAACTATAAAGATTACCCTTAACCACATCACTGCAAGTGAAGACACTCCATATTACACTATTGAACTTCTGAGTTCAGTACAACATACATCCAATGGTGTAGCAGTATTATACAATTACCTACCTTTCAAATTGCCAGGTTCTAATTCCAACACTTTTTCAACATCATTAAGAGCCTTCTTCCAGTTCTGAAGCTTAATTTCTGCTTGCGCTCTGTTGTTAAATGCAGTCACATTTGGTATCACGGATATACTTCTGGGTTGCGAGAACAGGGAGAGGAGATAAAGGTGTAAAATAACAGATGAGTATACACCTTCTAGAGGTATCTTTTACTTTCGAATAATATTTTTTTTTTGAAAATCTTTTTATTGGCTTTTCTCATATTTATAAACAGTTGTTGCTTATTTACATTACACTTTTCTTGCCCGCGCTAATTTGCTTTATTTTACAGAGGTTTGTTTTGTCCTTCATTTGACTAACTGTATGTTTTGCTGCCCTCTGGATCGGTCTATGATATCCCCCCCTCATTGGTTTTAGCACCCTTCATCTTCTCTTGTGGTTTCCCCATCCCCCCCACTGCCCCCAGGTTGTGCAGTCCTCTGATTCTTCATCTTTTTTTCCCCCTGGCTTACTCCTCGTTGCTGGCCTCGAACAAGTTTTGGAACAGGCCGACGAACTGCCCCCAAGTATCCAGGAAGCCTTCCTCTGACCTTCGGATGGCGTACTTAATCATCTCCAGGTGGAGAAATTCCGAGGGGTCAGCGAGCTAGTCTGCAGCTTTGGGTGGTGCTGCCGATCGCCAGCCGAGCAGGATTCTCCGGCGCGCGATTAGGGAAGCGAAAGCAAGGGCGTTGGACCCCTTCCCCATGAGTGGCTCTGGCTAGTCCGATACCCCGAAGATTGCCACTATTGGGCATGGCTTCACCCTCACCCCCACAACCTTGGACATTGCCTCGGAGAAGGCTGTCCAGAACCCAGCAAGCTTGGGGCAAGCCCAAAACATGTGGGTGTGGTTGGCCGGGCCCCTCTGGCACCGTTCACATTTGTCTTCCACCTCCGGGAAGAACCTGCTCATTCGGGTTCTGGTCAGGTGCGCTCTGTGCACCACTTTGAGCTGCATTAGGCTGAGCCTTGCGCAGGAGGAGTTGGAGCTCACCCTGCTCAGTGCTTCGCTCCAGAGTCCCCATCCTACCTCTGTCCCCAGTTCGTCCTCCCATTTTTGCCTGGTCTCATCCGGTGGTGTTCGGGCTCTGTCCAGTAGCTGTCCGTATATTTTCCCACATAGCCCCCCCTTCTCGCTGCTTGTGCCTATCAGGTCCTCTAGTAGTGTGGTTTCTGGGGCCCCGGGGTAACATACTGTCTCTTTGCGGAGGAAGTGCTTTATTTGGAGGTGTCTCAATTCCTGTCCCCTTGATAGTTTCCACTTCCTCGTCAGTTTGTCCACTGTCGCCAGTCTGCGCCCTACGTAGAAGTCCCCGACCGTCAGTGTGCCCCTGTCCCGCCTCCATCCTTTGAAGGTGGTATCTAGCATGGCTGGGGGGATTCTGTGGTTGCCGCAGATGGGGGCAATAAGGGATATTTTGGGTATCCCAAAGTGCTGTCTCAATTGGGTCCACGTTCTCAGCGTGGCCACTACGACTGGGCTCATTGTGCACCTTGTTGAGGAGGATGGGAGTGCTGCTGTGGCCAGGGCCCGGAGGGTTGTTCCTTTACAGGATGCCTCCTCCATTTGTACCCAATCTGTGTCAGGTTCTTGTACCCATCCCCTCACTTTTTCTGCCAATGCTGCCCAGTGGTAGTATTGTAGGTTCGGTAGAGCCAGGCACCCTCTGACTTACCCTCTTCGCAGTGTCGGTTTGGGAATTCTTGGGTTCTTGCCCCCCCACACAAACGCCATGATTAGCCTATCTATGTTTTGGAAAAAGGCCTTGGGGATGAAGATGGGGATGGATCTAAACAAGGGGAAACCTTGGCAGTACGTTCATCTTGATCGTCTGCACTCTTTCCGCCAGGGGGAGTGGGAGTGAGCCCCACCGTTGAAGGTCTTTCCTTACTTCCTCCACCAGGCTGGTCAGGTTCCACTTGTGAATCTGTGTCCAGTCTCTGGCTATTTGGATCCCCAGGTAACGGAATCTGTTCTTGGCCGTTTTGAATAGGAGCCCCTTCAGCTCTGTCCCTCCCCCTTTTGGGTTCACTGGGAATGTCTCGCTTTTGCCCAGGTTACGTTTGTAGCCCGAGAAGGTTCCAAACTCTTTCAGGATTTGCAGTATTGCCTTCAGTCGCTCCTGTGGCTTCGAGACATAGAGGAGCAGGTCATCTGCATAGAGCGAGACGCTGTGCTCTCTGTCTCCTCTCCGGATTCCCTTCCAGCCTTTTGCATCCCGCAGGGCTATCACCAGGGGTTTGATCGCTAGCGCGAACAAGAGTGGGGACAGGGGGCAGCCCTGTCTTGTTCCTCTCTGTAGCTGGAAGTATTCAGAGCTGGTGGTGTTAGTTCGGACACTCGCTTTGGGAGTGTTGTACTGGAGCCACACCCAGGCGGTGAATCCCGCTCCTAGCCCAAACCGTTCCAGTACCTCGAGGAGGTAGCTCCATTCGACTCTGTCAAAGGCCTTTTCTGCGTCCAGGGAAAAGATCACCTCTGGTGTTCTCATTATCACATTCAGCAGCCGCCTGATGTTCGCTGTGAGCTGCCTACCCTTAACAAAGCCCGTTTGGTCCTCTGCGACCACCTCTGGTACGCAGCCCTCCAGCCTTTTGGCCAGGACCGTTGCGAGTATTTTCTCATCCACGTTCAGCAGTGAAATGGGTCTGTATGATCCACATTCCATCAGGTCTTTATCTCTTTTGGATATTAGTGAGATTGTGGCCTGCGTTAGCGTTGGGGGCAGGGTGCTGCTCTTTGCCAGTGAGTCCACGAACATGTCCCTTAGGTATGGGGCCAGGAGTGGTGCGAATCTTTTGTAGAAGTCCACCGGGTACCCGATGGGTCCCGGTGCCTTCCCCGCCTGCATGGAGCTGATGCTCTCCATGATTTCTACCAGGTCTATTGGTGCTTCCTTCCAGTTCCCCCCGTCAGTCTTCCCCCACCACTGGCAGTTCCAGTCTGTCTCGGAACTGTTTCATTCCCGCATCCCCGTCGGGGGGCTCGGAGAGAAGGTCTCGAATGCCCGATTGACCTCTTTTGGCTCTGTTACCAGTCTGCCTTTGCTATCCTTAACCTGCGCTACTTCCCTCGTGGCTGCTTGCTTTCTCAGCTGGTGAGCCAATTGGCGGCCAGCCTTGTCTCCGTGTTCGTAGAAGGTCCCCCTTGTCTGGCGGAGTTGGTACACTGCTTTCCCAGTGGATAGCAGGTTAAAGTCCATTTGCAGCTTTTTCCTCTCCGCCAGCAGCTTTACGGTCGGGGCCTCGGAGTACTTTCTATCGCCTTCCAGAATGGAGTCCACTAGCTGTTGCCTGGCCTCCCTCTCTTCCCTATCTCTACTTGCCTTGTAGGCTATGATCTCCCCTCTGATCACAGCCTTGAGTGCCTCCCAGAATGTGGAGGGTGAGACCTCCCCGTTTTGGTTGTTACTAACGTAATCGCCTATGGCCTGCGATATCTTTTGGCAGAAAGCCTTGTCGGCCAGGAGGTCAGTGTCCAGCCTCCATGTGGGGCGCTGGGCCCGGCCTGTCTCCAACCTCACAACCATATAATGTGGAGCGTGGTCGGAGATAACTATCGCGGAGTAGTCCGTTCGCATGATCCCTGGAAGCGCCGATTTCCCCACTGCAAAGAAGTCGATACGGGTGTATACCTTGTGCACCTGCGAAAAGAACGAGAACTCCTTTTCTCCAGGGTGCAGGAACCTCCATGGGTCCACCGCCCCATCTGTTCCATGAAGGCCCCTAGCTCCCTAGCCATGCCAGATGTTTTTCCCGTTCTGGGGTTTGATCGGTCGGTCAGTGGGTCCAGCACACAGTTAAAGACGCCCCCCATAATCAGTCGGTGTGTATCAAGGTCAGGGATTTCCGGACTTCCGGTTGCGGCTATGCGGAGCTAAGTCGCACATTCGGCGGCTCCCACAAAAACGGACTTTTGGGCTCTTTTTAGGGCCCCCAACGGCACTTTTTCAACGTTTCCCGGTGTGGGAAGGAGTCTATAACAGCTCCCCGTCAGTATATGGCATCAATTAGGAGCTGGGCGACAAAAAAGGTGGTGGACCCGAAGAAGGTGCGAGGGAAGAAGGACAAAATGGCAGCGGGCGGAGACCAGGCAGCGTGGATGCAGTGGGCAGAGGAGCAGCAGGAGGGTATCCAGCGCTGTTTCAGAGAGATTAAAATGGACCTGCTAGAGCCGATGAAAGCTTCTATTGATAAGCTGTTGGAGACACAGACGGCCCAGGGAGTGGCGATCCGTGAGGCTCGACAAAAGATCTCTGACAATGAGGACGAGATCTTAGGCCTGGCACGAGGCGCTCCACAAGAAATGGCAGGAGCGGTTCGAGAAGATGGAGAATCGGTTGAGGCGGACGGATCTGCGGATTCTGGGCCTCCCGGAGGGGCTGGAGGGGCCGGACGTGGGGGCCTATGTGGTCACCATATTGAGCTCGCTGATGGGAGCGGGGTCCTTCCAGGGGCCCCTGGAGCTGGAAGGGGCCCATTGAGTGCTGGCGAAGAGGCCCAAGGCTAACGAGCCTCCGCGGGCGGTGCTGGTGAGGTTCCATCGGTTCGTTGATCGGGAGTGTGTGCTCAGGTGGGCCAAGAAGGAGAGGAGCAGCAGGTGGGAGAACGCGGAGGTTCGGATATACCAGGACTGGAGTGCGGAGGTGGCGAAGAGGAGGGCCGGGTACAATCGAGCGAAGGCGGTGCTGCACAGGAAGGGGGTGAAGTTTGGCATGTTGCAGCCGGCGCGACTGTGGGTTACCTACAAGGACCGGCACCATTATTTTGAGTCTCCGGAGGAGGCGTGAGCCTTTGTTCAGGCTGAGAAGTTGGACACAGATTAAGGGTCGGGATGGGCGATTGGGGACTGCGGTTGATATGCTATGTTTATTTTTGTTTCGAGGGGGGGGCCTTTGTATTGCTCCGGTTTTCTTTTTCTCTGTGTTTTTCTCTTTCGGGTCGGTGAGGGTGGCTGGGGCGGGTTGGGCACTGTTTTGGTAGGGTTGGTCGGGGGGAGCTCTTGGAGGGGGATAGGGAAACAGAACAGGGGGGGTGGACGGTGGTGAGATGGGGCCCCGGGGGGATGGAGAGGCCCGAGTCAGGGGTGAGGGGATCGGGCCTGTAAAAGGAGCTGCGTCAGAGGTGGCGGGGCCTGGTAGGTGGAAAGCGCGGGCTTTTTCCCACACTGAAGACTGGAGGGGGCGAGGCCGGGGCGGGGAAGCGAGGATTGTTTCCCGCGCTTAGAACGGAAGGGGAAGGGGGAGAGCCTATGGATGGGGGCGGGAGAAGAGGGTGTGCCACACAATGGGAGGAGTCGAAGGAGAGGCGGGAGTGGCCGGGGTCAGCAGACTAGCAGAAGTGCAATGGGGGGAGTAAATCAGCTAGGATGGGTCCCAGCCGGGGGGGCGGGGGGGAATCGAGTTGCCTCTGCTATGGTCAAGGAAGAGCTGGAGCGAGTGGGGGGGTCGAGATGGGGGTATGTCGCTGTGGGGAACGGGCCGGGTGTGGGCGCCTGGCTGGCCGAGGAGGGGTCATGGCTAATCGGCGGGGAGGGGGGCGGGTAGCCCCCTGATCCGGCTGATAACCTGGAATGTAAGGGGACTGAATGGATCGGTTAAGTGGGCCCCCGTGTTCGCGCACCTGAAGGGGCTCAAGGCGGATGTGGTTATGCTTCAGGAGACACACCTGAAGGTGGCAGACCAGGTAAGATTGAGGAAAGGGTGGGTAGGTCAGGTGTTTCACTCGGGGCTGGATGCCAAAAATCGAGGGATGGCGATCTTGGTGGGAAAGAAGGTGTCATTCGAGGCGTCGAGCATTGTGGCAGATAATGGCGGTAGGTACATAATGGTAAGTGGAAAGTTGCAGGGAGAGAGGGTGGTACTGGTCAATGTGTATGCCCCGAACTGGGACGATGCGGGTTTTATGCGGCGTATGTTGGGTCGGATCCCAGACTTGGCAGTGGGGGGCCTGATAATGGGGGGAGACTTTAACACGGTGCTGGATCCGGCACTGGATCGCTCCAGGTCTAGGACAGGTAGGAAGCCGGCGGCGGCTAGAGTGCTGAGGGGGTTTATGGACCAGATGGGAGGGGTGGACCCTTGGAGATTTGCAAGGCCGGGGGCTAGGGAATTTTCATTCTTCTCACATGTCCACATGGCTTATTCCCGAATCGACTTTTTCATTTTGAATAGGGCACTGATAGCGAGAGTAGAAGATACTGAGTATCCGGCAATAGCCATTTCGGACCACGCCCCGCACTGGGTGGACTTGGAGATGGGGGAGGAGAGGGACCTGCGCCCGCTGTGGCGCTTGGAGGTGGGGCTGCTGGCGGACGAGGAGGTGAGCGAGCGGGTCCGAGGAAGTATAGAGAGGTACTTGGAGACCAGCGACAATGGGGAGGTCCGAGTGGGGATGGTATGGGAGGCACTGAAGGCGGTGGTGAGGGGAGAGCTGATCTTCATTAGGGCCCACAAGGAGCGGGGGGGAGAGGGAGAGGCTGGTGGGAGATGGTGAGGGTAGACAGGAGGTATGCGGAGGAGCCCGAGGAAGGATTGTTGAGGAAGAGGAGTAGCCTCCAGGCCGAATTCGACCTGGTGACCACCAGGGAGGCGGAGGTGCAGTGGAGGAAGGCCCAGGGGGCGATATACGAGTATGGGGAAAAGGCAAGCCGGATGCTGGCGCATCAGCTTCGGAAGCGGGACGCAGCTAGGGAGATCGGGGGAGTTAAGGTCAGGGGAGGGAGTGTGGTGCGGAATGGGGTTGGCATCAATGGGGTCTTCAGGGACTTTTACGAGGAATTGGACCGATCCGAGCCCCCACGGGAGGAGGGAGGGATGGGCCGCTTGCTGGACCAATTGAGGTTTCCAAAGGTGGAAGAGAGACTGGTGGCGGGATTGGGGGCCCCGATTGGCTGGAGAGCTGATTAAAGGGATCGGAAGCATGCAGGCGGGGAAGGCAACGGGGCCGGACAGTTTCCCGATCGAATTCTATAAAATATATATGGAACTGTTGGGCCCGCTGTTAGTCAGGACCTTTAATGAGGCAAGGGGGGGGGGGGGGGTCTTTGCCCCCCCGACGATGTCCCGGGCACTGATCACCTTGATCCTGAAGCGTGACAAGGATCCCCTGCAATGTGGGTCTTACAGACCGATTTCCTTGCTAAATGTAGATGCCAAGGTGCTGGCGAAGGTCTTAGCCACGAAGATTGAGGATTGTGTGCCGCAGATCATCCATGAAGACCACACGGGGTTTGTGAAGGGAAGGCAGTTGAACGCGAATGTGCGGAGGCTTTTGAACATTATCATGATGCCGGCGAGTTAGGGGGAGGCAGAGATAGTGGTGGCAATGGACGCGGAGAAAGCCTTCGATAGGGCAGAGTGGGGGTACCTGTGGGAGGTGCTGAAGAGGTTCGGGTTTGGGGAGGGGTTTGTCAGGTGGGTTAGGCTGTTGTATGAGGTCCCGATGGCGAGTGTGGCCACAGACAGGAGGAGGTCCGAGTACTTTCGGTTGCACCGAGGGACGAGACAGGGGTGTCCCTTGTCCCCCCTGCTCTTCGCACTGGCGATTGAACCCCTGGCTATGGCACTGAGGGAGTCAAGGAACTGGAGGGGGTTGGTGCGGGGTGGGGAGGAGCATAGGGTGTCACTTTATGCGGACGACCTGCTGCTGTATGTGGCGGACCAGGTGGGAGGAATGCCGGAGGTACTGAGGATTCTTAGGGAATTCGGGGACTTTACGGGGTACAAGCTCAACATGGGGAAGAGCGAGCTGTTCGTAGTTCATCCAGGGGACCAGGAGAGGGGGATTGGCGAGCTCCCACTAAAAAAGGCGGAGAGGAGCTTCAGGTATTTGGGGGTCCAGGTGGCCAGGAGCTGGGGGGCCCTGCATAGGCTTACTTTTACAAGGCTGGTGGAGCAAATGGAGAAGGAGTTCAAGAGGTGGGACGCGTTGCTGCTGTCCTTGGCGGGTAGGGTGCAGTCAATCAAAATGACGGTGCTCCCAAGGTTTTTGTTCCTGTTCCAGTGCCCCCCCCGTGTTTATCCCGAAGGTGTTTTTCAGGCAGGTTAACAGGAGTATAATGGGGTTTGTGTGGGCGCGAGGGACTCCGAGGGTGAGAAGGGTGTTCCTGGAGCGGAGTTGAGATAGAGGGGGGACTGACGTTGCCCAACCTCTGTGGGTACTACTGGGCCGCCAATGCGACGATGGTGCGCAAGTGGGTGATGGAGGAGGAGGGGGCTGCATGGAAGAGGCTGGAGACGGCGTCTTGTGTGGGCACGAGTCTGGGGGCCACTGCCGCTCCCGCCAGGAAGGTATACCACGAGCCCGGAGGTGGTGGCTGCCCTCAAAATTTGGGGGCAGTTGAGGCGGCACAGGGAGGAAGCTGGGGCCTCGGCATGGACCCCATTACGGGGGAACCACTGGTTCGCCCCAGGAAGAACAGGTGGAGGGTTTTTGGGGTGGCACAGGGCAGGGATACAAAAGATGGGGGACCCGTTTGTGGACGGGAGGTTCGCGGGCCTTGGTGAGCTGGAGGAGAAGTACGGGCTCCCCCCCGGGGAACACCTTCAGGTACTTACAGGTAAGGGCGTTTGCCAGACTGCAGGTGGTGGAATTCCTGCGGCTACTGCCACACACAGTACAGGACAGGGTGCTCTCGGGGGGGGGGGGGGCAGATCTCGGAAACTTGCCAGGTGATGCAGGAGGAGGAGGCCTCGGTGGTGGAGGTGAAAGGTAAGTGGGAGGAGGAGTTGGGAGAGGAAATTGAGGAAGGGACGTGGACAGATGCCCTGGGGAGGGTGAACTCTTCCTCATCGTGCGTGAGGCTCAGCCTCATACAGTTTAAGGTGCTGCACAGGGCACACATGACGGGGACAAGGATGAGCCGGTTTTCTGGGGGTGAGGACAGGTGTGCTCGGTGCTCAGGGAGCCCGGCAAATCACACCCATATGTTCTGGGCATGCCCAGCGCTGGAGGAAGTTTGGAAGGGCGTAGCGAGGACGGTATCGAGGGTGGTAGGATCCAGTGTCAAACCAGGCTGGGGGCTCGCAATATTTGGGGTGGCAGAGGAGCCGGGAGTGCAGGAGGCGAAAGAGGCCGGAATTCTGGCCTTGGCGTCCCTGGTAGCCCGGCGAAGGATTCTTCTTCAGTGGAAAGATGCGAGGCCCCCAAGCGTGGAATCCTGAATCAGTGACATGGCAGGGTTCATTAAATTAGAGAGGGTGAAATTCGCCTTGAGAGGGTCGGTACAAGGGTTCTTTAGGCGGTGGCAACCGTTCTTAGACTTCCGGGCAGAACGATAGACATTGGTCAATGGCAGCAGCAGCTCGGGGGGGGGGGGGGGTTCCTTTATTATTGTTTTTGTTATTTACACTGAAGGGTCTGAGGGGGTGTATATACCTGTTGTGTTAAGTCGGGGTGTTAATGTTAATTTATTATTTATGTACAGGGGGGGGGTATGGGGGGGTTGCTTTTCTAGATTGTGTTTTGTACTTAACCCTGTTGGGTTCCTTTTTTTTTCTCATTTTGTTATTGATATTTTATGAAAACCTTTAATAAAAATCATTTTTAAAAAAAAGTCAGGGATTTCCGCCATGGTGTTCTTTATGAATTCTGAGTCATCCCAGTTGGGAGCGAACACATTTACCAGTAAGACAGGTGCCCCTTCCAGGATACTGCTGGCCATGACGTACCTTCCCCCTGGGTCCGTAACTGTCTTGGTTTCCGTAAACATCGTCCTTTTGCTAATTAATATTGCTACCACCCTAGCCCTCATCCCATAGCACGAGTGGTACCAAGTCTGTCCCACCCAGCCTTTCCTTACCAGCAGTCGGTCCTTCTCCCTCAGGTGCGTCTATTGTAGGTAGATTATGTCTGCTTTTCGGCTTCTTAAGTGGGCGAACACACTGGATCTTTTCACTGGGCCATTGAGTCCCCTTACATTCCAGGTAACAATCCTGGTGGGAGGTTTCTGATCCCCCCGGTCCTGTGGGATCACCCATACTTACCTGGTGGACGCGCCCTTGCACTCATGGGTTTCCCTTTGCTAGGGGGCCGTCCAAAATGGCCAGGGTCACCGCTCTCACCATGGGGTCGGGCCCCAGCGCTCAGGGGTTTCCGTTTGCCCAGGGGCACCCAATGTGGCTACCATCTGTGTACACGCAACACGGGTGCACCCCTGCGCTCCGGGGTCTCCCGCCGCCTTCTCGAGTCGCTGTTTGCGGCACCCTCTTGGTTTCTCGCCCTGCCCGCCAAGGCCCATGTCTTTACTGCTTCACTATCTCACCCTTCTCTTTGCTTCTCGTTTGTTCTCCCCCAGACTCCTCTCCCCCCAGCCCCTGTCCCTTTGTCCACCCCACCCTGCTGCACCCCCCCCCCCCCCCCCCCCCCCCCCAACCAGAGAAGGGCACGGCGGCCCTCCTTCCTTCCTGTCCTCCCATCCTGGCCCTCCTCGCGAGTACGGTGGCCCTCCTCCCAGTATTCGCCCAGTTCTGGCCCTGTTTAACCTTTCTCCTACTGGCCCTTGTCTCGCCCTCCTGTTTGTTTTCCTCACCCTCATTTCCCTCGCTCCACTCCCCCCTCCCCCCCCATTGCATTGAGGGAGGAGACAAGCTCTGAGACAAGACAGCACAGTCCCGCACAAGGCATAACACACATGTGCACAGTTCAAGAGTCCATTATCCTTGTTTGCGGTCTGTCCTCCGCTCTTTGTTCTGGTTTTCCCCTTCTTTTCCGTCCCCATGTCTTTCATTGCGGTTGCGTGTGTTCCTACCCCAGCTTGTTCGCTCTAACGAACTCATCAGCCGCCGCTGGGGTGTTAAAATACAGCTTTCCCCTCAAATTTCACCCAGAGTTTGGCCGGGAATAACATCCCAAATTTTACCTTGCTTTTGTGCAGTGCTGATTTCGCCTTGTTGAATTCAGCCCTTTTTTTGGCCAGGTCCACCCCAATGTCCTGATACACCCTTATGGTCTTCCCTTCCCACGTGCTCTGTTTCGTTTGCCAGGCCCACTTTAGGATTCTCTCCCGGTCTTGGAACCGGTCCAGCTTCACAATAATTGCTCTGGGCTGGTCCCCGGCTTTGGGCTTGGGTTGGAGCGACCGGTGCGCCCTGCCTATTTCCGGTGGGTTTCCCACTAGCACTTTCCTTTCCCACTAGCTTGCCCATC
Organism: Scyliorhinus torazame; assembly: GCF_047496885.1. Lineage (NCBI taxonomy): Eukaryota > Metazoa > Chordata > Chondrichthyes > Carcharhiniformes > Scyliorhinidae > Scyliorhinus > Scyliorhinus torazame. The sequence goes on from NC_092717.1 coordinate 30,192,983, forward strand.
ATTTGGGTGACGTAGCCTGTTGGGTCTCTGCCCTCTATCCCCTCTGGCAGACCCACTATTTTAATGTTCTGCCGCCTGGACCTATTTTCCTGGTCCTCCACTTTCCCTTTTAAGGTCCCTGTCGCTCTGGTCCGAGGCGGCCCTCTCCAACTCCAGAATCGTTTTTTTCTACGCCTTCACTTCCCTTTCCAGGCCTTCGATGGTCTGCTGCATTTTGTGCATCGTCTCCTGCATCATTGCTTGGAGCTCCGACCAGAGCACCTCCTTTATGCTGGTCGCTGCGTCCTGCTCACGCTCCGCTGCTTGGTCCGTCATCGTTTTCCCTTTCAGGCTCGCCTGTACCTCCGTCTCGTCTTGTGAGGCCGCCTGCCTGCGTGTCTGCCACTCATGCACCTTACCCTCACTGCTGCTGCTGCTTGCGTCTCGCTGTCCCTTCACCTTGGTGTTTTTCTTTCCTCCAGCCATCTGTCAGTCTCTCTTTCTTTCCCCGCTGCTGTTCCTTCCCCTGGGGTTGCTCTCACTTACACCGCTTCTCTACTCTTGCTGGGTCTGCCTCGGGCATCGGGTTTCCCTTTTTTTTTGGGGGGGGGGGGGGGGGGTGGTTTGGTGTTGGTTACCTTCCTCCCTTCCTCCCTTTCTCTCTTTCCTTGTCTCTTTATTTATTTATTTACTTTTATTTTTCCCCCTTCTTCTTCTCTTTTTTTCCCCCCTTCCTTCTGACTGGGTCAGGAGGGTTTGGGAGAGATGTTTCCTTATGCGGACCGGAGTCCCTCTTTGTCTCGCCGCTCGCAGGCTTGCGGGGGCTCGGTCGGGCAGGCTCGCAGGCTTGCGCTCTTAGGCACTAGTTCTGTTCGGGGACACGACTCTACTCGGCCGCTTCTGAGCCTCCGGCTCCGGTTCCTCCTGCCTTTTTTTCTTATATTCTCCGGCTCCTCTCCCACGGGCCTCTGCTTACCGTCGGTCCGGTCCCTTGCGGCTTTTTTCTTCTTTCTGTTCGTACCTTCGGGGGAGCGCTGCGTGGGCTCTTTCTACAAGAATAAAAATACCCCCGGGACTAAACAAACAAAACAACAAAAAAAAGACCCAGAAAGTTTAGTCCTTTAGCGGGAGCTGCCCCGTGCACGTCTTCCCCCTACAGGGCTCTACCGGAAGTCCTACTTTAGAATAATATAACTGAAACATTACTTGGGCCATAATTTGTCAAAATAACGGTGAAGTAAATGACATGCAAATACTACAGCAACTTCAGGAAAGAAGCTGTGCCACTGCCATTAGTGCTGAGAAAACAGCATCTCGTTGGCTGGCTCACCATTGAAATGCACTGATGGGGGTGAAGTTGCCATATTTGTGTGATAGATACAAACTGAACTCGCCACACAAAGTTAAGCTTTGTCCATTTCAATTTAAGTGTTCTTTTAAGGAAATTTATATTTGACAATTAAAAAAAAAAGTATTTCAAAGAAGTGACTGACTGGATGGATTAAGGGAAAGTTGCAGATGCACTTGGCTGATTTACAAAAACCAGTTGTGTTCCTGATACACATCTATGAATTGGACTTAGGCATAGGGAGTATAATATTTCACATTTAATGATAATACACAATGTATTAGTATGCTACAGCTGTAACAAGAATTCCCTCTTCTATACTTATCCTCCTTGCAATAAAGGCCAACATTCCATTTGCTTTGTTAATTACTTGCTGTATCTGCATGCTAACTTTTCAGCGCTTCAAGTACAAGAACACCCAAATCCTTCCATACTGCAGTATTCTTCAGTCATCTCCATTTAAATAATATTTTGCTTTTCTCTTCTCCCTACCAAAATGGGTAAACTTGCACTTTCCCACATGTTTCTCCATGTGTCAAATTTGTGCCCATTCACTTAAACTATCATTATCCTTTTGCATCGCCTTATAACTTGCTTTCCTGTCTATCTTTACATCAGCAATACAATACACTAGGTTCCTTCATTCAAGAGACAAATATAGATTGTAAATAGTTGAGGCCCCAGCACGGATCCTTGTGGCATACCAGGAGTTGCAATTTGCCAACCTAAAATGACCTATTCATTCTACATCTCTGTTTTCCATTATTTAGCCAACCCTCTATCCATGCTAACATATTCCCCAAATTATGAGCTCTTATATTGTGAAGTAACCTTTTGTATGCCCCTTTTATCAAATTCCTTTTGAAAATCCAAATACACTATATCTATTAGTTCTCATTTATCCACTCCATTCTCACAGAACTCTAATAATACATTTGACAAACACAAATTCCCTTTCGTAAAACCTCACAGTAACTTCATACTTGTGACAATAAAAGATTATTATTATGTCGACTCTGCTTGATTACATTATGGTTTTCTCAGTGTCCTGCTACGGTTTGCTTTATAATGGACTCCAGCATTTTCCTACAGTTGGTTAGGCTAACTGCTTTCCTTCTCCCTCCTTTCTTAAATAGGGGCATTGGATTGCAGCTTTTTAATCCAACGGAATCTTTACAGAACCTAGGGATGACTACAACCAACACATTTTATGAAGTTTCTGTATGGTTTCTCACATTACAATCTGGTTTTGCCATGGCACAGAATGAAAATATCAACTTCTCTGGTGCAACTCCCACACACTCTACAACAGCAAGAGTTCTCTCTGTCTTTTGTAACCAGAATCCTCTTAATATTGGGGGGGAATATGGGGAAGCAGTGGTGTGGTGGTATTGTCACTGGATTACTAATTCAGAGACCCAGGGTAATGCTCTGGGTCCTGGGTTTGAATCCCAAAAGGGCAGATGGTGAAATTTGAATTCAATACAAATCTGGAATTAAAAGTCTAATGATGAGGGACAGCACGGTGGCGCAGTGGTTAGTGCTGCAGTGGTTAGTGCTACTGCTTCACGGCGCCGAGGTCGCAGATTCGATCCCGGCTCTGGGTCACTGTCCACGTGGAGTTTGCACATTCTCCCCGTGTTTGCGTGGGTTTCACCTCCACAACACAAAGATGTGCGGGGTAAATGGATTGGCCATGCTAAATTGCCCCTTAATTGGAAAAAATGAATTGGGTATTCTAAATTTTTTTTAAAAAGACCAATAATATCCAGATTCTGAATAATCAAGTAGCTCTCAAATTTTTTTTTTATTTTTATTTTTTAAACAGTCTAATGATGACCATGAAGCCATTGCCAGTTGTCGTAAAACCCATTGGTTCACTAATGTCCTTTGGGGATGGAAATTACCCGGTCTGGTCTACATGTGACACCAGACCCACACAGCGATGCGGTTGACTATTAACTGCCCCCACTGAAATGGTCTAACAAGCCACTCAGTTCAAGGGATGGGCAACAAATGCCGGCCCATAAAAAAAAAATTGAAATCCTACTGCAACAGGATGAAAAGTATAACTCCCATATGTAACACGCATACGTGCATCCTTGCATACAGTTTGTCAAGAGTAGCTGCAAATTCCCTGGACCCAAGTGAACTTTACACAGAAACATACATGGAAAATAGAAGCAGGAGGCGGCCATTTGACCCTTCGAGCCTGCTCAGCCATTCATTATCATGGCTGATCATGGAGTTCAATATCCTGATCCCGCCTTCCCCCCCCATATCCCTCGATCCCTTTAGCCCCAAGAGGTATATCTAATTCCTTCTTGAAATTACACAACGTTTCGGTCTCAACTACTTTCTGTTGTAGTGAAATCCAGTTTCTCCACCACTCTCTGGGTGAAAAAATTTCTCCTCACCTCAGTCCTAATAGGTTATCCTCAAACTACGATCCTTAGTTCTGGACTCCCTCACCATCGGGAACATTCTTTCTGAATCTACCCTGTCAAAACCAGTTAGAATTTTATAAGTGTCATGGGAATGTCACTTTAAGAAATGTTTGTCTGCTCAAGTGGCTGCAGTGATGTCAGAGTGTGGGTGGAGCTGAGCTCTGGCTCTGCTTTTTAGTTTCGCTTTGAGGAAAAGGTTTGGTGTGTCTGTGTTTTTTAGTTTTGTTTTAGTGTTGGAGCTGCAGCCAGCCAAAGAAGGTGTAATTTTGATCTCTCTGCCATCTAAAGACCATCTCTAGATCATTTGGTGAATTCAGAGTGATAACTGCTCTCATTAGAGAATTTAAACCTAATGTGCTTCTGTAAAAAGGGTTTTTGTCTTCTGGATGTTAAAAGGAAAGTTTAAGGATTACTTAGAGTGTTGTATTCTTTGGGAGTTGTATTTGAATTGATGGTTGCCAAGATGTTCACTGTATGTTTTAAAAAGGTTAGCGGAGTTCATAGAATAAACATTGTTTTGCTTAAAAAAAAATCACTTTTAGATTTCTGCTGCACCACACCTGTAGAGTGGGCCGTATGGTCCCCATACCAGAATCGTGGGTCAGATGATCTCCATGATATACTTTGGAGTTCTCTAAACCCTGGCCCATAACATAAGTTTCTATGAGATCCCCCTCACTCTTCCAAACTCCAATGAGTGATATCCTAACCGATTTAGTCTCACCTCATAGGACAGTCCCGCCATCCCAGGAATCAGCTGGTAAACCTTTGCTGCACTCCCTGCATAGCAAAAACATCTTTCCTCAGAAAAGGACACCAAAACTGCACACAAAACTCCAGGTGTGGCCTCACCAATGCCCTATATAATTGTAGTAAAACATCCCTATTCCTATACTCAAATCATCTCGTTATGCAGACCAACATATTTGCTTTTATACTGCCCGCTGTACCTGCGTGCTTACTTTCAGCGACTGAGGCACAAGGACACCAAGGTCTCCCTGAGTATCCACCTCTCTCAATTTAAACCCATTTAAATAATAATCTGCCTTCCTATTTTTGCTACCAAAGTGGATAACCTCATGTTTATCCATGTTATACTGCCATGTATATGCCCACTCACTCAGCCTAAGAAAATCCCGCAGAAAAGACTAATTTATTCCAACTTTTTACTTCCTGTCTACAAACCAGCTTTCAATCCATCTCAAGACACTGCCCGCAACCCCATGCACTTTAACTTTACATAGTAATCTGTTATGCGAGGCCTTATCAAAAACCTTCTGAAAGTCTAAATAAACCACATCCACTGGACCTCCCTGGTCAACTCTACCAATTACATCTTCAAAGAATGCCAATAGATTTGTCAAACATGATTTCCCTTTCATAAATCCATGCTGACTTTGGCTGATTATACCACAGCTTTTCAAATGTTGTGCTATGAAATCCTTGAGCACAGGGCTAAATCGCTGGCTTTGAAAGCAGACCAAGGCAGGCCAGCAGCACGGTTCAATTCCCGTAACAGCCTCCCCGAACAGGCGCCGGAATGTGGCGACTAGGGGCTTTTCACAGTAACTTCATTGAAGCCTACTTGTGACAATAAGTGATTTTCATTTCATTTCATTTCATAATGGAATCTTGCAACTTCCTACTACCGATGTTGGGCTCACTGGTCTATAGTTCCCTGTTTTCTCTCTACCTCCCTTTTTGAATAGCGGGGTTATATTAGCTACCCTCCAATCTGTAGGAACCATTCCAGAGTCCAAAGAATTTTTGTAAAATGGCTATCGATGGATCTATTATTTCTCGGGTTACTTCCTTAAGTACTCTGGGAAGATGATTATCAGGCCCAGGAGATTTATCCACTTTCAATCCCATTAATTTCCCTGAACCATTTCTCTACTAATATTAATTTCCTTCAGTTCCTCACTAAAACCTGTTTCTCAGAAACTCCAGTGCATTATTTATGGCTTTCTTTGTGAAGACCGAAGCAAAGTACGAATTCAGCTCCTCAGCCATTGCTTTGTTCCCAGTGATGAATTCAGACGTTTCTGACTGGAAGGGGCCTAAATTAGTTTTTATCAATCTTTTTCTCTTTACATAACTATAGAAACTTTTACAGTCAGTTGTTAGGTTCCCCGCTAGCTTACTTTCATATTGTACTTTCCCTTCTTAAGCAACCCTTTGGTCTGCCTTTGCTGAATTTTAAACCGTCCCCAATCCTCGTGTCTATTGCATTTTTTTGCTAACTTGTATACCTGTTCTTTGAATCTAATACTACCTCTAATTTCCCTTGTAAGCCATGGTTTGGCCACGGTTCCTTTTCTATTCTTGCACCAAATAGGAAGAAGCAACTATTGGAGTTCACCCATTTGTTCCTTGAATGCCTGCCATTGGCTGTCTACTGTACTTCCTTTCAGCAATGTTTCGCATTCCATCATAGCCAATTCATGCCTCATACCATCATAGTTACCATGATGTAGCGATGCCTGCGTTGGATTGGGGTGGGCACAGTAAGAAGTCTTACAACACCATGTTAAAGTCCAACAGGTTTATTTGGAATCACTAGCTTTTGGAGCACAGCTTGAGATTCAGGACCCTAGTCTTAGAATCAATTACCTCACTATCCACCATGATAACTCATTACAACTCAGATCCTAGGATCCAGACTGAAAAAATAATTTCTCCAACAGCCCAAAGTGTAATGACTTAGGCCAGGCCTTTGAGATTGGCCAATTAGAATATGAGTTCCCCGATTACTGGCCCAATCAGGGAATCCCTTTCTCTGTATATAACAGGGAGGGTCAGATCCTCTGCAATCCCAATGCAGACAGCAAGCTGGATGCACCTGGTTGGTCGGCTGTTGGTTTTGTAAATAAAAGGAATTCTGGTGAAGGGACTTCTGCCTCTGTGAACTTATTACACAAAGGCAGATTTCTGGGAGTCAATAGGTGAGTGTCATTGATATTTCATTATTACAGAATCACCAATTCTTAGTCGAAAATATGGTGCGATTATTTTCCTTGTGTCGGTCACGTAGAGACATCTGACATTAATTCCAAAGCACAACAGGAGCAGTTAAATCCACTATACAGTACAAAGCAGCAAGTGTAGCTAAAGCATGACATTGCATGAGCATCTTGTGATACCTGGAAATATGAGTCCCATCATTCAAATTAAATTGAACTGTTCATGCTTTCAACTTTTCCGTTAGGTTAGTATTTAATATGTTAATGCCATACTAGTACTGATCTCACAGGCATACTTTCATTAAAGGATCATGGTTATGCTTGAATCTTGTAAAAAAAAAAAATGCACTTAATTTAAGAACTTAAAAGTAAGATCAAATTATATTTCTGATTTTCACCATTTTTGCCCCAATAATGTACTTCATTAGCAAAGTTGGATAACCTAAGGGAGTCTTTCCCCTCCATTAGGACATACAAGAGGGAACCCTTTGCACGCAATTGCAAGGTGCATTCCAAAACAATCTGGTTGCAGACATTTAGGAATTGTTGCTATTAATCTCAATGCCCACACAATGCAACAGGTTTGAAGTCTGCAAAAATATGGAATAATCTGAAATGCAGGAGTCTTAAATAATTTAATGGTAATGAGTCTATTATCTACTTGTCTGCGACCAGACACCTTGAAGGTCAAGTGCTGTACTGGCTCTTCTTGTGTTTTTTCCTCAGTAAATGAAAAATCACCCCCTGCCTTTTTGCAACATTCTGAGTGTGTTCACTGATTTCATGTCTACTTCCATGAAAATATTGTCATGAAAATTCCTCAACTAAAGAAAGGCCATCACTGTACAAAACTATTGTGTGGACATTCTAAAGTCTAGCAGTGGGTTGAATTATTCAACTTAGTACAGGTAACTTGCTTATTTTTGTTGTCTGTGGTACTTTTCAGAGGACTATGTCAAGCCTGTAAACTGAACACCATGAAGATGGACAACGGGGGCAGCACGGTGGCGCAGTGGTTAGCCCTGCTGCCTCACGGCGCCGAAGTCCCAGGTTCGATCCTGGCTCTGGGTCACTGTCCGTGTGGAGTTTGCACATTCTCCCCGTGTTTGCGTGGGTTTCGCTCCCACAACCCAAAGATGTGCAAGGTAGGTGGATTGGCCACGCTAAATTGCCCTTAATTGGAAAAATTAATCGGGTACTCTAAATTTAAAAAAAATGAAGATAGACAACAACCTTTTGAACACATCATCTGAACTATGCACAAGATTGTTACCATCTTTTAACTCTCTTAAGAGTAAAGGTGTTCACACCATTATATTGCAATAAGAGATTAGAAATCACGTGGAGATCATTTTTATTTAAATAATATACTATTCAAAAAAGCAAGAAACCATTATCTTACATATATGCTTTGACTGCATTTAATATGCGAATGGTACTTCAGCTATGAGCAATGTATGGCCTGGGGTTTACTGTCAGCAGCAACAAAGTGAAGGTGTTCACCACTGACCTCAAGAAAGCCATCCACAAATATCTAGTAAGTCAATCATTTATAGGTTGGTTGGCTGTAAATATCCAGACAACACAAGGATCTGGGTCTCAGCTGCTGACAATCTAAATCAATGACTTAGATGAAGGGATTGAGTGTAATCGTAGAATTTATAGTGCAGGAGACCCGTTGGCCCATCGAGTCTGCACCGGCCCTTGGAAAGAGCACCCCATTTAAGCCTATCCCATCCCGTAATACAGTAACCCCACCTAACCTTTTTTGGACACTAAGGATAATTTATCATGGCCAATCCACCAAACCTGCACATCTTTGGACTGTGGAAGGAAACCGGAGCACCCGAGGAGAACATGCAGACTACGCACAGACAGTGACCCAAGCCGGGAATCGAACCAGGGACCCTGGAGCTGTGAAGCAACTGTGCTAACCACTATGCTACCTGCTGCCCATGTTTACTGACTATATAAATTTAGCTGGGAACATATGCAGTGAGGAGGATGCAAGGAGGTCCGAAAAGGTTTTAGGTGGGTTAAGCAATTGGGCAAGAATATGGGAAGATGGAATTTAATATAGGCAAGTGTGAAGTTTCCACTCTGATAGGAAAAATAGGAAAGCAAAATATTTTTTAATGGCAAGACTTGGAAATATTGGAATTGGGGGGGTACCTGGGTGTCCTTGTACATCAATAATTGTAGGCTGACACACAGGTACATCAAGCATTTAGGATCACAAATTATATGTTAGTCTTTATCACAAAAGGTTTGGAGTATAAGAGTAAAGAAGTCTTATTGGACGGTCATGGTGAGGATACATCCGGAATACAGGGTATAGTTTTAGTCTCCTATCCAAGGAAAAATATACATATTTGCTTTTAAATGCAAAATTGATTAATTGAACGTATTTCTTGGATGAGGAGACTGTCATAGGAGCAGAGATTAAGTCGACTATCCATATATTCTCTGGAGTTTAAAGCAATGAGGGATGATCTGATTGAAACTTGAAATTCTTATGGTTCTCAACAGGGTATGAGCTGATGTCTGTTCCCCTGGCTAGAGATTCTAGAACTAGCGGTCACACTCTCAAATAAAGAATCCGCAATTTAGGACTACGATTAAGAAAGAAAACATAATTCGCAGGATTGTGACTGGAACTCTCTACCCCAGAGTGTTATGAATAGTCAGTCTTGTTTTAAAAAAAAAAGTATACACAAGAGATCGATACATTTCTGGATACTAAGGAAATGGATGATATGTATGGGTTAGTGTGAGAAGGTGTAATTGGGTAGAACATCAGCCATCATCATATTAAATGGCAGGGCAGACTCAAAGGGCGGCATTACTTATTCCTCCTAAATCTTGGGTTTTTATTATTTCCTCTTTCCTGATGTTAGTTCTATCCTAATACAAGCTTTTGGAGATCACTTGGGCGGGATTCTCTCAGCCCAGGCCGGGCCGGAGAATCACCAGGCCAGGCGTGAATCGTGCGACGACGCCCCGCAGATTCTCCGGAGTGTGGAGAATCGGTGCCATTGGCGCCGGCGCGGCTCTACGCCCACCCGCCCCCCCCGGCGATTCTCCGCTCGGGATGAGCCGAGCGGCCATGCAAACAAAAAAACGAGTCCCGCCGGCACCGTTCACACCTGCTCTTACCCGGCGGAACCTCTGTGTGCATGCATCCGGGGGCGGCCTGGTGGGGGGGGGGGGGGGGGGGGGCCTCCGCTGTGGCCTGGCCCGCGATCGGGGCCAACTGATTGGCGGGCCGGCCTCTCGGGCTGGGGACCTCTTTTGTTCCACGCCAGCCCCTGTAGCCCTACGCCATGTTGTGTCGGGGCCGGCACGGAGAAGAGAGCCACTGCGCATCCGCGCATTGCCGCCGGTTCCACTGCGCATGCGTAGACCTGCGGCGCCCATCTGATACCGGGGATCGGCAGCTGGACCGGCGTGGATTGCTCCAGTGCCGTGCTGGCCCCCTGTAGGGGTCAGAATCGCTGCTCCTGAGGCCATGTTGACGCCGTCGCGAACACTTAGCCACAGGATCAGAGAATCCCGCCCCTTATGTCCAGCAAAGGCTATGCCATCAAGCGATACTATCCAACAGCCAATCAAATTGAAAAGTTCTCACAGATAACAAACCTGGAAGCAACAAGTGGGTCTCATCATTTACTTTTTAAAATTTTACATTAAGTGAAATAAGGATAGGTGGACTGGCCACGCTAAATTGCCCCTTCAATGAAAAACATTTTAAAAATTCTTCCTGTGCACAAGTTGATGCTTTATTAGTTCATGTAACAACAACCATTGCATTTCAAGTAACTTATTATATGTGATGTGTTCCGAGACAGTTCTGAAAGATATGATATACCATATAACTGAAAATCATTCTTCCAAAGATGTCAAAAGTTAAGTACACAAAAGTACCTGGTGTAGTAAAGCACAGCCTCCTTATGGTCACCAGCTCGGAAAGCTTCATTCCCTTTGTCCTTTTCCCGATCAGCTAAAACCATCTTTTCCTGGTCAGTCATGCCTAAGAAACAAAAATTACACACAAATCTGCTTCAGCATCAAGTTAGCTCAGGTATAATAATCTTCATTGCTAAATAGACATTTAAAAAATAGCAATACTAACATATTAACAGGAGTAATATCATATGATTAATTGAAATATTTCATAGTTTTTGAGTAACGCTTTTATTTTGGAACTGTTACAGCATACAATTGCCAAAGGACCTTTGCAATGGAAAAACTGCCAACTCTTCCTTTCACAATGTCATGGCAGGTTCTTGCCTCTCGGTGGTTCTGCATTACCTTCTCCCTCCCATCCTGCAGCTACAAACCTGTGCACAAAATCTCTTTTTCCCCCCCACTCACAGCTCCACACTCTGTACTGCCTCTCTACATCTCTTTGATGATGAGGGACAAAGATAAGCTACACAAGACCTTTAACTACATAGCATGGCACAAAAGTACATGGCTTTCTGTGACTGAACCATAATTACCTGTTGTGTCAATTCCCTTCCCTATTCCAGAAATGCCATCATTGCTGATAGTATTGGAACTGATTTTTTGCTTCCCTTCGTCAATTTTGGCACATTCTTTTTCCACATCAAATCTGGGATAAACATTTAGAGCATTATAAATTTTCATTTAGCTTTGGCAGTGTGTGAATCATTTAAAATGCTGTTTAAGAATTATTACTCACTATAATATTTTTAAGCTATCATGTTACTTTGCCCAATTTCAAAACACACAATGTTGTAAAGTTATTTATAGCGATCCAAATACAAGGTTTTATAAGAATGCACTGTTTTTAGATAATCTCTGTAATTTAGGGGAAAATGGAGAAATGGAAGCGGTCATAGAATCATAGAATTTATAGTGCAGAAGGAGTCCATTTGGCCCATCGAGTCTTCACCGGACCTTGGAAAGAGCACCATACCCAAGCCCACACTTCCACCCTATCCCCGTAACCCCACCCAACTTTTTTTTGGACACTAAGGGCAATTTAGCATAGCCAATCCACCTAACCTGCACATCTTTGGACTGTGGGAGGAAACCGGAGCATCCAGAGGAAATCCACGCAGACAGGGGGAGAACATGCAGACTCCGCATAGACAGTGACCCAAGCCGGGAATCGAACCTGGGACCCTGGTGCTCTGAAGCAACTGTGCAATCACTGTGCTACCGTGCTGACCCTGACAGGGTCATGTGGCCTGTTCTGAATTCTGCCTGAGTTGCTTGGGTGTTAATGACTAAAGGGGCCCCCAATTGCTTTACTGAGAAGGGGCAAGGTGCTCGTGCCTATAAACAATGACCAAAGCATCAGTGATGATGAAAATGAAATGAAAATTGCTTATTGTCACAAGCAGGCTTCAAATTAAGTTACTGTGTAAAGCCCCTAGTAGCCTGTTCGGGAGGCTGGTACGGGAATTGAACCCGCGCTGATGGCCTGCCTCGGTCTGCTTTAAAAGCCAGCTATTTAGTCCCGTGCTAAACCAGCCCCAGTGATGACAAACTACTAGATTTTCATGGAGTTAGAAAGATTCAGATGCCATTGAAAAATGGTAGGCAGGTCATGGGTAGCAAGCCCACACACTGCACTTCCGACCTGGCCGGTTCCATTGGGAGGTGTGCATCTCCTTGAACCCCTTGATTTTCAGAGTTGGGACAATTTCTCAAGGACTCATGACCAGACACACAGAATTTGTGTAATTTTAGTAAAAGGTTTCAAATACTTCTAAGATTGCTTTGGGGGGGGGGGGGGGGGGGGGATTGACAATTGGAGAGGACGGTTGACTTTGCTTGACTGACATCTTTTAGGTGGTTAAAATAAGTTCTTTCTGCGATCTCTTTTGTCAGTGTTTAGTTGCACAAGATAAGGGCTACGAAGTGTTCAAAACCATTGCTACTAAAATTACAATTGTCTTCTCTGACTCATTCATTTACAAGGTTGTGGAAAAGCTGCGTCCTTTTTACAAGAAGATTTGTGGGGTTTTTTCTTCTGAGCAGCTCCACACATGGCATTCTTATCCTTTGGCTCATTGGTTATGTACATAATGTATGCTAGGTGAATGGGCATGGAAGGGCCATGAGTTGGCAATGAGTTGGTATGGGGGCTATAAGGGGCCACTTGGATTGGGTGGGTTGACACGAATACACATGAGTTGGCATGGAGGAGCGGGTGGGGATGTGATGGAGCATGGGAGGTGAGAGGTAGAGATTGGAAGATTAATCTAGCATTAACTGGAGAAATGAATCTCCAATTTGCCCCTTATGAAAATTAGCTCAGGAAGTCTGAGTTATATGGCTGAAAAAACAAAAGGAAAAGAAAGTAAGTTCTCAGGAGCTAAGAATCACTTTGGACCCCGGATAGATTTTTTTGTTTTGGGAAGGTCGTTGATCTCTAGGGTGGAAGAAGCTGAGTACTCAGCCATAGCGGTTTCGGATCATGCCCCACATTGGGTGGACCTGGAATTAGGAGAGGAAAGGGAACAGAGAACACTCTGGCGATTAGATGTGGGACTGATGGCGGATGAGGGAGTGTGTGCAAGAGTGCGGGGGTGTATTGAGAGATATCTGGTGGTCAATGACGACAGCGAGGTCCCTGTGGGAGTGGTATGGGAAGCACTAAAAGCGGTGGTCAGAGGAGAGCTGATCTCCATTGGGGCCCACAAAAGGAAAACAGAGGCCAAGGAAAGGGAAAGATTACTGGGGGAGGTTTTAAGGGTGGATAGGGAATTTGCAGAGACCCCGGAGGAGGAATTGTACAGGGAGAGGAGACGACTCCAGACGGAATTTGACCTTCTGACCACCAGAAAGGCGGAGGTACTGTGGAGGAAGGCACAGGGGAGGAGGTATGAATATGGGGAAAAGGCGAGTCGCCTGTTGGCTCATCAATTGCGAAAGAGGGCAGCAGCGAGGGAGATAGGAGGAATTAGAGACGAAAGGGGAGACACGGTGCGAAGGGCAGGAAAGATAAATGAGGTGTTCAAGACCTTCTATGAGGAACTGTATAGGTCTCAACCCCCAGAGGGAGAGGAGGGGATGCGGCAGTTCCTGGACCAATTGAGGTTCCCGAAAGTGGAGGAGCGGGGGGTGGTAGGCCTGGGGGCACCGATTGGGGTGGACGAGGTTATTAAGGGACTGGGAAGCATGCAAGCAGGGAAGGCCCCAGGACCAGACGGGTTCCCGGTGGAGTATTACAGAAAATATGTGGACTTGTTGGCCCCGTTGATGGTGAGGACGTTCAATGAGGCCAGGAAAGGGGGGACTCTACCCCCGACGATGTCGGAGGCGACGATATCGTTAATTTTGAAGAGGGATAAAGATCCGTTGCAGTGCGGGTCCTATAGACCCATTTCATTGTTGAACGTGGACGCCAAATTGTTGGCAAAGGTACTGGCATCGAGGATAGAGGACTGTGTCCCGGGGGTGGTGCACGAAGACCAGACAGGGTTCGTAAAAGGGAGACAACTGAATGTTAACGTGCGACGACTATTAGGGGTGATAATGATGCCCCCAGTGGAGGGGGAGGCAGAGATAGTGGCGGCAATGGACGCAGAGAAGGCATTTGATAGGGTGGAGTGGGAGTATTTATGGGAAGTGTTAAGGAGGTTTGGGTTTGGGAACGGGTTTATTAGCTGGGTTAGACTTCTTTATGGGGCTCCAACGGCAAGCGTAGTTACAGGTCGACATAGATCGGAGTATTTCCGACTATATAGGGGAACAAGACAGGGATGCCCGCTGTCTCCATTGTTGTTTGCGTTGGCAATTGAACCTCTGGCCATGGCGTTGAGAGACTCCAGGAAATGGAGAGGGGTGATTAGAGGGGGAGAAGAACACCAAGTCTCGTTATATGCGGATGACCTATTGTTATACGTGTCGGACCCAGCGGGGGGAATGATAGAGGTTATGCGAATTTTGAGGGGGTTCGGGGATTTCTCGGGGTATAGGCTAAACATGGGGAAGAGTGAATTATTTGTGATACATCCAGGGGACCAGAGTAGAGAGATAGAAGGCTTGCCTCTCAGGAAAGTGGAAAGAAACTTCCGATACCTGGGGATTCAGATCGCTAGGAGCTGGGGAACCTTGCACAGACTTAATCTGACACGGTTGGCAGAACAAATGGAGGAGGACTTCAAGAGGTGGGACATGCAGCCTCTATCGCTGGCGGGCAGGGTGCAAGCAATTAAGATGATGGTCCTCCCGAGGTTCTTATTTGTATTTCAATGTCTCCCTATACTAATCACTAAGACCTTTTTTAATAAAATAGACAGGAGCATCACGAGCTTTGTGTGGGCAGGGAAAGTTCCGAGAGTAAGGAGGGGGTTCCTTCAGCGTAGTAGGGACAGAGGAGGATTGGCACTACCGAACTTGGGCGATTACTATTGGGCCGCCAATGTGGCAATGATACGTAAATGGATGATGGAGGGTGAGGGAGCGGCGTGGGAAAGACTGGAGAGAAAGTCCTGTAAAGGGACGAGTTTAGAGGCGCTGGTGACGGCGCCGCTACCGATCTCACCTAAAAGGTTTACCACAAACCCGGTGGTGGCGGCAACATTGAATATCTGGGGACAGTGGAGGCGACAGAGAGGGGTGCGGGGAGCCCTGGTGGGGTCCCCAATCAGGAACAACCATAGGTTCGCCCCAGGAAGAATGGATGGAGGATTTCAGAGCTGGTTCCAGTTGGGAATTAGGAGGGTGGGAGATTTATTTATAGATGGGACTTTTGCGAGCTTGGGAGCATTGGAGGAAAAGTATAAGTTGCCCCGGGGAAATTTCTTGAGATATATGCAGGTGAGGGCATTTACTAGACAACAGGTGAGGGAATTTCCGTTGCTCCCGACACAGGGGATACAGGACAGGGTGCTTTCAGGGGTGTGGGTCGGAGAGGGCAAGGTGTCAGAGATTTACCGAGAGATGAGGGAAGAGGGGGAGGAGTCGGTGGGCGAACTAAAAGGAAAGTGGGAAGAAGAACTAGGGGAGGAGATAGAGGAGGGTATGTGGGCTGATGCCCTAAGCAGGGTAAATTCCTCTTCCTCATGCGCCAGGCTTAGCCTGATTCAATTTAAGGTGCTACATAGAGCACACATAACGGGAGCAAGATTGAGCAGGTTCTTTGGAGTGGAGGACAAATGTGGGAGGTGTGGCGGGAGCCCGGCAAACCACGCACATATGTTTTGGGCATGCCCGGCACTGGAAGGGTATTGGAAGGGAGTGACGGGAGTGATTTCGCGGGTGGTGAAGGCCCGGGTCAAACCAGGCTGGGGGTTAGCTCTATTTGGAGACACGGAAGAGCCGGGAGTGCAGGAGGCGAAAGAGGCCGACGTTGTGGCCTTTGCGTCCCTAGTAGCCCGGCGCAGGATCCTACTCATGTGGAAGGAGGCGAAACCCCCCGGACTGGAGACCTGGGTAAATGATATGGCGGGGTTCATTAAACTGGAGCAGATAAAGTTTGCCCTGAGAGGATCGGCTCAAGGGTTCACCAGGCGGTGGCAGCCATTTCTCGACTACCTAGGGGAACGTTAGAGGGAAGACAGATGACCAGCAGCAGCAACCCAGGGGGAGGGGGGGTGGGGGGGAGGGGGGGGGGGTTTAGTTTAGGTCAAAGATAAAGGGGTTTTGTTACTTGTGTATTGTTTAAAATTTCTGTATTGTTATTGTTGCGTTTGCTTTGTAAGAGGGGAAAAATTGTTGTTTGGGAAAAAAATTTCAATAAAACATTTATAAAAAAAAAAAAAAGAATCACTTTGGACTTGTCCATGAAGAACAAGAGTAGGAACTTAAAAGAACAGAGTAAACTATAACCGTGGTGGGAGCTTTTTGGTTGTTTTAAATGTTAAATGGGGATCTTTTCTGTAGTTTAGAATATAAGTTGCCTACTAAAGTTGTGTGTAGTCAATGTTGCTTTTAGTTTGTGTATTGCAGTAAAAGTCTTAAATCTTGAAATCTTGTTCAATTCCATTAGTTGGGTCGCTGGGAATTCATAGTCACAGAGACATACAGTATCGAAAAGGCTCTTCAGACAATCAAAGGATCTAAATTCACCAAAATTCAAATTTCCTTTTAAAAGTTAGCATTCTATCTAAGGATCCTTACAATATTGACTGGATCAGTTTCAAAGTTATTGTCATCACATAAATAAATGTTCCCTCAAATTACAATGTATATTTTTAAAAGTTCCTTAGAATATATTCAGTCATGTTTTCTGCCTATATCGATCTTCATTAAGGCTAGTTATTAAATGAATATTGTTAATTAACTTACTTATCCCATTCTCTGTAATCTCTTGGGATAACTCTTTTCCTGTCTGTTGACTTTTTTTTATCAAAGCCATTCTGTGAAATAAACAATACAACTGTCAAATATACAAACAAAAAGCTATTGTTTCACTGAAGTCCAGCTAAACCATGTAAAGAGGCTTGAGATCTGGTAACTGAAGGCATGACTAATGCTGGTATATATGCATTGTCGCGGGTGGGGTAGGGTAGAGAATGGATTTCTTTTTTTCTCCCTAGCCCAGAGACACAAGAGGCCAAATACAGTATCCTATTCTTAACTGAGATCAACTTATGTCAGTGGCTAGGATTAAGGCTGGGATCTTCCTTATCTCTGTGGCTCTCTGTCAGGTTGTAATGCGTTTACTCATTTAAGAGATGTTTATTAAGAATTTTAAAGGGAATATTTCAATTTTAAAACTGTGTTTATGCTATCTGTCATCTACATAGTTCTACATCTACAAGTGGTTCAATTACTTAGTTAAGCCTGGCATATTTTCTTATTTCAAGTGAATTCCGACTGCTATCTTGTGTTCCTGTGTTGGATATGGAATTTTCCTCCCTCAAACTAAATGACAATAGTTCCTGTGAAGCAGCATGGATCATTTTACTAAATTGCAAAAGGCACCTTATAAATGCAAGTTGCTGTTACTTAGCATAATAAATAATAATTTTCACAATGTTGTGTATCACTGGAAAGCTATGTTTATATTTTCCTTGGGTCTTCTGTGTAATAAACTGCTCTCTTGCGAATAACAGGAAACGGATGACTTGCTTCCAGGCATTCACAAACTTTCTTCTCCCTTATTGCCTGTGGGACAGGAAAGTGCTATATCTCTGCATTTGATTGCACTTCGAAGATCAGAATCTTAATATATGAACAATGAGTAGGAGAAATCAGACGTAAATACGTTTGTTGATTACAGAGTAGGTTTAACCAAAAATAATCCAGTGGATAGCTTTTGGAACAAAAGTAGGAAATAGAAGAAAGAAAATTAAAATTTGCACTCTTACCTGATGGGAAAGAACTGAAGCATTAGCTCCACGAATAGGTGCATGGTTTTCTGAATCCAAACATTCAACTTCTGGTTTTCTATATTTTGCTTCATTTTCCTTTTGCTTCATCTCGTCTGTCCAACTCTAGTCAAAGAAAGGATAAGAAAAAAATATTTATCTTTCATCAATCTAGTGGGAAAGATTAAAAATTGATAACTTCAAAACTCCTAAAGGTGAAATGTGATTGAACTCTTCAGTTTCACACAGATCTTTATATTCACATGCCATACTGATATATATCCTGAAACAAAACTTCAAAGTAAATATATATATATATAATATATATATATATATATATATAGCGCAGCCAAGGTCTTCGGGTATTTTAAAATAACATCTAATTTCACTTAATAATCTTTATTATTGTCACAAGTATTATGGGCCAGGGTTTAGAGAACTCTAAGGTATATCATGGAGATCCCCTGACCCACAACTTTTACTAGATTGTACACACGGCCCACTCTACAGGTGTGGTGCAACAGAAATCAAAAATATTTTTTTAAAGCAAAACAATGTTTATTCTATGAACTTAGTTAGCCTTTTTAAAACATACAGTGACCATCAATTAGCAACCATCAATTCAAATACAACCCCCAAAGAATACAACACTCTTAAGTAATCCTTAAACTTTCCATTGCACATCCATAAGACAAAACCCCTTTTTACAGAAGCACATCAGGTTTAAATTCTCTACTGAATCACACGGGAGGGTTTAAACTAGTATGGCAGGGGGGTGGGCGTGGGAGCAATAGGTCAGAAGGTGAGAGCATTGAGGGAGAACTAGGGAATAGGGACAGTGTGGCTCTGAGGCAGAGCAGACGGGGAGAAGTTGCTGAACACAGCGGGTCTGGTGGCCTGAAGTGCATATGTTTTAATGCAAGGAGCATTACGGGTAAGGCAGATGAACTTAGAGCTTGGATTACTACTTGGAACTATGATGTTGTTGCCATTACAGAGACCTGGTTGAGGGAAGGGCAGGATTGGCAGCTAAACGTTCCAGGATTTAGATGTTTCAGGCGGGATAGAGGGGGATGTAAAAGGGGAGGCGGAGTTGCGCTACTTGTTCGGGAGAATATCACAGCTATACTGCGAGAGGACACCTCAGAGGGCATTGAGGCTATATGGGTAGAGATCAGGAATAAGAAGGGTGCAGTCACAATGTTGGGGGTATACTACAGGCCTCCCAACAGCCAGCGGGAGATAGAGGAGCAGATAGGTAGACAGATTTTGGAAAAGAGTAAAAACAACAGGGTTGTGGTGATGGGAGACTTCAACTTCCCCAATATTGACTGGGACTCACTTAGTGCCAGGGGCTTAGACGGGGCGGAGTTTGTAAGGAGCATCCAGGAGGGCTTCTTAAAACAATATGTAAACAGTCCAACTAGGGAAGGGGCGGTACTGGACCTGGTATTGGGGAATGAGCCCGGCCAGGTGGTAGATGTTTCAGTAGGGGAGCATTTCGGTAACAGTGACCACAATTCAGTAAGTTTTAAAGTACTGGTGGACAAGGATAAGAGTGGTCCGAGGATGAATGTGCTAAATTGGGGGAAGGCTAATTATAACAATATTAGGCGGGAACTGAAGAACATAGATTGGGGGCGGATGTTTGAGGGCAAATCAACATCTGACATGTGGGAGGCTTTCAAGTGTCAGTTGAAAGGAATACAGGACAGGCATGTTCCTGTGAGGAAGAAAGATAAATACGGCAATTTTCGGGAACCTTGGATGACGAGTGATATTGTAGGCCTCGTCAAAAAGAAAAAGGAGGCATTTGTCAGGGCTAAAAGGGTAGGAACAGACGAAGCCTGTGTGGCATATAAGGAAAGTAGGAAGGAACTTAAGCAAGGAGTCAGGAGGGCTAGAAGGGGTCATGAAAAGTCATTGGCAAATAGGGTTAAGGAAAATCCCAAGGCTTTTTACACGTACATAAAAAGCAAGAGGGTAGCCAGGGAAAGGGTTGGCCCACTGAAGGATAGGCAAGGGAATCTATGTGTGGAGCCAGAGGAAATGGGCGAGGTACTAAATGAATACTTTGCATCAGTATTCACCAAAGAGAAGGAATTGGTAGATGTTGAGTCTGGAGAAGGGGGTGTAGATAGCCTGGGTCACATTGTGATCCAAAAAGACGAGGTGTTGGGTGTCTTAAAAAATATTAAGGTAGATAAGTCCCCAGGGCCTGATGGGATCTACCCCAGAATACTGAAGGAGGCTGGAGAGGAAATTGCTGAGGCCTTGACAGAAATCTTTGGATCCTCGCTGTCTTCAGGGGATGTCCCGGAGGACTGGAGAATAGCCAATGTTGTTCCTCTGTTTAAGAAGGGTAGCAAGGATAATCCCGGGAACTACAGGCCGGTGAGCCTTACTTCAGTGGTAGGGAAATTACTGGAGAGAATTCTTCGAGACAGGATCTACTCCCATTTGGAAGCAAATGGACGTATTAGTGAGAGGCAGCACGGTTTTGTGAAGGGGAGGTCGTGTCTCACTAACTTGATAGAGTTTTTCGAGGAGGTCACTAAGATGATTGATGCAGGTAGGGCAGTAGATGTTGTCTATATGGACTTCAGTAAGGCCTTTGACAAGGTCCCTCATGGTAGACTAGTACAAAAGGTGAAGTCACACGGGATCAGGGGTGAACTGGCAAGGTGGATACAGAACTGGCTAGGCCATAGAAGGCAGAGGGTAGCAATGGAGGGATGCTTTTCTAATTGGAGGGCTGTGACCAGTGGTGTTCCACAGGGATCAGTGTTGGGACCTTTGCTGTTTGTAGTATATATAAATGATTTGGAGGAAAATGTAACTGGTCTGATTAGTAAGTTTGCAGACGACACAAAGGTTGGTGGAATTGCGGATAGCGATGAGGACTGTCAGAGGATACAGCAGGATTTAGATTGTCTGGAAACTTGGGCGGAGAGATGGCAGATGGAGTTTAATCCGGACAAATGTGAGGTAATGCATTTTGGAAGGTCTAATGCAGGTAGGGAATATACAGTGAATGGTAGAACCCTCAAGAGTATTGAAAGTCAAAGAGATCTAGGAGTACAGGTCCACAGGTCATTGAAAGGGGCAACACAGGTGGAGAAGGTAGTCAAGAAGGCATACGGCATGCTTGCCTTCATTGGCCGGGGCATTGAGTATAAGAATTGGCAAGTCATGTTGCAGCTGTATAGAACCTTAGTTAGGCCACACTTGGAGTATAGTGTTCAATTCTGGTCGCCACACTACCAGAAGGATGTGGAGGCTTTAGAGAGGGTGCAGAAGAGATTTACCAGAATGTTGCCTGGTATGGAGGGCATTAGCTATGAGGAGCGGTTGAATAAACTCGGTTTGTTCTCACTGGAACGAAGGAGGTTGAGGGGAGACCTGATAGAGGTATACAAAATTATGAGGGGCATAGACAGAGTGGATAGTCAGAGGCTTTTCCCCAGGGTAGAGGGGTCAATTACTAGGGGGCATAGGTTTAAGGTGAGAGGGGCAAGGTTTAGAGTAGATGTACGAGGCAAGTTTTTTACGCAGAGGGTAGTGGGTGCTTGGAACTCACTACCGGAGGAGGTAGTGGAAGCAGGAACGATAGGAACATTTAAGGGGCATCTTGACAAATATATGAATAGGATGGGAATAGAAGGATACGGACCCAGGAAGTGTAGAAGATTGTAGTTTAGTCGGGCAGTATGGTCGGCACGGGCTTGGAGGGCCGAAGGGCCTGTTCCTGTGCTGTATATTTCTTTGTTCTTTGTTCTTTGAGAGCAGTTATCACTCTGAATTCACCAAATGATCTAGAGATAGTCTTTAGATGGCAGAGAGATCAAAATTACACCTTCTTTGGCTGGTTGCAGCTCCAACACTAAAACAAAACTAAAGAAACAGACACACCCAAGCTTTTCCGCAAAGCGATATTATAAAGCAGAGCCAGAGCTCAGCTCCACCCACACTCTGACATCATTGCTGCTACTTGAGCAGACAAACATTTCTTAAAGTGACATTCCCATGACACCTCCCCCCATGAAATAAAATAAACCATCAACTGCAAGATGGTTTCATTTTTCACCTTTTCACTATCCTTTAAGAAATGCAAACAGTAAATATACTTTTTTGTTTCAAAAAACACCACATGCAAACATGTATAACAACATAGTCCATTTTAGTTCTTCTTCCTCCAGCGAACCGGCTCCTCATCATCACATTCGAGACAAAGCATCATCTATCATATGTTCTCGTCCTGCCCCATGTATTATTTTTAAATGAAATGGCTATAACAATAAACTCTATCGAAACAGTATGGCATTGTTATTCCGGAATCGCTCCAAAAATGTCAATAGATTATGATCAGTACAGATAATTGTGTCAGACGGATTGCTGGTCACACAAATTTGAAAATGTTGCAAAGCCAGCACCAATCTCAAAGTCTCCTTCTCAATCATAGAATATTTCTTCTGGTGAGAATTTAATTTCTTTGAACAATAACCAATAGGCCGTTCCAGCCCTTCGTCGTCATCTTGTAGAAGCACCGCACCTACGCCCACATCACTCGCATCAACAGCCACTTTGAATGGTTTTGTGTAATTGGGGATGGCTAACACAAGAGAAGCAGTGGTCAACACAGCCTTCAGGTCGTCAAATGCCTGTTGACACTCCGCTGTCCACTGGAATTTGTTACACTTCTTGAGCAAGTCCGTCAGTGGAGCGACCACACTGCTAAAATTTGGTACAAATTTCCGGTAACATCCACTCATACCAAGAAATCACATTATTTCCCGTCATGTCGAGGGTCCCGTCGTGTCGAGGGTATCGGAAACTCCCCAATAACTTTTGTTTTCACATCCCGTCGGACCATTCGATCCTGTCCAATTGTATGGCCAAGGAAAGTGACTTTGGCTTTTCCAAATTCACTTTTGGCTAGGTTTATCACCAAACCCGCCTCCTGAAGTCGATCGAATAACTCCATCAGATGCTTCAAATGTTCTGTCCACGTCTGGCTAAAAATTACCAGATCGTCGATGTATACACCACAATTGGGTAATCCTGAAACAACTTTGTTAGTTAACCGTTGAAATGTGGCTGGGGTGTTTTTCATGCCAAATGGCATAACTTTGAATTGGTATGTACCATCTGGAGTCACAAAAGCTGAAATCTCCTTCGCCCTTTTGGATAAAGGTACCTGCCAGTAACCTTTAAGTAAATCCAATTTGGAAATAAAAGCATATTGTCCCACCTTCTCAATGCAATCGTCCAAGCGTGATTTCTATGATCCACACACAACCGTTGGGTGCCGTCTGGTTTTGGTACCATCACTATGGGTGAGCTCCATTGGCTGCAACCCACTTCAATTATGCCATTTTTAAGCATACTCTCAATCTCTATGTTAACCTGTGCCAATTTTAAAGGGTTAAGTCTATATGGATGTTGTTTAATTGGAACAGCATTTCCCACATCTACATCATGTATAGCCATTTTAGTACTTCCCAATTTATCTCCACAAACTTGCCCTTGTGATATCAATAACTCTTTCAAGTCAGTCCGTTTTTCCTCTGGAAGGTAACTCAAAAATTTATCCCAATTTTTAAGAACAACCTTGTTTTTCAATTTAATTTGAGAAATGTCAAATTCAAAGTCATCTGGATTTGGTTCATCACTTCGAGATAATCATTAAAACCTCCTCCGTTTACTCTCATACCCTTTCAAAGTACCTTTTCAGCATATTCACATGACACACTCGGTGAGTTCTCCTTCTATCCAGCGTTCTTACTACATAATTCACCTCACTTAATTTCGTTTCAATCTGATAAGGTCCACAAAACCCTGCTTTTAAAGGTTCACATCCACTGGTGTAGCCACCTAAAATGGCTGATTCCCGATTAATTTGGCCAAAACCCCGATCCAAAATGGCGAACGGCAGAGGCTGATGGGAAAATCAGCCAACAGGACTCAAACGGAAGGCTGCAGGTAAAACAGTGTATTCGCCTCTGGGGGAAGCCAGACTGATCAAATCATGCAGCCATTAACATCACAACAATCCAGCCATCTGCATATCTGCATAGTGAACAGCCATCCCCGGGAACAATTGCTATACATTAGCATTTGTAAAGCTACTCCAGACCTCACGGCACCAAGAGAGGCTAACACAAAGAAAGGTGGGCAACCAGCCCCCGATCAAGGAATGCCCCATTATTGGAGCATATCGAACCGAGTGATTGGGACCAGGGTCAAGGTCCGCCCAGAGAGGCGGGAAGACCCGAGCTAACTATAAGAATAGGGGCCAAGTTCAGATCGACCCTTCTCTTCCTGCTCGCAACCTTCGCAAGAACCTTCGACAAAGAAACAAGTAAGCTTGACTCCAGCGATCGCTACCAGATAGAGACTCCTAGCCATCGACCTGTATCAGCCTTTGAATCCCGCAGGCCAGACCCAATTCGATAAACCATTCATTTCCCTGACCTGGTGGGTCATCCCTAAAGTTAAGTATTGGCCAGTAGTGGTAGGTTTTGATATAGACAGTAGGATTATTGTATAAGTATTTATTGCTGTATATATAATAAATGATCGTTGTTTTAACTCTTACTAAGTGGTGTGCTGTATTATTAATCATAACTTGAGCTTGAACCACGTGGCGGTATCAGAAAGATACCTGGCGACCCGTGAGCAAAGGTGACAGAATTAGAGCTAATAAAACTAAGGCTAATAAGAGCAACACTGGTAACAATACTAAAACTTTATCTCCACAGGCAAAACTACGAACTTTGGATTTCTTGTCCACTACCCGTTTCATCACGTTATGCACCTTTTAAGTGCTGTCTAGCCAATTCACCTGCTCTATTTAAACTTTCCCTAAAATTTGACAAATAATCCAATAATCTAAGTTCCAACTGCTCACTCACCAATTTTTCCTGAATCAATTTAAATCATCCTCTTACCTCATGACCAAAAATTAGTTCAAAAGGACTGTATTTGGTTGACTCATTAGATGCATCCCTAATTGCAAACAGTATGAATGGAATTCCTTTCTCCCAATCCTCTGGATAATCTTGACAATAAGCCCTCAACATTGTCTTTAATGTCTGATGCCACCTTTCTAGCGTTCCCTGCGATTCTGGATGGTACGCTGTTGATTTAAATTGTTTTATTCCTAAACTATCCATAACTTCTTTGAATAACCTTGAGGTAAAATCTGATCCTTGATCTGATTGTATTTCTGTGGGTAGTCCATATCTAGTAAAGAATTTAAGTGACTCCTCCACAATCGTTTTGGTTGTAATATTGCGTACTGGAATGGCTTCTGGAAAGCTAGACGACACATCCATTGTAGTCAAAAGATATTGATTTCCACTTTTCGTTTTAGGAAGCGGTCCTACGCAATTAGGATCCTTGTAAAAGGTTCCTCAAATGCTGGAATGGATATTAAGCGTGCTGGTTTTATCACTGCTTGCGGTTTCCCTATCACTTGAGATGTGTGACATGATCGACAAAATTTAACTACATCTGTGTGTAGTCTAGGCCAATAAAAATGTTTTGGGATTTTAGCTTGAGTTTTCCTTACTCCCAAATGACCATTCACTGGTACCTCATGTGCTACTTCACAACACCTCCTTTCTATACCCTACCGGCAATACCACTTGATGAACTTCTGCCCACTTTTCATCCGCCTGCATATGTAAAGGTCTCCATTTTCTCATCAAGACTTCACTTTTACCGTAATAACACTCTGGTATACACTCAGATTCCTCTTCCGTATATGCTTTCTGATACATCCGGTTTATTTCTACATCTTTCTGTTGTAACTCCGCCAATTTTTCTGAACTAAAAATATCCGCCTCATCCTCCACCTGTTCTTTTCCAACCATCTGATCAAAAATCGTTTCTAATAATGGCACTTCACCTTTATCTTCACTCTCTGATTTCTCCTCTTGTCTTAACCTGTGACTTTGCGACCTTGTTACTACATAATCCGGAAAAATCCCAGGATATTCGTCCTTCAAAGCTGTCTGATTTTCCACTGACTTATCAACCACAGTAGGCATCACTCCCACCCAAGATCCAGCTATATCATTACCCAAGATAAACTGTATTCCTGGACAAGAGTTTCTTTATTACTCCTACTACCACTTCACCACTCTTCACTGGACATTCCAACCTTACCTTATATAATGGAACACTACTCTTCTCAACATGAATTCCACATATTACCACCTTTTCTGGCAATATTCCTCCAAAACTACATAACTCCTCATCTCTTACCATCAACGATTTACGAGCTCCCGTATCTCTTAAAATTGTGACTGCTTTACCTGCTCCTCCTGATACATGGGAGGGGCAGCACAGTAGCACAGTGATTAGCACTGTGGCTTCACAGCTCCAGGGTCCCAGGTTCAATTCCGGCTTGGGTCACTGTCTGTGCGGAGTCTGCACGTTCTCCCCGTGTCTGCGTGGGTTTCCTCCGGGTGCTCCGGTTTCCTCCCACAGTCCAAAGATGTGCAGGTTAGGTGGATTGGCCATGCTAAAATTGTCCTTAGTGTCCAAAAAATGTTAGGAGGGGTTATTGGGGTTTGGGGGATAGGGTGGAAGTGAGGGCTTAAGTGGGTCGGTGCAGACTCGATGGGCTAAATGGCCTCCTTCTGCACTGTATGTTCTATGTCTACACGAGTAAACTTTACCCACACAAGTAAATTCTTTAAAGACATCTGGCACATTCTTATCTATCACCTCTTGATCAGGCTGTACAATCTTTTGCACCTCCTTTGCTTCACTTGGGCTTTCCTTTACCACTTTAACAAACCCCACTGTCTTATCCTGTTTTACCATATCAGCCTTCCCAGTGCTCTTCTTCCGCCACCAACACTGTGACTTTACATGGCCTCGTTTATTACAGTGAAAACATTTGAAACATTTCATGTATCTTCCACCCTCCTGGATTTCCTTTTTAATCTGAGGTACACACTCCTTATTATCTCCCATCAGATCACCTTTACCTTTACCACTGAGTATTTCTCATGTTCCCAGTTTCTATCCTCACAGGCCGAAACTGATGTCGTAAACCAAACTTTGATTTATGAACTAATTCATAATCATCTGCCATTTCTGTTGCTGATCTCGCAGTTTTAACCCTCTGCTCTTCCACATGAGTTCTCACTACATCAGAAATTGAATTTTTAAACTCCTCCAAAAATATAATTTCTCCGAAAGCTTCATACGTTTGGTCTATTTTCAAAGCCCTTAGCCACCTATCAAAATTACTCGGTTTGATCCTTTCAAATTCCATGTATGTTTGACCAGGTTCTTTCCATAAATTTCCAAACCTTTGTCTGTAGGCTTCAGGCACTAGTTCATATGTACCTAAAATGGATTTTTTCACCTCCTCATAAATCTCTGATACCTCTTCTGATAGTGATGCAAACACTTCACTAGCTCTACCTATCACATTTGTTTGAATCAGTAATACCCACATCTCCTGTGGCCATTTCATTTGTTTAGCTACCTACTCAAAATAAATGAAAAAGTCTTCTACCTCCTTCTCATCAACCCTTGGCAATGCGTGGACATACTTAAATAGATCCCCACCAAGCCTTCGACTATGAAGATCTTTCGCTTCATCCTCATCACTATCCTCCAACTGTTATGTTTTTCTTTCCATCCGCCAATCTTAACTGACTATCATGTTTCATGGCCATTTTCCGAAGTTCAAATTCTCTCTCTTTCCCTGTCCTCTCTCTCTCTCTCCCTGATCTGTATTTCCCTTTCTTTTTGTTCTGCTAGGGCCATTCATTCTTTTCTCCTTTCTTCTCTCTCCTTTTGTTTTTCCTCTCTTTCTCTTTTTCTTTTTCCGTGATCTGTATCTCCCTTTCTCTCTCTTTTAGTTCTGCTCGGGCTATTCTTTCTTTTTCTCTCATTTCGTATTCAAGCTGCTTTAATTCTTTTTCATTTTCAAGTTGCTTGATTTGTAACTGAAGTTTTACCATATCTAATGCGTCAGACTGTATCTCGGGCAATTTTAAATGCTCAGCTACCGCTGTAAGTACCTCACCTTTTTGTACCTTGGCAGGTAACGTTAAATGCAATGTATTTGCCAAATCTAACAGTCGTTTTTTGGTCTCTGTCCGTAAGTGTGACTGCGTGTGACCATCTCCACCCCCAAAAACTTCTGAGCCTCTGAAAGAGCCATTGTCCACAACACACTCCCTACTTAAACTATAATACCACACCTGAAAAGCTACCACAATATGCTCACCTCTCACCATCTTCAAGTTCGTAAAGCCAACCCAATAGATAGACTTTTATCCCAGACGAGCCCCCAATTTGTTATGGGCTAGGGTTTAGAGAACTCCAAAGAGATCACCTGACCCACGACCTTTACTAGATTGTTGTTTGGGGAGCACACGTCCCACTCTACAGGTGTGGTGCAGCAGAAATCTAAAAGTATTATTTTAAAGCAAAACAATGTTTATTCTATGAACTCAGTTAAACTTTTTAAAACATAGAGTGGACATCTTAGCAACCATCAATTCAAATACAACCCCCAAAGAATACAACACTCTAAGTAATCCTTAAACTTTCCTTTTAACATCCATAAGACAAAAACCCTTTTTACAGAAGCACATCAGGTTTAAATTCTCTACTGAGAGCAGCTATCACTCCGAATTCACCAAATGATCTAGAGATAGTCTTTAGATGGCAGAGATATCAAAATTACACCTTCTTTGGCTGGCTGCAGCAAAAAGCAGAGCCAGAGCTCAGCTCCACCCACACTCTGACATCACTGCAGCAACTTGAGCAGATAAACATTTCTTAAAGTGACATTCCCATGACACAAGTAGGCTTACATTAACATTGCAATGAAGTTACTGTGAAAACCCCTAGTCGCCACACTATGGTGCCTGTTTGGGTACAGGGAGGGAGAATTCAGAATGTACAATTCACCTAACAGCACGTCTTTCGGGACTTGTGGGAGGAAACCGGAGTACCCAGAGGAAACCCACGCAGACACAAGGAGAACGTGCAGACTCCGCACAGACTGTAACCCAAAGGACTCCGGGTCACGTGGGGGCCGGAATTGGCCACACACTAGCCCAAGGGGTCGTGACATAGGCAACATCATTGCTGACATTCAGAATTTTAAGGTACCCTATTTTTAAAAAATAATAAATTAAAGCTAGGGCAGCACGGTGGCGCAGTGGTCAGCATTGCTGCCTCACGGCACCAAGGTCCCAGGTTTGATCCCGGTGTGAAGTTTGCACATTCTCCCCATGTTTGCGTGGGTTTCACCCCCACAACCCAAAGATGTGCAGGGTAGCTGGATTGGCCATGCTAAATTGCCCCTTAATTGGAAAAAATGAATTGGATACTCTAAATTTATTTTTAAAAATAATAAAAACTAAATAATAAATTAAAATTATCATTATTTTTTTACCCACTGAATTCTATTATTTAATTGAATCTATGGCACGGAGACAGGCCCTTCGCCCAAACAGATCCATGCCAATCAAAAAGCCCATCTAAGCACAGAATCTATGGCATTCTCCAGTTTCTTTCTGGAGTTATCCTCTACTATATAGTTATATTATTAGTTATACAAAATAATGGACTGGAATCCTTCACCAAGGAGGGTGAGAAGGTAAAATCAAACACTAGTGTTTTGTGCTTAAACAAAGGAGATTACAATGGGATGAGAGAAGAACTAGCTAAGGTAGACTGGGAGCATAGACTTTATGGTGAAACAGTTGAGGAACAGTGGAGTACCTTCCAAGCGATTTTTCACAGTGCTCAGCAAAGGTTTATACCAACAAAAAGGAAGGACAGTAGAAAGAGGGAAAATCGACCGTGGATATCTAAGGAAATATGGGAGAGTATCAAATTGAAGGAAAAAGCATACAAAGTGGCAAAGATTAGTGGGAGACTAGAGGACTGGGAAATCTTTCGGGGGCAACAGAAAGCTACTAAAAAAAGCTACAAAGAGTAAGATAGATTATGAGAGTAAACTTGCTCAGAATATAAAAATGTAGCGCACAAAGACTCTGAGAGACGAATAGAGTGAAGTCGATGAGGCTTTATTAAGCGTGACTATTCCCCCGCAGTTCAGTAGTAGACTGGCCTGCGGGGGAGGACTCCTGGTTCTTATACTCCGCCTTCAGGGCGGAGCTAGAGGTCAACGGCCAACCAGGACCCGGGATCTGTCAGCCAATGACATCACGGCTTCACAGTCCCACATGACCCCTAATGCATACTACCACATTCACCCCTTGTTAAAAATGAACACGGCGGGGTGATGCTTCGCATGGTGGTAAGGGTTTACAAGGCTGGTCCTGGTAGGAAAACTTTCGCATGTTATTACAGTATGTACAAGGTTTTTTTTGTTTCGAACTATTTACAGTAATCGTCAGGAGAAAAAAAACAAAATGTTCTCGTTAAAAGTCCACATATTGTAGTGTTAGACCAACACCACGAGTCGGTCGGGCGGTCTGGTCGTCCGTGTCGATCACCTCGGCCCCGGTGGTGGTGGTGGTGCTTGTTCCGGCGTTGTCGTCTCCGTGAGCCTTACGGTTTCAGCTTGGGCTTCACTCCTGGTCGGGCCTGGGAGGAGGACCGATCCTCCTGGGAAGGGGGCGGTCGCGGGGTGCGGCGGTGGCAGGGAGGGGGTGATTGGTGTCGGGGGTGATTGGTGTCGGGGGGGGTGTGTGTGTTGCCGGCGGGCGCCAGATCTCGCAGGGAGACCGTGTCCTGTCGACCGTCGGGGTACTCCACGTAAGCGTACTGCGGGTTCGCGTGAAGGAGGTGAACCCATTCGACCAACGGGTCCGACTTGTGCGCCCGCACATGTCTTCGGAGCAAGATGGGTCCTGGGGCCGCCAGCCAGGTCGGCAGCGACGTTCCAGAGGAGGACTTCCT
This sequence comes from Scyliorhinus torazame, assembly GCF_047496885.1. Classification (NCBI taxonomy): domain Eukaryota; kingdom Metazoa; phylum Chordata; class Chondrichthyes; order Carcharhiniformes; family Scyliorhinidae; genus Scyliorhinus; species Scyliorhinus torazame. The sequence goes on from NC_092717.1 coordinate 30,223,926, forward strand.
GGGGAAGACAAGGAGGCGCTCATGAGGCGTTTGGTTAGTGCTAGTACACAGTAGTGACCGGATGGAGTGGAGGGCGTCCGGGAGGACCTCTTGCCACCGTGAAACTGGGAGGTCCCTGGACCGTAGGGCCAGTAGGACGGTCTTCCAGACCGTGCCGTTCTCCCTCTCTACTTGCCCGTTCCCCCGGGGGTTGTAGCTGGTCGGCCTGCTCGAGGCTATACCGTTGCTGAGCAGGAACTGGCGCAGCTCGTCACTCATGAAGGAGGACCCCCTGTCGCTGTGGACGTATGCGGGGCAACCGAACAGTGTGAATATGGTGTTCAGGGCTTTAATGACTGTGGCCGCGGTCATGTCAGGGCAGGGGATGGCGAATGGGAAGCGGGAGTACTCGTCCACCACATTAAGGAAGTATGTGTTGCGGTCGGTGGAGGGGAGGGGTCCTTTGAAATCCAGACTAAGGCGTTCAAAGGGGCGGGAAGCCTTAATCAGGTGCGCACCATCCGGCCTGAAAATATGCGGTTTGCACTCTGCGCAGATGTGGCAGTTCCTTGTGACTGTACGGACCTCCTCCAAAGAGTATGGGAGGTTGCGGGACTTAATAAAGTGGTAGAACCGAGTGACCCCCGGGTGGCAGGGTTTGGAGGCGGTTAATTTGTGCGTTGGCACATGTGCCGCGGGATAGGGCATCGGACGGCTCGTTTAGCTTTCCGGGACGATACAAGATCTCGTAGTTGAAGGTGGAGAGTTCGATCCTCCACCTTAAGATCGTGTCGTTTTTGATTTTGCCCCGCTGTGCATTATCGAACATGAAGGCTACCGACCTTTGGTCCGTGAGGAGAGTGAATCTCCTGCCGGCCAGGTAATGCCTCCAATGTCGCACCGCTTCCACTATGGCTTGGGCTTCCTTTTCCACTGAGGAGTGGCGGATTTCTGAAGCGTGGAGGGTTCGGGAGAAAAAGGCCATGGGTCTGCCCGCTTGGTTAAGGGTGGCCGCTAGAGCTACGTCGGAGGCGTCGCTCTTGACCTGGAAGGGGAGGGACCCGTCGATGGCGCGCATCGTGGCCTTTGCGATATCCGCTTTGATGCGGCTGAAGGCCTGGCAAGCCTCTGTCGACAGAGGGAAGCCTCTGTCGACAGAGGGAAGGTCATGGTCTGTATTAGGGGGCGGGCCTCGTCTGCATACTGGGGGACCCACTGGGCGTAGTATAAAAAGAACCTCAGGCAGCGTTTTAGGGCTTTTGAGCAGTGCGGGAGGGGAAATTCCATGAGGGGGCGCATACGTTCGGGGTCGGTGCCTATTATCCCATTGCGCACTACGTAGCCCAGGATGGCTAGCCGGTTGGTGCTAAAAACGCACTTGTCCTCGTTGTACGTGAGGTTCAAGGCTTTAGCGGTCTGGAGGAATTTTTGGAGGTTGGCGTCGTGGTCCTGCTGATTGTGGCCGCAGATGGTTATATTGTCGAGATACGGGCCCGCAACCCGTGTTGATCAACCATTCGGTCCATCTCTCGTTGGAAGACCGAGACCCCGTTTGTGACGCCAAATGGGACCCTTAGGAAGTGGTATAATCGCCCGTCTGCCTCGAAGGCTGTGTACTTGCGGTCACTTGGGCGGATGGGGAGCTGATGGTAGGCGGACTTGAGGTCCACGGTGGAGAAGACCTTATATTGGGCAATCCGATTGACCATGTCGGATATGCGGGGGAGAGGGTACGCGTCTAGTTGTGTGTACCTGTTGATGGTCTGGCTATAGTCTATGACTATCCTTTGCTTCTCCCCTGTCTTTACTACTACCACCGGTGCTCTCCAGGGACTATTGCTGGCCTGGATTATGCCTTCCTTTAGTAGCCGCTGGACTTCGGACCGAATGAAGGTCCGGGCCTGGGCGCTGTACCGTCTGCTCCTAGTGGCGACAGGTTTGCAATCCGGGGTGAGGTTTGCAAACAAGGATGGGGGTTGCACCTTGAGGGTTGCGAGGCCGCAGATAGTGAGTGGGGGTATTGGGCCGCTGAATTTGAAGGTTAGGCTCTGTAGATTGCACTGGAAGTCTAATCCCAGTAATGTGGGGGCGCAGAGTTGGGGAAGGACGTAGAACCTGTAGTTTTTGAACTCCCTCCCTTGCACCATTAGGGTAACTATGCAGAAGCCTTTGATCTGTACGGAGTGGGATCCTGCAGCTAGGGAAATCTTTTGTGCGCTGGGACGGATGGTCAAAGAACAGCATCTTACCGTGTCGGGGTGGATAAAGCTCTCCGTGCTCCCGGAGTCGACCAGGCATGGTGTCTCGTGCCCGTTTATCCGCACCGTTGTCGTTGTCGTCTGGAGCGTCCGGGGCCATGCTTGGTCCAGCATCATTGAAGCCAGACGTGGTCGTAATGGTTGAGCGTCTTCTTCGAACCCAGTGGAGCCGTCGACACTGGGGTCCGTTGTTGCCGTCCAAGATGGCGTCGGGGTGAACAAGATGGCTGCCCCCATGCATCGCACATGGCTGGGGGGTCACAAGATGGCGGCGGGGGGTGGACAAAATGGCCACCCCCATGCGTCGCACAGGTCTGGGGTGCTCCAAGATGGCGGCGCCCCTCCTCCCCTCGTGGTGGCCGGGACCCAAAATGGCGGCGCCTGCGGGTCGCACATGGGGCGCTGGGGGGGTTGGGGAGCGTTAGGAACACGCAGGACTCCCTCTTCTCTGGGGACAGCGGTGGCCGGGACCCAAATTGGTAGCGCCGGTGGGTCATACATGGGGCGCGGGGGGGGGGGAAGTTGGGGAGCGTAAACGGCGTGCAGGGCTCCCTGTTCTCCGGGGAGAGCGGCGACCTCCCGGGACCGGCACACAGCCGCGAAATGGCCCTTTTTCCCGCAGCTCTTACAGATCGCTGCGCGGGCCGGGCAGCGCTGCCGGGGGTGTTTCGCCTGGCCGCAGAAATAGCAGCGGGCTCCCCCGGTGCGACTTGGCGTTTGAACCGCGCAAGACTGTGGGGTGTCCGGGGGGGGGGGGGGGGGGGGTTTGTCGCGACGGGTGCGTACGGAGCCCAATGGGCTGCCGCGCGGTCGGGGCCGTAGGCGCGGGTGTTTCGCGCGGCCACGTCCAGGGAGGCTGCTAGGGCCCGTGCCTCTGAGAGTCCTAGCGACTCTTTTTCTAAAAGTCTTTGGCGGATTTGGGAGGAGTTCATACCTGCCACAAAAGCATCTCGCATTAACATGTCCGTGTGTTCATTTGCGTTCACCGGCGGGCAGATGTAGGCCCGTCCCAAAATTAGTAGCGCGGTGTAGAATTCATCTATCGATTCTCCGGGACTTTGCCGTCTCGTTGCGAGTTGATAGCGAGCGTAGATCTGGTTTACTGGGCGAACGTAGAGACTTTTTAGTGCTGCGAACGCTGTCTGGAAATCCTCTGCGTCTTCGATGAGGGAGAAAATCTCCGTGCTTAACCTCGAGTGCAGGACCTGTAGTTTTTGGTCTTCTGTGACCCGGCCGGGGGCCGTTCTGAGGTAGGCCTCGAAACAAGTCTGCCAGTGCTTGAAAGCTGCTGCTGCGTTCACTGCGTGGGGGCTGATCCTCAGGCATTCCGGGATGATCCTGAGCTCCATAGTCCTTTAGTCACGCTTAATAAATTGTAGCGCACAAAGACTCCGAGAGACGAATAGAGTGAAGTCGATGAGGCTTTATTAAGCGTGACTGTTCCCCCGCAGTTCAGTAGTAGACTGGCCTGCGGGGGAGGACTCCTGGTTCTTATACTCCGCCTTCAGGGCGGAGCTAGAGGTCAACGGCCAACCAGGACCCAGGGTCTGTCAGCCAATGACATCACGGCTTCACAGTCCCACATGACCCCTATTGCATACTACCACAAAAAAGATAGTAAAAGTTTCTACAAATATATAAAAAAAGAATGGCTAAGGTAAATATTGGTCCTTTAGAGGATGAGAAGGGAGATTTAATAATGGAGATGAGGAAATGGCTGAGGAACTGAACAGGTTTTTTGGGTCGATCTTCACAGTGGAAGACACAAATAACATGCCAGTGACTGATAGACATGAGGCTATGACAGGTGAGGACCTTGAGATGATCGTTATCACCAAGGAGGTAGTGATGGGCAAGCTAATGGGGCTAAAGATAGACAAGTCTCCTGGCCCTGATGGAATGCATCCCAGAGTGCTAAAAGAGATGGCTAGGGAAATTGCAAATGCACTAGTGATAATTTACCAAAATTCACTAGACTCTGGGGTGGTCCCGGCGGATTGGAAATTAACAAACGTGACACCACTGTTTTAAAAGGGAGGTAGGCAGAAAGCGGGTAATTATAGGCCAGTGAGCTTAACTTCGGTAGTAGGGAAGATGCTGGAATCTATCATCAAGGAAGAAATAGCGAGGCATCTGGATGGAAATTGTCCCATTGGGCAGACGCAGCATGGGTTCATAAAGCGCAGGTCGTGCCTAACTAATTTAGTGGAATTTTTTGAGGACATTACCAGTGCGGTAGATAACAGGGAGCCAATGGATGTGGTATATCTGGATTTCCAGAAAGCCTTTGACAAGGTGCCACACAAAAGGTTGCTGCATAAGATAAAGATGCATGGCATTAAGGGGAAAGTAGTAGCATGGATAGAGGATTGGTTAATTAATAGAAAGCAAAGAATGGGGATTAATGGGTGTTTCTCTGGTTGACAATCAGTAGCTAGTGGTGTCCCTCAGGGATCAGTGTTGGGCCCACAATTGTTCACAATTTACATAGATAATTTGGAGTTGGGGACCAAGGGCAATGTCCAAGTTTGCAGACGACACTAAGATGAGTGGTAAAGCAAAACGTGCAGAGGATATTGGAAGTCTGCAGAGGGATTTGGATAGGTTAAGTGAATGGACTAGGGTATGGCAAATGGAATACAATGTTGACAAATGTGAGATTATCCATTTTGGTAGGAATAACAGCAAAAGGGATTATTATTTAAATGATAAAATATTAAAACATGCTGCTGTACAGAGAGACCTGGGTGTGCTAGTACATTAGTCGCAAAACGTTGGTTTACAGGTGCAACAGGTGATTACGAAGGCAAATGGAATTTTGTCCTTCATTGCTAGAGGGATGGAGTTTAAGACTAGGGAGGTTCTGCTGCAATTGTATAAGGTGTTAGTGAGGCCACACCTGGAATATTGTGTTCAGTTTTGGTCTCCTTACCTGAGAAAGGACGTACTGGTGCTGGGGGGTGTGCAGAGGAGATTCACTAGGTTAATCCCAGAGCTAAAGGGGCTGGATTTAAGGAGAGGTTGAGTAGACTGGGACTGTACTCGTTGGAATTCAGAAGGATGCGGGGGGATCTTATAGAAACATATAAAATTATGAAGGGAATAGATAAGATAGATGCGGGCAGGTTGTTTCCACTGGCTGGTGAAAGCAGAACTAGGGGGCATCGCCTCAAAATAAGGGGAAGTAGATTTAGGACTGAGTTTAGGAGGAACCTCTTCACCCAAAGGTTGTGAATCTATGGAATTCCTTGCCCCGTGAAGCATTTGAGGCTCCTTCATTAAATGTTTTTAAGATAAAGATAGATAGTTTTTTGAAGAATAAAGGGATTAAGGGTTATGGTGTTCGGGCCGGAAAGTGGAGCTGAGTCCACAAAAGATCAGCCATGATCTCACTGAATGGCGGAGCAGGCTCGAGGGGCCAGGTGGCCTACTCCTGCCCCTAGTTCTTATGTTCTAAAACATCTGTATTTCTGTTCTACAGTTTGGGATGACACTCTTCCCAATTTTGCCGCCTAGCCTCAGGGAAGCATTTTGTTTCTACATGATTACTAGACAGGGTAGTGGACTTACTAGAAGGAGAATCATGCTGTAAACACATATAATTTGTTGCATAGTGTGTCGATGTTCCAATGTCATGAACCACCCTATTCTACTGTATTAATAGTTTTATAGTACAAGACAGAAATAAAATTCACAGCAGTATCACACTCACAAACATATCCAGAAATTGTAACTCCAGGGGAACATTAATTATAATGCGACTGGGAAACTCAAAAATATTACAGCAAGAGGAGGGTAACGTCCAGGGTATTTTAGACATTTTATTATAACAGTAAATCACAAAAAATCTTACAGGAACTGAAGATATCAAAGTTTTACAGTTACGCAAAAGCAGGTTCTGGAAATCTAAAATAAAAACTGAAAATGGTGGAAATACTCAACAGGTCTGGCCAGATCTGTGGAGAGATAGGATCAATCCTGGTTCAATGAGCAGGAGGGCATGCCAGGAGCAGCATCAGGTATGTCGGGAAAATAAACAATGAAGTTACTTGCATGCCAAACAGCATAACTACCAAGTGATTATCAAAGCTAAGCGATTCCACAACCAATGGATCAGATCTAAGCTCTGCAGTTCTGCCATATTCAGTCGTGAATGGTGTTGGACAATTGAACAATTCACTGGAGGAAGAAGTTCCACAAATACCCCCATGCTCAATGATGAAGGAATCCAGTAAATCCTTGGAAAAGATAAAACTGAAGCATTCGTAGCCATTTTCAGCCAGAAGTGCCGAGTGGATGATCCATCTCTGCCTCATCGGGAGGTCTCCACCAGAGATGCCAGTCCTCAGCCAATTCGAAACACCCCGTGTGATACCAAGAAGCGGCTTTAGGCACTGGATACTGCAAAGGCTATGGACCCTGACAATATTCCAGCAATAGTGCTGAAGACTTGTTCTCCAGAACTTGCCGCACCCCTAGCCAAGCTTTTCCAGTACAGCTGCAACTCTGCTACCCAGCAATGTGGAAAATTGCCCAGGTATGCCCTGTACACAAAAAGCAGATCCAACCCAGGCAATTGCTGCCCTATCAGTCTACTCTCCATCAGTAAAGTGATGGAAGGAGTCATCAACAGTGCTATCAAGTGTCACCTACTTTGCAAAACCTACCCACTGACGCTCATTTTAGGTTATGCCGGGGTCACTCAGCTCCTGACCCCATTATAGCTTTGGTTCAAACATGGACTAAAGAGCTGAACTCCAGAGATGAGGTGAGAGTGACTGCCCTTGATATCAAGGCAGCATTTGGTCGAGTATGGCATCAAAGAGCCCTAGTAAAACTGAAGACAATGTGAATCAGGGGAAAATCTAGTCCAAAGGACGATGGTTGTGGTTGTTGGAGATCAGTCAGCTCAGTCCCGAGACATCACTGCAGGAGTTCCTCAGGATAGTGTCCGAGGCCCAACCATCTTCAGCTACTTCATCAATTACCTTCCTTCCAACATAAGGGAAAATGTGCGGATGTTCGCTGATGATTGCACAATGTTCAGCACCATCCGCGACTCCTTAGACACTGAAGCAGTCCAGTACAATAATCCGGGCTTGGGCTGACCAACGGCAAGTAACATTCGTGCCACACAAATGGCAGGCAATGACCATCTCCACTAAGAGCGAATCAAACAATCGCCCCTTGACGTTCAATGGCATTACCTTCATTGAATCCCCAACTATAAACATGCAGTGAGGGGGGGGGGATTTTTAGATTTGTCATGTGTACCAAGGCACAGTGAAAAGTATTGTTCTGTGTACAGTCAGGCAGATCATTCCATACATGAAAAGCACAGGAGTCATTGTTGATCCTTACTGATAGTGGTCTATGGGTCAGCAAGTTGAGGATCCAGTTGCAGAGCGAGGAGCCAAGTCCTAGGTTTTGGAGTTTGGCTATGACCATGGCTGGTATTATGGTGTTAAAGGCCGAATAAGATTCTGACGTAGGAGTCCTTGTTGTCGAGATGCTCCAGGGATGAGTGTAGGGCCAGGGAGATAGCGTCTGCTGTGGACCGGTTGAGCCTTATGCGAATTGCAGTGGATCAAGGCAGTCTGGAAGTATGGAGCTGATGTGTCTCATGACCAACCTCTCCAAGCATTCAAAGTGATAGATGTCAGGGCCACTGGACTGTAGTCGTTGAGGCACTTTGCCTGGAACTTCTTTGACACCAGTTTGATAGTGGTCTTCTTGAAATAGGTGGGAACCTCGGAATGGAGTAGGGAGAGGTTGAAGATTCTGCAATCATACCCACCAGTTGGTCTGCGCAGGATCTGAGTGCATGAACATGGATTCAATCAGGACCCGTTGCTTTCTGTGGGTTCACTTTCAAGAAGGCCGATCTGACTTGTGAGGCTGTGATGGTAGGTATGGGTGTGTCAGAGGTTGTTGGGAGAGTAGTCAACGATTTGTTGGCTTCCTGTTCGAAATAAGCACAGAATGCATTGAGTTCATCGGGGAGGGGTGCTTTGTTGCCAGAGATTCTACTTGGCTTTTCTTTGTAGCCTGTTATATTGTTTAAGCTTTGCTAGAAGCGACGTGAGTCTGTGTCATTAGTCTGGGACTCTAGCTTTGTCTGGTATTTGGCTCTTGGCGTCCCTGATGGCTTTGCGGGGGTCGTACCTAAATTTCTTGTATAGGTCAGGGTCACTGGTCTTGAATGCCTCAGACCTGGACTTCAGTAGGGAGTGGATCAAAGAAATTAATGCAATTCGAACCGTGCTGGATTTCTTGTTGACTCAAGCTGAAAGGAGTTTAAAGTTTGCCAAACAAAGGTTATACGAGTTTGGAAACAAACCGAGTAGATACCTGGCTTTTATTACTAAGAGAGCTGGCTCTAGGGCTATACCCTCTGTGTTGAAACTCCAAGGGTAATAGATATCAACAAGACGTTTAAAAGTTTTTATGCTGATCCTTTCATTGTTTTTCCTTATATAAATGGAGGCACTGGGTCTAATGATTAAGCTGAAGCAACTCTGTTATTGTTCTCCTGAATTCATGTATATAGAAGCATTTATGCTGTACTGTACCAGTTTTGAAGGCTTGTTGCACCTATAGAAACTGAAACAATGATATGGCCAGTTTCTGATTTTGAAAGACTGATTCGTAGATCAACAGCATTATGACCAAAAAATCATGTGTATAATGAGCCACTGAGTTTGGAGATCATAAGTAAGACTTGAATAACAGATGAAGTTTCAAAATACTGTCACGCGCTTGCTTCTTTATGTTATATAGATAATTAGTTAATTGATTCACCTGACCATTGTGGTTCCGTTGACCAGAAATATTAACGGGATGCTAGCCTTTATAACTAGATTGCTAGAATATAAAAGGAGGACGTTTTTCTACAGCTGTGTAAACCCCTGGTAGACCACATCTGGAGCACTGGGGCAATTGCCTGCGCACTATCCAATGGAAAGGATTCATTGGCATTGGGCAGCACTACAGATTCATCAGAATGTTACCAGGTTAGATTATGAGGAAAGACGACATAAACAAGATTTATAATCCCTGGGATCTACCAAGGCGACTTGATTAAAGTTGTTTGGATTTTCGAAGGGCCGTACAAGATAGATATAACAAAGTTTTCTACAATGAAAGGGGAGTCTAGAAATGTTAAAAAGATTGGCAATTCGCAGAATAGATTAGTCAACATCAAAAGTCAAAGTCAGGTATTTTATCGTGGGCGGCACAGTAGCACAATATTTAGCACTGTTGCTTCACAGTGCCAGGGTCCCCAGTTCGAAGAACGGCTTGGGTCACAGTGTGTGCACTGCAAGTTCTCCCCGTGTCTGCGTGGGTTTCCTCCGGGTGCTCCAGTTTCCTCCCACAAGTCCCGAAAGATGTGCTGTTAGGTAATTTGGACATTCTCAATTCTCCCTGTGTACCCGAACAGGTGCCGTAATGTGGCGACTAGGGGCTTTTCACAGTAATTTCATTGCAGTGTTAATGTAAGCCTACTTGTGACAATAAAGATTATTACTCAGGTGTCCAATAAAATCTTATCCTGTGCCAACTATGCTTCTTCAACACCTAATAAATAATTACATAAGGACATAAAATGGCAGTAGACACTACATTGCTAAATAAATTCTTATTAAGAATATCAATTCACATAAATTGTACATCAGAAATAATGTATAATCATCTCTAAGGGATCACACTAAATATGAGTTTTAAGTAAGGAGAAAATGGTTCTTTGAAAACAAGTACACTAACCAACTGACTTCTATTGTCAGCAAAGAAAATACAGTAAACAATTTTTCTTAAGTTCTAGTATTTGTCATTGCACACCCACCCTCTATGAAATATTCCTATGCTACTCATTTAAATACAGTGTATACCTTTATATCACTGGTAATTTCTTGCCATTCTTCTTTAGTGAAGCTAGCAGCAGTTGCTGGTGGATTGTTTGTTCGAAGGATTCGATTTTTAGGATCCAACTTTTCAATCTTCTTCTCACAAAATGATATAAGATCAGGATAAAGTCCCTCCTCACCTGACCTTGAATATATACATAATGGTAGTTGCATCAGTGATGTCCTAAACAAAAACTGACTGCTACAAAATCATGTTAGCACATGAGAAACAAAGACCAAAAAAATCAACTGATTGTCCGTGGAATATAAAAAATGGTCCACGGTGACATGGTCTTATAATTGCCAAGTAATTTATCACTATTTCCCAACAAATTCTATAATCTTTTACAATCAAATCTTCTTGATATGTAATGAAGGAAAGTAAGATTACTTTTTTAATGCAAGCCTGAATAAAATGGAGAGATAAATTATTGTGCAAATTACAGAGGTACAATTATAGAACAGATATAACAAATAGAATAATGTTTACATTCCTTCCCTCAAAAATAGGAGCCTGACTGGACTTGGACTATTGAATTGCATTTTCTCTTAAGGGACTTTGCACATCAAGGGCGGCACGTAGCACAGTGGTTAGCACTGCTGCCTACAGCGCTGAGGACCCGGGTTCGAAGCCCGGCACTAAATCGCTGTCCGTGTGGATTTGCACATTCTCCTCGTGTCTGCGTGGGTTTCACCCCCACAACCCAAAGATCATAGGTCATCGAATTTACAATGCAGAAGGAGGCCATTTGGCCCATCGAGTCTGCACCGACTCTTTGAAAGAGCACCCTACCCAATCCCACACCTCCACCCTATCCCCATAACCCAGTAACCCCACCCAACACTAAGGGCAATTTTGGACACTAAGGGCAATTTTAGGATGACCAATCCACCTAACCTGCACATCTTTGGACTGTGGGAGGAAACCGGAGCACCCGGAGGAAACCCACGCACACACGGGGAGAACGTGCAGACTCCGCACAGACAGTGACCTAAGCCGGGAATCGAACTGGGACCCTGGAGCTGTGAAGCAATTGTGCTAACCACCATGCTACCCCCAGATGTGTAGGTTAGGTGGATTGGCCATGCTAAATTGCTTCTTAAAAAAAATAATAATTGGGTACTCTAAATCTATTTAAAAGAAGGTAATTAGCACATCATGACATCAAGTTAATGTCATATAATTCATAAAAATAAAATCCTTTATAAACTAAAATTAAAATCTTTCTTTCCAACCATGCTTGTTCACAAAATCCATCACTCCAGTATTCAAGTCTTAAATAACTTTTTCCAAATGATATTCATGAAACAAGTGCTACCTGCAATGATAAATAATTGACCTGATGGTTTTGGGTGCAAATGTGCTCTAATAGCAGAAGAACGCTAGATATTAATACTACTTGAACATTAAAGAGTCGCTGATACTTCTCATTGCCTAGTTTGGTGTCATTTTTTCTTGTTAAAGAAAACAGCATTTTATATTTGTTGATGCCAAATGTCTTCGGTTTACTGGTTTACAATTAAGATGCACTATACAATAGTTGAAAACATTCAATATTTTCAATACTCAAAGCTTTGAATAGGTTTAGCATCACATTGCATTGTGCATTAGATTTTTTTATAATTTCAACTGAAGCCAAGAAAGCCTAGTAGTTTCAATTTGCAGTAACTTCAGTTAAATTCTTGAAAACTGTAACACCATTGTTTTCGAAAAAGACGCTTTGGTTTTTGTACAAAATACTTGACAGTAACCACCTTGACAAATTAGCGGAAAATCTTTTCAGATTTGGAAGTGCCAATTAATGTCACTGACAACATTGCACATCATGCCACAGAATGTTGTAGGAGTGAGATATGTGTACGTACCTCAGCACTATTAAAATCTTTTCCAGATACTTGACATCAGTGCATTTTTCCACAAAGCTATAGTCCAGGTGTTCAACTGGAAGTTCGTATGTCTTCGTGGTTCCCTGGTTCATCAATGAACAAGCAGGTGCTGTGCTCATGGCTGGAAAGAATGCCACAGTCATTTATCCCTATTTTGTTGCCATATCAGCCCCAAATTTACTGTTTTTAGTTTTGTGCAATTCACTGAAAGTTTACCATATGGAAGTACATGACAAGTACATATGTTGTCATAAAAATGCAAACATATGGCTTGCTGAAACTAAATGAGAAGATAAACTTAATTTAAATACTTGAGTTTGGGACCCAAGTTGAAATTGATTAATATTTTAAATGCTAAACCTAAAGAACAGGCATCCCAATCTTTTTTCCTTATGAAGCACTTGTTCAATTTAAAAGCTATATATTAATGATGGAAAACTGCTTTGAATGATCAACGGTTTTATATCTTTTTGAAGCTTTTGGATTCCAATTTCATGCTGCAGTTTTCTCTACTTTCCCTTCAATTTTACACTGGAACTCGCCTATTCTCTGTGACGTTCTCAATTACTCCTCTCTCAAATACCTGCTACCTCCAGATGGTGCTGTTCCTACAAATGTTCCTACAATGGTGCTACATATTATGGTTAAGAATTCATGATATTATGAGAATTCCTGTCATAGTGGATATTCATGTTTAATGATTTAATAGAGACCCTGCTGGAGCGACAGCTGCTTCCAGATGTAGAAGGAGAGGGAAAAATTGGGGATATATATATAAATGGCTGGAGGAGAGGGAGTGAGCGGGTGGTGAAGATCAAGGATAAATGGGAAGCGGAGTTGGGAGGGGAGATCAATTGGGGAGTATGTAGTGAGGCACTGCGAAGTGTAAACGGACCTCCTCTTATGCAAGGATGAGCCTGATAGTTTAATGTGGTGCATATGACTCGGGCGAGAATGAGCGGCTTCTTTCAGGGGGTAGTAGTTGAGTGTGAGAGGTGTAGGCGGGAGCCAGCGAATCACACGCACATGTTTTGGGATTGCGAAAAATTGGGAAGATTCTGGGCAGTAGTGTTCGCGGTCTTAGCCAGGGTAGTGGAGGAGGTGGACCCAGACCCTTTGGTGGCGATATTTGGGGTTCCAGAGAAGCAGGAGCTCATGGAGGAGGAAGAAGGCTGATGTCGTGGCCTTCGCCTCTCTGATTGCACGGCGACGAATTTTGCTGGAGTGGCGGTCGGCATCGCCACTGGGGGTAGCGGCATGGTTGGGTGACCTGTACGACTTCCTGTGGTTGGAGAAGATAAAGTATGAGTTAAGGGGCTCAGCAGGGGAGTTTGAGAAAAGGTGGGGGATGTTTGTGACTGTGTTTGAGGAGTTGTTCGTCGCAGGGGTGTGGGGGAGGGTGAAAAAGGGGAAAAATGTGTACAGACTGTATAGCTGATTGTTAGGAAGTATGTTTCCCACGGTTTTTATATGCTGTAACCTGCTTTGATACAGGTTTGTAATAAAATACGTTTAAAAATAAATAAATAAAATAATTTAATAGAGTAGCGGGAGAGATAGGAATTAGCACTGGTACTAAGGGCAATAATAAATAACCAAGAGAAATCAGCAGTGGAGCTCTTGAGAGACTTCCGGTGGCGGCCCTGAGCTGAGCGGTCGCACAAAAGGTGACTCTCTCTCCTGGGAACTTCTCACTAGACCTTTTTAACCTGTCAAACGTGCACCAGGCCTGAGCATGGTGGACCCAGCAGGGCCGCCAGCGCTGGCCCACTCATTGACAGAGCAAATGATGGAGTTTATCTCTGCTGAGCACCAGAAACACAGAGACAATAAAAGAGGAACTCCTGCATGGCTATGAAGTCAGCAATGGCCCCCATAAAGGGAGCAATGGACAGAGCAGAGACTGGAGGCCCAAAAGGCGATGGTGCGGGACCTTGAGAAATCGGCAACCAACCAGGGTCAGGTACAAACTGATCTATTTCCAGTGGGAAACCACCACACTGGCGAGCAGGCTAGTGTATGGGAATTTTTAAAAAAAGGGTAGGTCTGGCAGGAAAAGGAGCAACAGGGGTACGGGGAAAGGGAAGGGGGACTCCATCTGCAGAGGGGCTCGGCGACGGTAGAATGCTAGTTAAAACAGGTCGCATATGGAGACGGTTGGAAGGCGTAGGTGCCATGACTAAAGGGAAACCCCCCATCAGAATAGTCATCTGGAACATGAGGAGACTTAACGGACCAGTGAAAAGATCCAGAGTCTTCGCCCACCTCAAAAGTCTGTGGGTCGAAGCAGTCTTTCTTCAGGAGATGCATCTAAGAGAGAAGGACCAACTGAGGGTAAGGAAAAAGCTGGGTAGGACAGATGTATCAGGCATGCTTCGCCACAAGGGCAAGGGGGGTGGCCATACTGTTTAAAAAAAGGACAGACTTAACAACGACGAATATGGTGACGAACTCGGGGAGCAAGTGCAAAGTCTTCTGGATAGGGGGATCCAGATAGCCCACGACTGGACACGGATCCATAAGTGGAGCCCGTCCTGCCTAGTGGAGAAGGTAAAGAGAGACCAGCGGAAGTGGGACTCTCTCCCATTCTCCCTGGCAAGAAGGGTGCAGACAATAAAAATGCAAGTGCTGCCAGATTCCTATTCAGATCCCTCCTGATCTTCATTCCCAAAGCTGTCTTCACCAAGTGGGGTAAGTTAATTATGGCATTTGTGGGGGCTGGAAAGAACCCGAGGATCCACAAAAGCATGAGTATCCTCAAAAATACTCGAGGTTCCCAGCCAAATACTCGAGGCGCCCGGTGGTCGTGGCCACTGTAAGGACCTGGAACCAGCTCAAGTGTCATTTCAAACTTGGTGACATGTGTGTTGCGGCCCCCAACTGCTGAAACCATAGATGAATCCCAGCAAAGATAGATGCCACCTACAAATAGTGGAGAAAGGATGTAGGGGTGCTGACAGTAAGGGATTTGTATGTAGACGGTAGAATACCGATCCTGGGGGAACTAACAGAGAACTTCCAGCTCCTGAAAGGGAACGAGCTCCGATACTTACGACTGCAGGTTTTTCTCCGCAAGGAGACCACAACATTCCTCCAGATACCCAGCTACACACTACTGGACAGACTGCTAGCGGCGGATGATTTAGGGGATGTGCCGACATGTACAGACGAATGTTAGAACCGATAACTGCCCCGCTGGGCGAGATGCGGGAAAAATGGGAGGAAGAACCGAGCACAGAGATCGGTGGAGAACTCTGGATCGAGGCACTATATAGGGTGAACTCCACCTCCTCATACGCAGTGCTGAGCCTAATGTCGGCAAAGGTGGTGCACAGGGCGCACCTGACCAGGACACGCATGAGTGGCCTCTTCCCGGACCGGGTGGAGGATAAATGCGAACAGTGCTAGGGAAGTCCGGCTAACCACACTCACATGTTCTGTTCCTACCCCAAGTTTGTTGGGTTCTGGAATATCTTTTCCCAGGCCATGTCCAGGGTTTTGGGGTGAAGGTGGAGCCATGCCCTTTAGTGGCAGTATGGGAACAACCAGAGCTCTTTATGGGGAGAGGGCCTGATGCCCTGGCCTTTGCCTCTCTGATTGCCCGACGGAGATTCCTGCTCGGATGGAGATCAGCACCGCCACCCAAGGCCGTGGGCTGGCTGCCCATCGTAGTGGAATTCCTGAAACTGGAGAAAATAGAATTCTCCATCGGTGGGTGGGAGGGCAGAGGATGGTTGTCACTACACATGGAGGCAATTCACCAGTCTCTTCGAGGTCCAGCAACTGGCCGAGGAGGGGGGGGGGCACAACATTTATAGCACTGTTATATAGATTAACCGCACGGTGTTTGGAACGAGTTTAAAAGATGTGAAATATTTATTTCTGTTACCATGGCTATTTCTGTGTTGTTTTTGCTATTATTATTACTCATGTTGTATTATTATTATTATTTTTTTAAAAAATTCATTTACAGGATGTGGCCGTCACTGGTTAGGTCAGAATTTATTGCCCATCCCAAATTGTCCTTCAGAAGGTAGTGGTGAGTGGCCTTCTTGAACCACTGCAGTCCTCAAGGTGTAGGTGCACCCAGTGTTGTTAGGGAGGGAGTTCCAGGATGTTGCCCCAGTGACAGTGAAGGAACGGCGATATATTTCCAAGTCAGGTGAGTGACTTGGAGGGGAACCTCCAGGTGGTGGGGTTCCCAGGTATCTGCTGCTCTTGTCCTTCTAGATGGTAGTGATCATGGATTTGGAATGTGCGGTCTATGAGACCTTGAGTTTCTACAGTGCATCTTGTAGATGGTACACACGGCTGCCACTGTTCGTCGGTGGTGGAGGGTTTGAATGTTTGTGGAAGGACAAGCGGTGGCCAGGACCGAAGCGGCAACCCAGACAGAAGCAGGGGCCACCGAACCTGCAGGGAGGAAGGAACGGAGGAGCGACCGACAACACCTCCCCCCCACAGCAGGAGAGCACAAGGTGCGACGAGCGGCGGCCCGGACCAAGCAGCGGGGAACGAAGCGGGGAATGACCGACCTCCCCCCCCCACCACCACCGGCGACCACCATGAGGCAGGAACAAAGAGGGACTCCCGACCAGAAGCCTCTCTCTCTTTCTCTCGACCTGGGTGAGTGAAAAGGAAGGAAAAAAGAACTTTTGCAAAAACAAAACTCTAAAAAGAAAACTTAAACTTTTAAAAATTCTTTTGGCACTTTTGTTTTTCTCTTTTTCTCACCCAAAACAAGTTTACCAGAGAAGGAATGTTTGTGGAAGGGGTGGCAATCAAGCGGGCTGCTTTGTCCTCGAGGATGTTGAGCTTCTTTTAAAAAAAATTTAGAGTACCCAATTCTTTTTTTCCAATTAAGGGGCAATTTAGCGTGGCCAATCCACCTATCCTGCACATCTTTTTGGGTTGTGGGGGTGAGACCCACACAGACATGAGGAGAATATGCAAACTCCACATGGATGGTGACCCGGGGCCAGGACTGAACCCGGGTCCTCGGCGCCGTGAGAAAGTAGTGCTAACCTCTGCGCCACTGTGCCGCCTGGGTGTCGTGTGTGGTGTTGGAGCTGCACTCATCGAGGCAAGTGGAGAGTATTCCATTGCAACCGAGAGAGAGAGAGAGAGAGAGAGAGGAGAGGAGAGGCAGAAAGACATAGAGAGAATCAATGTGGCTAGTCTAGTTCAGTTTCTGATCAATGGTAACCTCCAGGATGTTGATTGTGGGGGATTCGCGCTATGCCATTTAGGAGTAAAATCAGAAAGCACTTTTTAACGGATCAAAATTTGGAACACTCTCCCAAAAATACTATGAATGCTGTGCCACTCCAGTCTTGTTGGAGAAGGATAGTAAGGGACATGGAACAACATTAGGCAAGTAAGATACTAAATAGCAGAGCAGAGTCAAGAGGTTGAATGGCCTACTTCAGTTGCTATACAGATGTGTAAAAAACTCAGCAAATTCATCAAGACTGGATGGCTGCAATTGTAGTGAGCTTGGATAAATATTCTTCCCATTCTAAAAAGATTACATTTTTAACCATCTGCTTGATTGTGAGTCCCCCGGAATTGACTATTTGTTTCCCAGGAGTTGGCAATTCAGGAGGATTTGTTGTATGGACACAACTTAAAATCTGCTTCCATTGTTTTTACACCTGCTGCCACGCTTCCTGAAAGTTTACACTGAAATTGCTCTGAACAAGGTTCTACCTAATATCTTTCAATAGGACACGTTTTGTGATTCTGGAACCTAATGGTTGATGTTGTGTTGCCTGCTCATCACATGATTGTGACGTGCAGCCTAGCACTGAATACACTACTGACTGCTTGCATGCTCAGCAAGGCGCCAATTAAAGTTAAAATTAAAGCATTTTTAAAAACTAGTTTGCATCTCTTAAAGGGAAGGTGAAGTCTTGGTGCAGCAGCTATTAGAAGTGGTTGTGCATGAGTTGGAGACCAGGGAGATGCTTGACGAATGACACAACAGACAAGAGTGTGTGCACCAAGGTTCTACTATGCAGCACTGGAGGCTTTTTTTGCAGCTGGTACACAGGAGAGAGGCACCGAGACATGATAGCATGAAGATCAAATGCCAGGAGTGCGGCCCAAAATGGCCTCACACAAGTGGTCATGGTCAGTGAAAGCATCTTTACATGGCATTTCCTACCAACTACACCATTAGCCTCACACACTGCTCCATTCATCAAACCCTTTCATTCACGTACCACCGAATTCAATCAACAACACCACATATCTCTCATTGATAGCCTGAGCCCACATTGATCTTAGCACCGCTGCAAGCCCCACACACACATCTCAGTTTGTACACACTGCCAACTATTCAACCACATCACAGCACTCTCGCTGACACAATCCTCTCTTCCTTGTAGGACAAGGTGGCACACAATAGGGTGCAGCAACAACTACATGCTAGTTCAAAGGTAGAAGAACGGCGGACCAGTGTAGGATGAAAGCACCGAGACTTCTACCAGGATGATGGGAATTCAACTTGATTGCCTGTGTGCGCTCACACATCAAACCTAGTGACCCGAAAATCAATTTTTTGTTTCATAGCTCTCTGATTAAGCAACAGTTAAAATGTATATATTTTGACTTCCGGGTGCGGCTATGCAGAGCTAGGTTGCATATTCGGTCGCTCCCGCTTGGAACGGACTTTTGGGCTCTTTTACAGGGCCCCCACGGCATTTGTTGACATTTCCCGGTGTGGGAAGAAGACTGCAACATTCCCCTGACAGTATCCCCCAGGAAGGGTATGTCTTTTGGTTACCAGACCCAGAAGAAACAGTAAAAGATTTGGCTGGAAGTGCAGGGGAGAGAGGGGCCTCTTCCAGCATGCAGGCGGGGGAAGGGCAAGCTTAAAGCTGCAAGCTGACTTGAGGGCCTCTATTAAAGGTGAATTCTAGCAGCAGAGGGAACAACTGTTAAAAGATCTACCAAGGGACACTTCCGG
Source organism: Scyliorhinus torazame (assembly GCF_047496885.1). Taxonomy (NCBI): domain Eukaryota; kingdom Metazoa; phylum Chordata; class Chondrichthyes; order Carcharhiniformes; family Scyliorhinidae; genus Scyliorhinus; species Scyliorhinus torazame. The sequence goes on from NC_092717.1 coordinate 30,242,924, forward strand.
CGCCGCACATTTTGGCGGCTCCTGCTAGAACGGACTTTTGGGCTCTCCAGAGGAGCCCCAACGGAAATTTTTCGACGACTTCCCGTGTGGGAAGGGGAGAGCAAGGTCCCCCTTCCATAGTATATGGAGTGGACCAGAAGTGGAGCGGTAAAAAAAAGCGGCTTTGGAGCAGCAAAAGAAACGAAGGAGAAAAAACAAGATGGAGGGCGGAGATCGAGCAGCATGGGGGCCGGAGCAGCAGGAGTTTCTCAGGCGCTGCGTGGAGGAGCTTAAGACAGAGGTGCTGGCGCCACTGCTGACGGCGATCGAGGGGCTGAAGGAGACCCAGAAGGCCCAAGGGGTAGAGATCCGAGAGGTGCGGGGAAAAGTCACCGAGAACGAGGACGAGATCTTGGGCCTGGCGGTGAAGATGGAGGCGCACGAGGCGCTGCACAAGAGGTGGGCCGAAAGATTTGAGGACCTGGAGAACAGGTCGAGGAGGAAGAATCTTCGGATTCTGGGTCTCCCTGAAGGGGTGGAGGGGGCCGATGCCGGGGCATATGTGAGCACGATGCTCCATTCGCTGATGGGTGCGGAGGCCTCTCCGAGTCCCCTGGAGCTAGAGGGGCTCATCGGGTCCTGGCGAGGACTCCCAAGGCCAACGAGCCGCCAAGGGCGGTAGTGGTGAGGTTTCATCGTTTCGTGGACAGAGAGTGTGTCCTGAGATGGGCCAAGAAGGAGCGGAGCAGCAGGTGGGAGAATGCGGTGATCCAAATCTATCAGGACTGGAGTACGGAGACTTCCGGTTGCGGTGATGCCTTGCTAGCTGCACGTTCCGGCGGCTCCAGCTCCGACGGACCTTTGGGCTCTTTTAAGAGCCCCAACGGGGAATTTTTTGACGACACAACCCGGTGTGAGGTGTGTGAGAAGGGAGTCCCCCCCCAACGAAGGAGGAAAAAACCGGCGGCGGCTGCAGCGCGAGGAATCGTCGACCAAAGGGTCAGAAAGAGAGAAGCACAAGATGGCGGCGGAGAAAGCGCAGGCGACATGGGGGCCTGAGCAGGATGAAATTTTGAGACGGTGCGTGGAGCTGCTGAAGAGGGAGGTGCTGACCCCGATGCTACAGGCAATTGAGGGGCTCAAGGAGACACTAAAGACCCAGGAGGCAGAGCTCCGCGTGGTGGAGCAGAAGGTGACAGATAATGAGGACGAGATCCTGGGCCTGGCGGTTAAGACACAGACGCACGAGGCACTTCATAAAAAGTGTACTGAAAGGATCGAGGCCCTAGAAAACGGAGCGCGAAGGAAGAACCTTCGGATACTGGGTCTCCCTGAGGGTGTGGAAGGAGTGGACTGAGGAGCTTATGAAAGTACGATGCTGAGCTCACTGATGGGTGCTGAGGCCTCTATGGGCCCCTTGGAGGTGGAGTGGGCACATCGGATCCCGGCGAGAAGACCAAAAGCGGGAGAACCACCCAGGGCGATAATCGTGCGATTTCACCGCCTTAAGGATAGAGAAGAGGTCCTGAGATGGGCTAAAAAGGTGCGGAGTAGCAGATGGGAGAATGCAGTGGTACGGGTATACCAGGATTGGAGTGCGGAGGTGGCGAGAAGGAGGGCGAGCTTTAACCGAGCCAAAGAGGTGCTGCATAAAAGGAAGGTGAAGTTCGGGATGCTGCAGCCGGCAAGACTATGGGTCACGTATCAGGAGAGACACCATTATTTCGAGACGGCGGAGGAAGCATGGACCTTTATCAAAGAGGAGAAATTGGATCGGAACTGAGGGACTGATGCTGCAGGAAATGCTATTGTTAATGTTATGGTTGAAGTTAATTGAGAAGTAAATTGGGAAGGGGGGAGACATGGGGAAATGTGGGCGCCGGTGAGGGGGGGGAAGACGGGACATAGTTGGAGAATGGGGAAGGGGAGGGGGAGGGGAAAGGGAGCTGCGCCATAAGAGGCGGGTCAGGTAAAGGGATGATCCCGCGCCAGAAAGAATAAGGCGGGAAGACAGGCGCAAGGCGGATGGGAATTCCCCACACGGGGGGGTCGAGGAGTGAGCAGGAGTAGCCGGGGTCAGTTGAAGTCAGCTGACTTACGGAAGTAATATGGGGGGAGCAATCACGCTAGAAAGAGATCTAGCAGGGGGGGGGGGGGGGGGGAAACAACTGGGTTGCTGCTGCGGAAATCCAAAAGGAAATGGCTAAAGAGTGGGTGGACGGGGATGGTGTGCGACGCTGGGAGAGCGAGAGTGGGAGCGCGGAGGCGGGATATGGGACTGGCCTAGAGAAGGTAATGGCTAGTCGACACGGGAGGGGGGCAGGTAGCCCCCTAGTGAGGCTGATCACGTGGAACGTGAGAGGCCTGAACGGACCGATAAAAAGGGCCCGAGTGCTCGCGCATTTGAAAGGATGCTGGGGCGTATACCGGACCTGGAGGTAGGACACTTGATTTTAGGAGGGGACTTTAATACGGTGCTGGACCCGGGGCTAGATAGATCCAGCTCAAAGACCGGAAGAAGGCCGGCAGCGGCCAAGGTACTTAAGGGGTTTATGGACCAAATGGGGGGAGTGGATCCATGGCGATTTCTTAGACCTAGGGCTAGGGAGTTCTCCTTCTTCTCCCATGTCCATAAAGTGTACTCCCGGATACATTTTTTTGTTTTGGGAAGGTCGTTGATCTCTAGGGTGGAAGAAGCTGAGTACTCAGCCATAGCGGTTTCGGACCATGCCCCACATTGGGTGGACCTGGAATTAGGAGAGAAAAGGGAGCAGAGAACACTCTGGCGATTAGATGTGGGATTGATGGCGGATGAGGGAGTGTGTGCAAGAGTGCGGGGGTGTATTGAGAGATACCTGGAGGTCAATGACGACGGCGAGGTCCCTGTGGGAGTGGTATGGGAAGCACTAAAAGTGGTGGTCAGAGGAGAGCTGATCTCCATTGGGGCCCACAAAAGGAAAACAGGGCCAAGGAAAGGGAAAGATTACTGGGGGAGATTTTAAGGGTGGATAGGGAATTTGCAGAGACCCCGGAGGAGGAACTGTACAGGGAGAGGAGACGACTCCAGATGGAGTTTGACCTTCGGACCACCTGAAAGGCGGAGGTACTGTGGAGGAAGGCAAAGGGGAGGAGGTATGAGTATGGGGAAAAGGCTAGTCGCCTGTTGGCTCATCAATTGCGAAAGAGGACAGCAGCGAGGGAGATAGGAGGAATTAGAGACGAAAGGGGGGAGACGGTGCGAAGGGCAGGAACGATAAATGAGGTGTTCAAGATCTTTTATGAGGGACTGTATAGGTCTCAACCCCCAGAGGGAGAGGAGGGGATGCGGCAGTTCCTGGACCAATTGAGGTTCCCGAAAGTGGAGGAGCAGGAGGTGGTAGGCCTGGGGGCACCGATTGGGGTGGACGAGGTTATTAAGGGACTGGGAAGCATGCAAACAGGGAAGGCCCCGGGACCAGACGGGTTCCCGGTGGAATATTACAGAAAATATGTGGACTTGTTGGCCCCGTTGATGGTGAGGACGTTCAATGAGGCCAGGGAAGGGGGGACTCTACCCCCGACGATGTCGGAGGCGACGATATCGCTAATTTTGAAGAGGGACAAAGATCCGTTGCAGTGCTGGTCCTATAGACCTATTTCATTATTGAACGTGGACGCCAAATTGTTGGCAAAGGTACTGGCATCGAGGATAGAGGACTGTGTCCCGGGGGTGGTGCACGAAGACCAGACAGGGTTCGTAAAAGGGAGACAACTGAATGTTAACGTGCGACGACTATTAGGGGTGATAATGATGCCCCCAGTGGAGGGGGAGGCAGAGATAGTGGCAGCAATGGATGCAGAGAAGGCATTTGATAGGGTGGAGTGGGAGTATTTATGGGAAATGTTAAAGGTTTGGGTTCGGGAACGGGTTTATTAGCTGGGTTAGACTTCTTTATGGGGCTCCAACGGCAAGTGTAGTTACGGGTCGACAAAGATCGGAGTATTTCCGACTATATAGGGGAACAAGACAGGGATGCCCGCTGTCTCCATTGTTGTTCGCGTTGGCAATTGAACCTCTGGCCATGGCGTTGAGAGACTCCAGGAAATGGAGAGGGGTGATTAGAGGGGGAGAAGAACACCGAGTCTCGTTATACGCAGATGACCTATTGTTATACGTGTCGGACCCAGCGGGGGGATGATAGAGGTTATGCGAATGTTGAGGGAGTTCGGGGATTTCTCGGGGTATAGGCTAAACATGGGGAAGAGTGAATTATTTGTGATACATCCAGGGGACCAGAGTAGAGAGATAGAAGGCTTGCCTCTAAGGAAAGTGGAAAGAAACTTCCGATACCTGGGGATTCAGATCGCTAGGAGCTGGGGAACCTTGAACAGACTTAATCTGACACGGCTGGTAGAACAAATGGAGGAGGACTTCAAGAGGTGGGACATGCAGCCTCTGTCGCTGGCGGGCAGGGTGCAAACAATTAAGATGATGGTCCTCCCGAGGTTCTTATTTGTATTCCAATGTCTCCCTATACTAATCACTAAGACCTTTTTTAATAAAATAGACAGGAGCATAACGAGCTTTGTGTGGGCAGGGAAAGTTCCGAGAGTAAGGAGGGGGTTCCTTCAGCGTAGTAGGGACAGAGGAGGATTGGCACTACCGAACTTGGGCGATTACTATTGGGCCGCCAATGTGGCAATGATACGTAAATGGATGATGGAGGGTGAGGGAGCGGTGTGGAAAAGACTGGAGAGAAAGTCCTGTAATGGGACGAGTTTAGAGGCGCTGGTGACGGCGCCGCTACCGTTCTCACCTAAAAAGTTTACCACGAACCCGGTGGTGGCGGCAACATTGAATATCTGGGGACAGTGGAGGCGACAGAGAGGGGTGCGGGGAGCCCTGGTGGGGTCCCCAATCAGGAACAACCATAGGTTCGCCCCAGGAAGAATGGATGGAGGATTTCAGAGCTGGCACCAGTTGGGAATTAGGAGGGTGGGAGATTTATTTATAGATGGGAATATATATATTTTGCGAGCTTGGGAGCATTGGAGGAAAAGTATAAGTTGCCCCGGGGAAATTTCTTGAGATATATGCAGGTGAAGGCGTTTACTAGACAACAGGTGAGGGAATTTCCGTTGCTCCCGACACAGGGGATTCAGGACAGAGTGCTTTCAGGGGTGTGGGTTGGAGAGGGCAAGGTGTCAGAGATATACCGAGAGGTGAGGGAAGAGGGGGAGGAGTCGGTTGGCGAACTAAAAGGAAAGTGGGAAGAAGAACTAGGGGAGGAGATAGAGGAGGGTATGTGGGCTGATGCCCTAAGCAGGGTAAATTCCTCTTTCTCATGCGCCAGGCTTAGCCTGATTCAATTTAAGGTGCTACATAGAGCACACATAACGGGAGCAAGATTGAGCAGGTTCTTTGGAGTGGAGGACAGATGTGGGAGGTGTGGCGGGAGCCCGGCAAACCACGCACATATGTTTTGGGCGTGCCCGGCACTGGAAGGGTATTGGAAGGGAGTGACGGGAGTGATTTCGAAGGTGGTGAAGGCCCGGGTCAAACCAGGCTGGGGGTTAGCTCTATTTGGAGTTGCGGATGAGCCGGGAGTGCAGGAGGCGAAAGAGGCCGACGTTGTGGCCTTTGCGTCCCTAGTAGCCCGGCGCAGGATCCTACTTATGTGGATGGAGGCGAAACCCCCCGGACTGGAGGCCTGGGTAAATGATATGGCGGGGTTCATTAAATTGGAGCAGATAAAGTTTGCCCTGAGAGGGTCGGCTCAAGGGTTCACCAGGCGGTGGCAGCCATTTCTCGACTACCTAGGGGAACGTTAGAGGGAAGACAGATGACCAGCAGCAGCAACCCAGGGGGGGAGGGGGGGGGGAGGGGGGTTTAGTTTAGTTTATGTCAAAAGATATTGGGGTTTTGTTATTTGTGTATTGTTAAAAATGTCTTTATTGTTACGTTTGCTTTGTATGAGGGGAAAAATTGTTGTCTGGAAAAAATTTTCAATAAAATATATTTTTTTTAAAAAGACTGGAGTACGGAGGTGGCAAAGAAGAGAGCTGGTTTTAATCGGGCCAAGGTGGTGCTGCATAGGAAGGGGGTGATATTCGGAATGCTGCAGCCAGCGCGATGTGGGTCACATTTCAGGATCGACACCACTACTTTGAAACGTCTGAAGAGGCTTGGACCTTTATACAAACTGAAAAGTTGGACTCAAACTGACGGTCTGTGGTTGTGGGGGGGATGTCGGTTGTATACAGGGTCTTAACTATGCGTAAGGAATGTTCCACGGGTGGGACGATGGATGGGGATGGGGGAAGAGATCTGATGGGGAGACTGTGGGGAATGTGGGCGCCGGTGCTGTAGGGAGGGGAGGACCGGGGATGGAGGAATTGGGATAAGGCCGCAACAGGAGCTGCGCCAGAGGGGGCGGGGCTGGCTCAGGAAAGCGCGGGCTTTTTCCCGCCTTAGGGAAGGACGGAGGGGGGGATGGAGGAGCGCACACCGATGGCTGGGGAGATGGGGGGATTTCTACACGGGGGGGGGGGTCAACGGGAAGGCAGGGGAAGCCGGTGTCAGCTGACTTATGGGAGTGTTATGGGGGGAGCAAAAGAGCTAGATATGGATCTAGCGGGGGGAGGGGGAAAGATAGGGTTGCTGCTGCATTGGCCGAGGGGGAACTGAAAACAGAAGAGGTGGTCGGGGCGGGGGTCCCCCGTCTGGGGGACTGGACGGGAGGCGCGGGCACGGGACTGGCCTAAAACAGGAGATGGCTAGTCGACAGGGTAGGAGGGTGGGAAGCCCCCCAATCCGGCTGATAACGTGGAATGTGAGGGGTCTGAATGGGCCGGTTAAGAGGGCCCGAGTGTTCGCGCACTTAAAAGGGACTGAAGGCAGACGTGGTCATGCTTCAGGAGACATATTTGAAGGTGGCAGACCAGGTCAGGTTAAGAAAGGGATGGGTAGGACAAGTATTCCATTCGGGGCTGGATGTGAAGAACAGAGGGGTTGCAATACTGGTGGGGAAGCGGGTGTCGTTTGAGGCCAAGAATATAGTAGTGGACAATGGAGGTCGATACGTGATGGTGAGCGGTAGGCTGCAGAGGGCGTGGGTGGTATTGGTAAACGTATACGCCCCGAACTGGGACGATGCTGGATTTATGAAGCGTATGTTGGGGCGCATTCCGGACCTGGAGGTAGGAAACTTGATAATGGGGGGGAATTTTAACACGGTGTTGGACCCAGCATTAGATCGTTCCAGATCTAGGACGGGGAAGAGGCCGGCTGCGGCCAAGGTGCTTAGGGGGTTTATGGACCAGATGGGGGGAGTGGATCCGTGGAGATTTGCCAGACCCCTGGCCAGGAAATTTTCTTTTTTCTCCCACGTACACAAAGCCTACTCCCAGATAGATTTTTTTGTTCTGAGCAGGGCGCTGATCTGGAAAGTGGAGGGAACGGAGTCTTCGGCCACAGCCATCTCAGACCACGCCCTGCACTGGGTGGAACTGGAGTTGGGAGAGGAGAGGGACCAATGTTTGGATGTGGGATTACTGGCCAATGAGGAGGTGTGCGGGAGGGTACGGGGGTGCATTGAAAGGTATTTGGAGGCCAACGACAACGGGGAGGTGCAGGTGGGGGTAGTATGGGAGGCGCTGAAGGCGGTGGTCAGGGGAGAGTTAATCTCCATCAGGGCTCACAGGGAGAAGAGAGAGGGCAGGGAAAGAGAGAGGTTAGTGGGGGAGATTTTAAGGGTGGACAGGAGATATGCAGAGGCCCCTGAAGAGGGACTACTTAGGGAGAGGCGAAGTCTCCAGACAGAATTCGACCTGTTGACCACAGGGAAGGCAGAGGCACAGTGGAGGAAAGCACAGGGGCGATATATGAATATGGGGAGAAGGCGAGCCGGATGCTGGCACATCAGCTCCGTAAGAGGATGGCAGCGAGGGAGATAGGTGGAATCAAGGATGGCAGGGGAACTACGGTGCGGAGTGCGGTGAAAGTAAATGAGGCATTTAAGGCCTTCTATGAGGAGCTGTACAGATCTCAGCCCCCAGAGGGGATGCGATGATTGCTGGACCAACTGAGGTTCTCAAGGGTGGAGGAGCAGGAGGTGGCCAATTGGGTATGAGGAGCTGATTAAAGGACTGGGGAGCATGCAGGCGGGGAAGGCCCCGGGACCAGATGGGTTCCCGGTTGAGTTTTACAGGAAGTACGCGGACCTGTTAGCCCCGTTGCTGGTGAGGACTTTCAATGAGGCAAGGGAAGGGGGGACCCTGCACCCGACAATGTCCGGGGCGATGATCTCTTTGATCCTGAAGCGGGATAAGGACCCACTGCAATGTGGGTCGTATAGGCCGATTTCGCTCCTTAATGTAGATGCTAAGTTGCTGGCAAAAGTGCTGGCTATGAGGATTGAGGACTGTGTCCCGGGGGTGATTCACGACGACCAGACGGGATTGATAAAGGGCAGGCAGCTAAACACCAATGTGCGGAGGCTCCTAAACGTGATTATGATGCCATCGGTGGAGGGAGAGGCGGAGATAGTGCCAGCTATGGACGCGGAGAAGGCCTTTGACCGAGTAGAGTGGGAGTATCTCTGGGAAGTGTTGCGGAGGTTTGGGTTTGGGGAGGGGTTTATCAGTTGGGTTAAGCCCCTATATAGAGCCCCGGTGGCGAATGTGGTTACGAATCGGCGGAGGTCGGATTATTTTCGGCTGTATCGAGGGACGAGGCAGGGGTGCTCCCTGTCCCCCCTGTTGTTTGCATTAGCAATTGAACCTTTGGCCATGGCATTAAGGGAGTCCAGGAAATGGAGGGGGGTGGTCCAAGGGGGAGAGGAGCATCGAGTGTCATTGTATGCAGACGACCTGTTGCTGTATGTGGCGGATCCAGTGGAGGGGATGGTGGAGGTCATGCGGATCCTAAGGGAGTTTGGGGACTTCTCCGGCTATAAGCTCAATGTAGGGAAAAGTGAGCTCTTCGTGGTGCATCCAGGGGACCAGGGAAGAGGGATAGACGACCTACCGTTGAGGAGGGCGGAACGGAGCTTTCGGTACTTGGGGATCCAAGTAGCTAGGAGTTGGGGGGCCCCTGCATAAACTTAATTTGACGCGGCTGGTGGAGCAGATGGAGGAGGACTTCAAACGATGGGATATGTTGCCACTCTCGCTAGCCGGGCAGGGTACAGTCGATTAAAATGATGGTCCTCCCGAGGTTTCTTTTTGTGTTCCAGTGCCTTCCTATTATGATCACCAAGGCCTTTTTTAAGAGAGTAGGCAGGAGCATCATGGGTTTTGTGTGGGCAAACAAGACCCCGAGGGTAAGGAGGAGGTTTCTGGAGCATAGTAGGGACAGAATCTGGGTGGCTACTATTGGGCAGCCAACGTGGCGATGATCCGTAAATGGGTGATGGAGGGAGAGGGGGCGGCATGGAAGAGGATGGAGATGGGCTCCTGCAAAGGAACGAGCCTGGGGGCGCTGGTGACGGCACCGCTGCCACTCTCCCCGACAAGGTACGCCACGAGTCCTGTGGTGGCGGCAACGCTAAAGATCTGGGGGCAGTGGAGACGACACAGGGGTGCAATGGGAGCCTCGGTGTGGTCCCCGATCAGAGATAACCATCGGTTTGTCCCAGGAAGGATGGACGGGGGGTTTCAGAGCAGGCATCGGGCAGGGATTAGAAGAATGAGGGACCTGTTTATCGATGGGACGTTTGCGAGCCTAGGGGCGCTGGAGAAGTTTGGGCTACCCCCCCGGGAAACGCTTTCAGGTACATGCAAGTTTGTGAGGCGACAGGTGAGGGAATTCCCATTGCTCCCGGCACAGGGGATTCAGGACAGGGTGATTTCGGGTGTATGGGTTGGAGAGGGCAAGGTGTCGGCGATATATCAGGAGATGAAAGAAGAGGAGGCTTTGGTAGAGGAGCTGAAGGGCAAATGGGAGGAGTTGGGGGAGGAGATTGAAGAGGGTCTGTGGGCTGATGCCCTAAGTAGGGTTAATTCCTCTTCCTCGTGTGCCAGGCTTAGCCTGATATAGTTTAAGGTTATTCACAGAGCGCATATGACAGGGGCGAGGCTGAGTAGGTTCTTTGGGGTGGAGGACAGATGTGGGAGGTGCTCGGGAAGCCCGGCGAATCACGCCCATATGTTCTGGTCTTGCCCGGCACTGGATGGGTTCTGGAGGGGTGTTGCGAGGACTATGTCCAAGGTGGTGAAAGTCCAGGTCAAGCCAAGTTGGGGGCTAGCACTATTTGGAGTGACGGACGAGCCGGGAGTGCAGGAGGCGAAAGAGGCCGGTATCCTGGCTTTTGCGTCCCTGGTAGCCCGGTGGAGGATCTTGCTATTGTGGAAAGACGCGAAGCCCCCCCAGTGTGGAAGCCTGGATAAATGACATGGCAGGGTTCATCAAGCTGGAGAGGATAAAGTTTGCCTTGAGAGGGTCTGCGCAGGGGTTCTTCAGGTGGTGGCAACCGTTCCTAGACTTATCTCGCGGAGCGTTAGATGGAGGTCGGTCAGCAGCAGCAGCAACCCAGGGGGGGCGGGGAAAGGGGTTTTTCCTAGGGGCACTTGAGAAAGGAAAAACAAACATATGGGAAAGTCAATATGTGCGGGAGGAACCCATTGTACAAGTTCTGTATTATGTTGGATTGATATGTTTATGTCTTGTTGTTACTTTTCTTTTTTTTTGTTACGTGGTTTGAATGGTTGAAAATATTTGTTCCAAAATTCTGAATAAACATTTTTTTTAATGTATATATTTTGCTACAGTAATAAAGAATACAAACTGATCACTCGTGACATTGCACACTGGAAACCAAGACAAAGTGTAGCCTTCAGGTGAAGGAGGGTTAGAAGCAAGGGTACAATTGGATCATAAGTAATTTAGTCCTTATTTTAAAATCATACACTCAGTCCTTGTTTTCATACGATAGTTTATTATTTATAGTTAAATAGCAAAACAAAGTAATTTGAGAAGCAGAAAGAGAATGTTGTTCACAACATGGTTCATGGTCACAGGTGGTTCTCTGCAATCGATGCGGGTCCATCTAACACAAAATGTGCTGCTGTAGTGCCACCACTATCAGCAGTGTAATTATAGTGTAACAGGTTTACCTTACCAGTTTCCATCATAAATGTGGAAACAAAAACTTAGAACACAAGATCTTGGCACAGTAGTGTGACTAAACGAGTTGTTATTTTTTAGACAAAGTGCTTCCTGTTGTGGCATGTCTGCAATATTCTAAATATATCGTGGATGGAGTGGGAGGGGCAGAGGACATGTATTCAAAATGAGAGGCTGAATTGCATTGCACACAATGGTTGGGATTTTATGGTCAGCTGTGGGGTACCAGACATTCGTTACATTTGTCCGCTGACTTCCCAAGGCCTTTTGCAGTGAATAGAAATCTATTTCGGCAGTCACCAGGAACCATGTGAACAGGGCAAGCAACCAATCAGATTCTTAAGCAGGATATGTCAGTAAAGTATATCCAATTCAATGCTAAACCATGCACAGGTCATGCCAATTCATTGCAACAAAATAAAGAGGGAAAGAAAATGAGGTTGAAAGAGAGAAAACAGACAGAGTTAAAACAATTACTAATTTTTATTTTCTTAAATCCGCAACTATAATTACAATCTCAAGGAATGACACTCCACTTAATAAATGTTAATTTTCAGTGCCAGAGAGAATGTTTGACTGTAATTCATACTTATCACACCATTAAAATGTTATTGAATTGGAATGGACAACCACTAACCTTTCCTGTGTTTAGTGAGTAACTATAACAAAAGTACAGTAACTTCATGTATGTTTTTCAATTCCAAGTCTCTTGGTGGGTGGAGTTTCTGCAGCACCAGGGCAACTTCTAATTTCTGTGTTTGCGCAGTTGAGATTACCAGAAGTTGCTGTCCGATTTACCCTTTAACAATGGTGGTCGCTGTTAATATCACAGTTATTCATTGCAACATCTGAAACATTGCCTAAACCTCTCTGCCCCTCTTTCTTTCTTTAGCATGCTCCTTAAAACGCATCTCTCCAACCAAGCTTATCTGTCCTAACGTCTCCTTAGCTGGGGAGGTGTCAGATTTTGTTCATTAACACTCCTGTGGCATGGTAGCACAGTGGGTAGCACTGTTGCTTCACAGCGCCCGGGTCCCAGGTTCGATTCCGGCACGGGTCACTGTCTGTGGCGTTCTCCCCATGTCTGCGTGGGTTTCATCCAGGTGCTCCAGTTTCCTCCCACAAGTCCCGAAAGACGTGCTGTTAGGTCATTTGGACATTCTGAATTCTCCGTCAGTGTAACCGAACAGGCGCCACAGTGTGGCAACTAGGGGATTTTCACAGTAACTTCATTGCAGTGTTAATGTAAGCCTACTTGTGACTGCAATAAAGATTATGTGAAGCATCTTATTACATTTTACTGCAGTAAAAGCATTATATATTATATAAATACTGTTATGACTGTAGGGTGACCCAACCGCCAGACTAAGCAAATAGGTCAGTTTGGTTTGCAGTAGAACCATAGAATCCCTACAGTGCAGAAGGAGGCCATTTGGTCCATCAAGACTGCCCCCACCCTCCGAAAGAGTACCCTACCTAGGCCCACTCCTCCCCCCTGCTCCCCACCACATCACCATAACCTCACCCAACCATTGGACACAAAGGGGCACTTTAGCATGGCCAATCCACTTAACCAGCACATCTTTGGACTGTAAGAGGAGACCCACGCAGATACGGGGACAACGTGCAAACTCGACACAGTCGCCCAAGACCGGAATTAAACTCGGGTCCCTGCTGTGTATTGTGAAGGTTTACATAGTGGGGAGCGAGGGGAGAACAGTGAAAGAAACAGTTTAACAGAGCAGAAGAACTAGGGGTGCCGATGCATAAGTTAGAGAGGACAGGTGAGGGGCATAGAAATGCAATTCGCACCCTGGATATAATTTCCCTGTAAATGAAACATTTGCAAAGTATTATTGCGCACTCCAGTTTAAGACCTGGCACTGATAGAGGGGGTTCAAATCCCCCCCCCCCCCCCCGCACTGATAGAGGGAGTTCAAATCCCCCCCCCTCCCCCAGGCACTGATAGAGGGAGTTCAAATCCCCCCCCCCCCCCAGGCACTGATAGAGGGAGTTCAAATCCCCCCCCCCCCCCCGCCATGGGTCTTGGGTATTACACGCAGGGGATTTACTGCTTCGCTGCCATTTTGTAGACATTTATCATTTGGAAAACCAGACCGAACCGAACTTGGCTCCTTTCATGCGCGCCATTGGCACACACTCTGATGGGTGAAGATACCGACCGATATTCCTGGATTTGACGCCCTCCTTCGACGATCACAATTCACCGCGAAGAGGGAAGCAAAAAGGGTTCATGAGAGAGAACACCGCGTTTCTCTGCCGCCACGCGTTTCCATGGAAACCGCCCAAGCGGCCGCGGCCGGGCCCGCAGCAGGAAGCCGCTGTTGAATTTAAAGCGCGCTTTCTCCTCTCGGCACGGACGCCGCGCCGGTTCCGAGGGGTACAGCGCACGCCAGCGCCGCTCGGTACCTGGTGGTTGTTCGCACCGCCCCGAGCCCCGGATTCCGGATCGACCTCCTTCCCTCTCTCTCCCCCCCCACACCCGGCGGCCCAAGCGGCCGGAAGCAGGTAGAACCTCAGCACGTCACTGGGCGGGAAAATTGGAGACTCCCTCAAGCCCAAAGAATCCCATCAAGGCTCATTTCAGGTCTGATGAAGAGCCAAGGGGACTCGAAAGGATAACTCTGGGCCAGAATTCTCTGGTGGTCGGGATTCCCTATTCGTGCTGGCAGCTGCCCCCTCAGCCAGCGGGTTTCACGGCGCCGCGGGGTGGTTTCAATGGGAAATCCCATTGACCATTGTCGGGATGATAGAATTCCGACACCAGCTAACGGCACGCGGCCGATAAACACGCGGCTGGCGAACTGGAAAATCCCTGGTCCTGTTTTGTCTCCCTACAGGTGCTGCCAGACCGGCTGAGATTTTTTTTGTGTGCCAGTATCCTCTTGTTTCATTGTTTCAGATTCCAGCATCGGCAGTGTTTTGCTTATTTCGATATTTTATCCTTGGCTCTTATCTCCCCACGGCAGAAATGTCCTGAGTGGGCTTCGGACTTCCCAATCTCCTTTTGCCTTCGGCCACTCCCTTCCCCCCGCACCACCACAAACTCCACTCCCCAAGATACCAACTCCATCTCTCTCCCTGGCGACCATCTGAGACCGAACACAACAGTTCACAACCGTGGTGTTGCAGTTGATCCCCTTTGACAGGAGTGCCCTTGCTACATTTCCGCCACTACCATCAAGACCATCTACTTCCAACTCCATAACATCACTCAACTTCATCATCTCAGTTGAAACCCTCATCCATGCCTGTAGACTTGACTATTCCAATACTCTCCTGACCAACCTCCCATCTTCCAACCTACACAAATTTGAAACAGAAAATACTGGACTATCTCGACATATCTGACAGCATCTGTGGAGAGAGAAGGGAGCTAACATTTCAAGTCTGTCTGACACTTTGTCAGAGTCATCCAGACTCAAAATGTTAGCTCCCATCTCTCTCCACAGATGCTGTCAGACTTGCTGAGATTATCCAGTATCTTCAGTTTTTGTTTCAGATTCTAGCATCAGCAGTAATTTGCTTTTATCTACACAAATTTGAGCTCACATTCTACTTTTCACCAAGTCTCATTCATCCATTAATCAGCTCACTGGTGTACATTAACAACCAGTCCAGCAACATTTTGATTTTAAAATTCTCATCTTTGTTTTTAGACACCTCTTTGGCCTTGTCACACCTACGACTCCTTTGGTTTTGCAAAATGTTCCAGCTCGACAACCCTGTATATAGATTTGACCAATCATCTGGATTTTACAGGACCGTCCCATGTTTGAGGCAGTTGCCTCAGGCTGTTTGTTTCTGGGATGCAGTTTATCCCGTCATGGAGCCTGTAAACCTACGTATTCACAGCACACACACGCTCCTCCTGAGACCAATCACGGCTTCAACAACACTCCCCCAGACCACATCCTAATAGGTTTGTCATTCCAAGTGTCCCTCAATTTCTTTCCATGACAGTTGGTCACACTGCTCAGAGATCTCTGACCTCTTGTGCATCCCAAATTTTAACTTTGCCACCACTGACTTTCAGCTGTCTGGGGTCTAAGCTTTCCCTCATCCGTATCTTTTTTTAACCATGCTTTTGGTTACTTGACTATCTCACATGACTAGATGCCAAATTTTGTTTCATGATATTCCTAAGAAACACCTTCAATCATTTTACTACATCAAAAGTGCTTTATAGACTTCCGGTGGCGGCTATGAAGGAGGTCCCACATTTGGTGGCTCCTGCTCGGGTCGGACCTTTGGACCTTTACCCCCGATTTTTTTATCGGACTTCATTTGGTAAATTGATGGTAGAGGCAATTGTGGAGTGGATTCCTTCATCGGTGCATGGAGAGGCAGACTAGAAGTGCTCGCAAAGGAAGAAATAGACAAAGAGAAGGCTTGGGCTGAAGCTGCAGCGGGAGAAAGCATGGCGGATGACCGGAGTCCTGGCTTGACGACCCAGCGGTCAACGGAGCAGCTGATGCAGTTTATTCAGGAGGGCTTCGCCAAGCAGAAGCAGGATTGCTTGGACCCAATTAAAGAATCAATTGCACGGCTGGAACTTAGACTGGATGCCCAAGATCAGGTGATCCAGAAAGTAGAGAAGGCACTGGCTGAGCAGGAGGAACATCAAACTGCGGTGGGGCTGGAGGTGGGGATGCTGAGAGACCAGCATAAAAGCTCCGAGAGAAGGTGGAGGACCTAGAGAATAGGTCCCGTCGGCGGAACTTGAGCATCGTCGGTCTCCCGGAGGGGTCTGAAGGAGTGGACGCTGGGGCATACATAGCGCGCATGTTCGAGAAGTTGCTGGGGGATGGGACATTCTCCCGACCCTTGGAGGTGGACAGGGCTCACAGAGCACTCGCGAGGAAGCCGTGAGTGGGGGACCCCCACCCGAGGGTAATGGTGGTGAGATTCCACAGGAGCGTATTTTACAGTGGGCCAGACAGACACGGAGTTGTAAATGGGAGAACAGTATCCTGCGGATCTATCAGGATCTGAGTGCAGATGTAGCCAGGAGAAAAGCGGGGTTCAATCAGATAAAGGCGACCCTTTTTAAGAAAAAGGTGAAGTTTGCACTGCTGTATCCAGCCCGTCTTTGGGTCACGTATGAGGAACAATATTTTTATTTTGAGTGGTCCGAGGAAGAGATGGACTTCATTAGAAGGAAAGGACTTGTGGCGGACTGAGGACTTTGAACTTTGCTGCAGCGCTCACGTTAAAAAAGTTTCTTGTTTTTCTTTTTTTGGGACGTTATTTGTAATGCCTTCTGTATTGATTTGGGGCCTGTGGCAGAGCTGAGTGAGTTAAAGTTTACATTTGCACTAATGGGGGATGGAGGTGTGTTTGATAGATGCTGGATCTTCTATTTGATCTTTTCTTTGTGTTATCGTGTTTTTTTTAGGGCAATTGTGTTGGGACTGCTTTTCTTTTGAATATGTGCGTCGGGGGGGGGGGGGGGGGGGGGGGGGGGGCGCAATAGGTGGGAGAATGTCTGGCCCCATGGGCGGGGGATCATCAAGCTAGCTGGGCGGGCTAACTCACAGAAGCGCAGTGGGGAGTGAGCAGATGTTATGCTTGTCTAAGGGGACGGTTTACATAGTGCTGTTACTGGGGGGGGGGGGAATGTTCTGATGATGGGGGAGGGACCTTTGCTGTGGGACAGAAAGGAGGACCGGGTGGAGGCTGCCTGGGGGCGGGCCGGTGAATGCATGGGGCGCAGGCTGGAGACTGGCCCAAGAAAGGTGACGGCTGATTGGCGAAGGCTCATCACATGGAATGTGAGAGGGCTTAATGGGCCGGTTAAGAGGACACGCGTGTTCGCGCATTTGAGAGGACTGAAGGCGGACGTGGTAATGCTACAGGAGATGCACCTAAGAGTAACTGATCAGATCAAATTAAGGAAGGGATGGGTTGGACAGGTTTTTCACTCGGAGCTGGACTCGAAGACTAGAGGGGTCGCGATCCTGATTAATAAGCGAGTGGTATTTGAGGCGGGAAGAATAGTTGCGGATGTGGGAGGCCGGTACATTATGGTCAGTGGGAAACTGGAGGGGTTGCAGGTAGTACTAGTCAATGTGTACGTGCCAAATTGGGATGATGTGGAGTATACAAAGAGGATGCTGGGGAAGATCCCGGACCTGGATTCATGGGAGGGGACTTTGACACAGTCATGGACCCTGGATTAGACCGGTCAAGCTCAAGGACAGGCAGTGTGCCAGTAATGGCAAAGGAGCTAAAGGGGTTTATGGAGCGCGGGGGGGGGTGGACCCATGGAGATTTGGGCAGCCGAGAGTGAAGGAGTTCTCCTTCTACTCAGACGTGCACAAAGTGTACTCCCGGATCAAGTTTTTTATTTTGAATAGGGCTCTACTGATGGGGGGTAGTGGACACGGGGTATTCGGCGATCACAATCTCAGATCATGCCCCGCGCTGGTTCAACCTACAGGTTAGCAGGGAGAGTGGCCAGCGCCCGCACTGGAGGCTGGACGTGGGACTTTTAGCTGACGAAGAGGTGTCCGGGCGGCTGAGGAAATGTATTCAGAACTACTTGGAAGTTTCAGCAGCGGTGGTCTGGGATGCATTGAAGGCGGTGGTTATAGGGGAGTTGATCTCGATACGGGCCCATAGGGAGAAGGTAGACAGAGCAGAGACGGACCGACTGATAATGATAAAGGAGATATTGCAGGTCGACAGGAGATATGCGGAGACCCCAGAGGCAGGGCTTTTAAGGGAAAGACGGAGGCTACAGGTGGAGTTTGGCTTGTTAACTACAGGTAGAGCAGCTGAGGAAGGCAAGGGGGGCAATCTATGAGCTTGGGGAGAAGGCCAGCAGAATGCTCGTGCAGCAGCTTTGAAAGAGGGAGGCAGCCAGGGAGATTGGGTAGGTAAAGGACGGGGACGGGAACCTGGTTGGAGACTCAGCAGGGCTGAATAAGGTGTTCAAGGAGTTTTACAGTACGCTGTATGGGTCGGAACCCCCAGCTGGGCCGGAGGGGATGAGGCACTTTTTAGGGGGGCTGAATTTCCTGAAGGTGGACTGGGGGTTGGTAGAAGAGCTGGGGCCCCAAGCGGATTGGAAGAGGTAGCAGAGGGTCTGAAGGCTATGCAGTCGGGTAAAGCCCCGGGGCCGGATGGGTACCCAGTGGAGTTTTATAAAAAGTTTGCTGGGATATTGGGGCCGCTGTTGATGAGGACATTCAATGAGGCAAGGGAGTGTGGGGTGCTTCCTTGACGATGTCACAGGCCACAATCTCATTGATCCTGAAGCGGGACAAGGACCCGGAGTTGTGTGGGTCCTACAGGCCGTTATCCCTATTGAATGTGGACGCCAAACTGCTGGCCAAAATCTTGTCCTCTAGGATTGAAGACTGTGTTCCAGACGTGATTGGGGAGGACCAGGCGGGGTTCGTTAAGGGTAGGCAGTTGGTGGCCAACGTAAGAAGGTTGTTAAATGTGATCATGGTGCCCCCAGAAGGTAGGGATGTGGAGGTCGCAATGGACGCAGAGAAGGCTTTTGATTGGGTGGAATGGGAATATCTGTGGGAGGTACTGGGACAGTTCAGATTTGGGCAGGGCTTTATTGACTGGGTCAGGTTGTTGAATCAGGCTCCTGTCGCGAGCGTACGGACGAATAGGACAATATCGGACTATTTCAGGTTGCATCGGGGGACGAGACAGGGATGCCCCTCTCTCCCCACTGTTGTTCGCGTTAGCCATAGAGCCGCTGGCAATAACGCTGAGAGCCTCAAGGGGCTGATCCGGGGGGGGGGGGGGGGGGGGGGGGTGGAACGCAGAGTCTTGCTTTATGCAGACGACCTGCTCCTGAAAGTATCGGACCCACTGGAGGGGATGGAAGAAATTATGAGGATTCTGGGGGAATTTGGCCAGTTTTTGGGGCGTAAACTAAATATGGGGAAAAGTGAGATGTTCGCGGTCCAGGCAAGGGGGCAGGAGAGACCATTGGGGGAACTGCCGTTTAGGGTGGTAGGGGGAAGCTCTCGGTACCGAGGCATCCAGGTGGCACGGGAATGGGAACAGCTGCACAAGCTAAATCTGGCCCGATTACTGGACCAAATGAAGGACGATTTTCGGAGGTGGGACACGCTCCCGTTGTCAATAGCTGGGAAGGTGCAGTGAAAATGACGGTCCTCCTGAGATTCCTGTTTGTGTTTCAGTGTCTCCCCATCTTTATTCCGCGGTCCTTTTTTAAATGGGTCAATAAGGTAATCACTGACTTTATATGGGCGGGTAAGACATTGCGAGTAAAAAAGGGGATGCTTGAGCAGAGCCAGGGGGAGGGTGGGCTGCCGCTGCCGAACTTTAGTAATTATTATTATTGTGCGGCGAATATAGCCATGATCAGGAAGTGGGTGGTGGGGGGAGGGTCGTTTTGGGAGCGTGTTGAGGCGGCTTCATGCAACGGCACCAGTTTGAGGACGTTGGTAACGGTGCCTCTGCCGTTCCCACCGGCACGGTACTCCACCAGCCCCATGGTGGTTGCGGCCCTGAGGGTCTGGGGGCAATGGAGGAGGCATGTGGGGGCGGAGGGAGCATCGGTGTGGTCTCCAATCTGTAATAATCATCGGTTCGCCCGGGAAGGATGGATGGAGGGTTTCGGAGATGGCAGAGAGCAGGGATTGAGAGGATGGGGGATATGTTTATAGAGGAGAGCTTTTCTAGCCTGAGGAAGCTGGAGGAGAAATTTGGATTGACAAGGGGAAATGAATTTAGGTACCTGCAGGTGCGGGACTTCCTCCGCAGGCTAGTCTCAACCTTCCCGCTCCTACCACCAAGGGGGATACAGGACAGTGTAGTTTCTAGAGTGTGGGTGGGAGAAGGGAGGGTTTCTGATATTTACAAGGAATTCATGGGGGTCAGAGGAGACGCAGACCGAGGAGTTTAAACGCAAGTGGGAAGAGGTGTTAGGAGGAGAGATAAAGGATGGTCTCTGGGCAGACGCGTTGAGTAGTGTCAACGCATCCACAACATGTGCTAGGCTCAGCCTGATACAATTTAAGGTCGTTCACCGGGCCCACATGGCAGTGGCCCGGATGAGCAGGTTCTTTGGGGTAGACGATAGGTGCGCAAGGTGTGCGGGAGGGTCAGCGAACCATGTCCACATGTTCTGAGCATGCCCGAAGCTTAGGGGATTCTGGCAGGGGTTTGCGGAGGTCATGTCCAAGGTGTTAAAAACAAGGGTGGCAATGAGTCCAGAGGTGGCGATTTTTGGAGTGTCAGAAGACCCGGGAATCCAGGAGGAGATAGAGGCAGACGTTCTGGCCTTTGCTTCCCTGGTAGCCCGGAGACGGATTCTATTAGCCCCCGACTATGGAGACCTGGTTAACTGACATGGCTAGCTTTCTCTGTCTGGAGAAAATCAAGTTCGCCTTGAGAGGATCACTGTTAGGGTTCGCCAGGAGGTGGCATGTTTGTCGACTTCTTTGCGGAAAATTAACCGTCAGCAGAGGGGGGGGCTGGGGGTTAGATTAGTTTAGAGTAGGAGGTTAGTAAAGGTGGGAACTGTAAGGGAGGAAGACAGCTTTTGCACTATGTTTATAAATTCATGTACATTGTTTATTTTGTTGTTGTTGTAAAATCATAAATACCTCAATAAAATGTTTATTAAAAAAAAGTGCTTTATAAATGCAAGCTGTTGTTGATGGAGCTAGATCCTTAGTATGGTAGAGTTCCATTGTCACCAGCTTTCACTATGGGGAAAGAGCAGGAAACTGGGATGAATTGGATAGTTTTTTCAAAGAGACAGCACCACCACAAATTGCTTCCTTCTACAATTAAATTATGATTTACTCTTTGCCAAACCATTAAGATGGAATAAAAAGCATTATATGACTGATGGGAGAAATCTCAAAAAAATACATTTTGTTTCCTCACGCTGTGTCATAGAGAGATGTGTACAGCATGGAAACAGGCCCTTCGGCAGAGTTTGTCCATACCGCCCAGTTTCTATCACTAAGCTAGTCCCACTTGCCCGCATTTGGCCCATATCCCTCTATACCCACCCTGCCCATGTAACTGTCCAACTTTTTTAAAAGGAAACAATTGTACCCGCTCTACCACTGCCTCTGGCAGCTCGTTCCAGATGCTCACCACCTGTGTGAAACAATTTCCCTTCTGGTCTCTTTTGTATCTCTCCCCTCTTACCTTAAACCTATGCCCTCTAGTTCTAGACTCCTCTACCTTTGGGAAAAGATGTTGACTGTCTACCTTATCTATGTTCCTCATTTTTGGAGGCAGTTTCACCAACACTTCAGGTTGGGCAGGGTCATGGGAAATGCTGATTCGGGGGAACCACAGATTTGAGTCAGGGAAGTGGGACAGAAATTTTCGGAAATGGGAGGAGAAGGGGATTAAGACACTAAAAGATTTGTTTCTTGGGGGTCGGTCTGCAGGATTGAAGGAGCTGGGAGCGAAGTATGGGCTGGAGCAGAGGGAAATGTTTAGATACATGCAGGTTCTAGATTTTGCCAGGGAGGAGATACAGAGCTTCCCGGTGGTGCCGGCCTCCACATTGCTGGAGGAGGTGCTGACGAAAGGGGGACTGGAGGAGGGCAAGCAACCACTGGAAGGGATCAAAGCAAAGTGGGAGGAAGAATTGAGAAGGGTTCTGGTGTGAGGTGCTCCGGAGAGTGAACGCCTCCACCTCGTGCACGAGGTTGGGGCTGATACAGCTGAAGATGGTATATAGAGCACACCTTACAAGGGCGAGGATGAGCCGGCTCTTTGAGGGGTGGGTTAGAAGATGTGTGTGAACGTTGCAGGAGGGGTGGGGGGGGAGGTGCGCAAATCACATTCCTATGTTTTGGTCCTGTCCAAAGCTGGAGGATTACTGGAAGGAGGTTTTTCGGGTAATCTCTAAAGTGAAACTGGACCCGGGTCCTCGGGACGCCATATTCGGGGTGTCGGACCAGCCGGGGTTGGAAACGGGTGCGGAGGCAGATGGTGTAGCCTTCGCCTCGTTGATCACCCGAAGGCGGATCCTGTTATCATAGAATTTACAGTGCAGGAGGCCATTTGGCCCATCGAGTCTGCACCGGCTCTTGGAAAGAGCACCCAACCCAAGGTCAACACCGCCACCCTAGCCCCATAACCCCGTAACCCCACCCAACACTAAGGGCAATTTTGGACACTAAGGGCAATTTATCATGGCCAATCCACCTAACCATGGTTGGGATGGAGAGCCTTGGTGTGGCAGGGGCACCTGTTGGAATTCTTGGCTCTTGGGATGGTTAAGTTTGAATTGAGGGGAAGGATGGAGGGGTTCGACAGTTCATAGGCATAATTCATTATGCACTTTCAAGAATTGGATAACATTGAACATTAGTGGGGGGGGGGGCGCTGTATGTGTTAATGGTGACTATGGGTGATTCCTAATTCCTTTTTGTTATTTGTTTATGTTAACATGCGGGCAGTTGTTTGGGGGTTGGTGGGCGGATAGGATTGTTGTTTTTGATATGGGGATTGACATTATATTCGTTACAACTTATTGTTGGTGGTTGCAAATTTGGGAGAAAATGTGAAAAAGGAGAATAAAAATATTTTTAAAATAAGCTATGCTCCTCATTATTTTATTGACCACCATAAGATTACCCCTAAGCCTCCTATGCTCCAGGGAAAAAAGTCCAGCCTATCCTTATAACTCAGACCATCAAGTCCTGGTAACAGCCTCGTAAATCTCTTCTGCACTCGTTCTAGTTTAACAATATCCTTCCTATAATAGGGTGACCAGAACTGAACACAGTATTCCATGTGTGGTCTTACCAATGTCTTATACAACTTCAACAAGACGTCCAACTCCTGTATTCAATATTCTGACCAATAAAACCTAGCATGTTGAATGCCTTCTTCACCACCGTCCACCTGCGACACCTCCTTAGATCTCTTTGTTCTATAAATCTCCCCAACTCCCTACCGTTAACGGAGTAGGTCCTGCACTGATTTGATCTGCCAAAATGCATCATCTCACATTTATCCAAATTAAATTCCATCTGCCATTCATCAGCCCACTGCCCTAAGATCCTGTTGCAATCTTATATAACCTTCTTCACTATGCCACCAATCTTGGTGTCATCTGCAAACTTACTAACCATACCTCCTACATTCTCATCCAAATCATTAACATACAAAACAAATAGCAGTGGATCCAGCACCGATCCCGGAGGAAACCCGCTGTTCACAGGCCTCCAGTTTAAAAAACAATTCTCCACAACTTCTGTCGCCAAGCCAATTTTGTATCCAATTGGCTACCTCACCCTGGATTCCGTGAGATTTAACCTTTTGCAACAACCTACCATGCAGTGCCTTGCTAAAGTCCATGTGGACAACGTCGACTGCACTGCCCTCATCTACCTTCTTGGTTGCCCCTTCAACAAACTCAATTTTATTTCGGCAACGAGTTAACAGGGTTTGTTACAAAGGAAGGGGAGGCTTTTCAGAAGTTCATCCATTCTTCCTGTTCAAACACCTGGCTACCTTGTGTACAGATTGTGGATTTTGCCTCATTGATTTTACACCACCTTTCATTTTTGCAATAGGATGACAACCAGTGTGTTTATTTTTAATACTTGCTTCAGAATGTCCAAAATGGTTAGATTTTGGCAGCTTCAAGGGTTGTACAATTCTTTCACTTTCCACATTGCCACTATAACTTCCAAGGTTTTGTTGAAATTCAAACCAGGCAGGTCGAAGCCGATTGGTCAAGGCATTGACATGCAGAATGGCTGTCCCTGGGTCTTGTTTAGTTGGAAAAGACGGAATGCGTACACACGCTTCTTCTGTTTGTGCCTATGTGCAAATATATGTAGCTACTAGTATACGGATGTGAGCCACACTGCTAACCTGACCGATAATCTTACTTTGGTTGTCAGTGTAATTCTTAGCACAATCAGAATGTTTCAGCAAGTGCTGTCCAATCACAGAAGCACAATTAAAGCAAGACACAATGTTTTGAGTTTTGCAAGCACGAGCCTTTGATACGATCCGCCAGTCATTGGGACGTACGGCCTACATACACTGGCAATGAAATTTATATACCACAATACTCATTTGTAAGCTAGGCAGAATGTCTTTTTGGCTTGACAACAGCATCCCATTAGTGGAGAATACCATTCACTTTTGCATAGCAGCAACGGCATTAGCAACGAGTGATATTCAAGGGCAATTAGGGATAGACATTAATGTTGGCCTTGCTCTTTACACCCAATCCAATGAACAAATAATAAAGCTGAAAGAAATTGCACCTGACTATCTGTAATTTCCTTTCTTTATTAAGTTATCCACTTTTACCCTGAAAAGAGCACAAAATAATTCAACCATGATGCCACATCTTACCTGGGAGCTACAGGTTTGTCATACACCAATACCATTGTGTTGATATAAAACAGTAATTTCCTATAGTGCATGGTTGATCTTCATTGCATTGAGAGGAATGCATTCATATTTTTATATTGCAGATGATCAAGTGTAAGTAAAAGCAATAAAATGATGGACCAATAAGCTGGAAAGTATCAACTACATGGAAACATTTATTTTCATCAATAAAACAAAACTGGTCTTGCAAATAGTCTAGATTTGAAGGATACAAGCAATATTTTATATTAACACAAAAATATCAATGCCTTTCTGCCTGGTGAAATTTACATATGTGACAAAGTTGAATGGTAAACATAGCAATTCTTGTTAGTTCAAGTTTAAGAAAAACATTGAATTTCATCGAGCATCAAAAACAACCACTGTAAAGGTTCAGGTTAAGGAAATAAATGTGAATCGTGAAACTACAACTACTTGAAATCAAAGTATAAAACTTGATTTTGTTATCATGAACAACCCTGGATCTCTTCAGTTTCCTAGTTAATACCATCTGTTGTACCAAGCTCCCAGTTAAATTGTTAAATATTTAAAACTATGCAGTCACCAATTTGTTTTAACAGATAGTTCACTGACTACTGTAACAGCTAAAAAAAATTTGAACATGTTTAGCATTTTTAACTTCCCATCAAGTTTTTCAAACTCACCAAACTTAGTTTCAGATGTTGTATTTTAACTTTTCTTACACCAATTGCTTTCCTCAATGTAGCTACGATTGACATTCTGATCAGCATGCAATAGAAAATATGTGAGCTAGAGGGAAGGGAAGATGAACAGTGCCAATCTTTCTTCTCCAAGCTAGAGTAACTCACTATTACTTTAGCTGCTTGACAAGCATCACCTTTGGTTATTACTTCATCTATTTCTACATACAAATCCACCTTCTTGCCTCTATTCCCATCATCCTCTTCTTCTGCCTCTGAGAAAGACTACTTCTAAATCTCTTACCAGAACCTTGTAACTTCCTTTTCCCACAAACAAGTATTTCATCAATTCATTTTATAATTGTTTTGCTTCCATCTGGTTTCAGCCCCACAGATTGTAGATAGTCTCCAATCATCCACACTTAACTCCCGCTGGACCTTCCCCCACCATCACCTTTATTTCACAATCTATATCCATGGTACCCATATCTCAACATCCACTCCTACATGTCCCACTCCTGCCATTTTATTTTTCCAAAGAGTTTCTCCTCCTGTAACATTGCTGTCACCCCTCGTTTGCCAACAGCTTCGTGTTTTGAACTCCTATGTGCACACAATTACCCATACAATGGGAATGAGATAAGTAGCGAGATAATCTATTTTTAGTGGTGCTGGTTAAATGTTGGCCAAGACAATGGAGAACTCTCCTTTTCATTTTCAAATAATGCCATTAAGTCTCTTGAGTGGACATAAAAGATTCAATGTCTCATCCAAAGATTGGCATCCCAGATAGTGCAGCACTGCCACAGTCCTGCAATAAAGTGGCATCCTGGATTATTTGCTTTAATCTCTCGAATTGCTTTGAAATACCGTATAAATTCAAGATGTGAGTGCTATTACTGTGCAAGCGGACAAAACCTCTTCCCCACTGCTCCCAACTCAATTATTTTACTTCATGCTTGGTGTCCCACTTCTGCCACATTTTTTCACATGAGGAGCAGTATAGAAATTTAGCTGTTCTGTGAAATTCATCCAAATGAAATAAGCAAGTTCAAGATAGGTTATTGAGAATTTTGTCACAATCTGGTCGGCGATAGCCTGCTCTCAATCACTATCATCTGCACACTGTTTGATTCCTCATATCTGCTACTGTAACCTCAACAATGCTAAGTACAATATTTCCATTTCCCAAAACAGCAATCCATACCCATTACCAAAAGTGCTCATAGTAAGCAGTTAATAAGTAATAAATAATGGGAATTTATAAACTTTATAGCAAAGGCATGATGATACAAGAATAAATTAGGCAAGGAGTTCATAATTACAATGTAATGTTTATCAACTGTTTCAATAACATTAATACACTCTATATTCAGCAATCAAAGAGGCAGCACGGTTTTGTGAAGGGGAGGTCGTGTCTCACTAACTTGATAAGAGTTTTTCGAGGAGGTCACTAAGATGATTGATGCAGGTAGGGCAGTAGATGTTGTCTATATGGACTTCAGTAAGGCCTTTGACAAGGTCCCTCATGGTAGACTAGTACAAAAGGTGAAGTCACACGGGATCAGGGGTGAACTGGCAAGGTGGATACAGAACTGGCTAGGCCATAGAAGGCAGAGGGTAGCAATGGAGGGATGCTTTTCTAATTGGAGGGCTGTGACCAGTGGTGTTCCACAGGGATCAGTGCTGGGACCTTTGCTCTTTGTAGTATATATAAATGATTTGGAGGAAAATGTAACTGGTCTGATTAGTAAGTTTGCAGACGACACAAAGGTTGGTGGAATTGCGGATAGCGATGAGGACTGTCTGAGGATACAGCAGGATTTAGATTGTCTGGAGACTTGGGCGGAGAGATGGCAGATGGAGTTTAATCCGGACAAATGTGAGGTAATGCATTTTGGAAGGTCTAATGCAGGTAGGGAATATACAGTGAATGGTAGAACCCTCAAGAGTATCGAAAGTCAAAGAGATCTAGGAGTACAGGTCCACAGGTCATTGAAAGGGGCAACACAGGTGGAGAAGGTAGTCAAGAAGGAATACGGCATGCTTGCCTTCATTGGCCGGGGCATTGAGTATAAGAATTGGCAAGTCATGTTGCAGCTGTATAGAACCTTAGTTAGGCCACACTTGGAGTATAGTGTTCAATTCTGGTCGCCACACTACCAGAAGGATGTGGAGGCTTTAGAGAGGGTGCAGAAGAGATTTACCAGAATGTTGCCTGGTATGGAGGGCATAAGCTATGAGGAGCGATTGAATAAACTCGGTTTGTTCTCACTGGAACGAAGGAGGTTGAGGGGCGACCTGATAGAGGTATACAAAATTATGAGGGGCATAGACAGAGTGGATAGTCAGAGGCTTTTCCCCAGGGTAGAGGGGTCAATTACTAGGGGGCATAGGTTTAAGGTGAGAGGGGCAAGGTTTAGAGTAGATGTACGAGGCAAGTTTTTTACGCAGAGGGTAGTGGGTACCTGGAACTCGCTACCGGAGGAGGTAGTGGAAGCAGGGACGATAGGGACATTTAAGGGGCATCTTGACAAATATATGAATAGGATGGGAATAGAAGGATACGGAGCTAGGAAGTGTAGAAGATTGTAGTTTAGTCGGGCAGTATGGTCGGCACGGGCTTGGAGGGCCGAAGGGCCTGTTCCTGTGCTGTACATTTCTTTGTTCTTTGACTAAACTGTGGTACCATTAATAAAACTATCTACAGAAGGGAAACGATTCCAATGATGGCCGGGAACACTTAAATCACCATATGCATGCCGTATATTTTCCAAAATAAGCACATTATGATATTAAATATTTGTATGCTATATTGTTTAAGGATACATCTTTTTGTTCTCTTCTTGTACATTATTCTGTAACCACATTCTCGGCATCGGATAGGATCTCTGGCTTTAATTTCATTTTCAGTATGACATTCTGTAATAAATAAATAAATGGTTCAGTATTCAAATTCAACCTCAATTATATTGGTGCACGATTCATTTTATTTTTAAAAACTGGTGCATGAATGTTAAATATTGCTCACGTACTTACATGTATACACTCAGAAATAGATTAACTTGATCAATGTTATGTCAGCTGGAGGAATGAGCCAGATGTTTGGCAGTGAGTCCTGTTGCCAGCTTACTCACTGGCATTGGTGCCAATTAAATACTCCGTATTAAGCAAGACTACTTGGCGCAAGAATGGTTGCCTTTATCGGATGGGGCATTGAGTCTAAAAATTGGCACGTCATGCTGCAGCTGTATAGAACCTTAGTTTGGCCACACTTGGAATATAGTGTTGAATTTTGGTCGCCACACTACCAGAAGGACATGGAAGCTTTGGAGAGGGTACAGAAGAGGTTTACCAGGATGTCGCCTGGTATAGAGGGCATTAGCTATGTGGAGAGGTTCGATAAACTCGGTTTGTTCTCACTGGAACAACGGAGATTGAGGGGCGACCCGATAGAAGTCTACAAACTTTTGAGGGGCATGGACAGGATGGATAGTTAGAAGCTTTTTCTCAGGGTGGATAGAGTCATTTACTAGGGGACATAGGTTTAAGGTGCGAAGGGCAAAGTTTAGAGGGGATGTGCGAGGGAAGTTTTTTTTTTTACACAGACGGTAGAGAGTGCCTGGAACTCACTGCCATAGGTGTTGGTGGAAGCAGGTATGATAGTGACGTTTAAGGGGCATCTTGACAAATGCACATACCTCTAGTGCACAATAACAAAGCTTTATTAGAAATTGATATTAGGATCAAATAGCAAATGTGATTTTTAAAAGGCAAGTTCTGATTGTAAACAACATACCAAAGTATCAAAAGGGCTACTTTTACTAATCAAATGAGAATATGACAATTCATTGAACTCACAAAATGGGCACTTATTTTTTAAAAACTTTTTGGGACAATTCCACCAGTATGTGTACAGGCACCAATCCCTGATCCCCATCAATCACAAGCCATTAATAGGGTTATTTCGTGGGAAAAGCCTATTCCTCCCATTGTATCAGCCAGATTCTAGCAGTGGGCATTACTCCTAGCAGCTTACAACATGTTCTGACACAGACCAGACCAAATCTCGAATGCAGATGCCCTGGGTCAACTTCCACCACCCCCAGTACCACAATAAATAGTGTTAGCCCTCAACCTCTTGGATACAATGCCATCAAAGCAAATTCAGGATTTGACTGAGAGATCATGTACTGTCAGGCGGCATGGCCGGTGGTGCAGTGGTTAGCATTGCTGTCTACGGCGCTGAGGATCCAGGTTCGATCCCGGCCCCGGGTCACTGTCCGTGTGGAGTTTGCACATTCTCTCCATGCCTGCGTCGGTTTTGCCCCCACAACCCAAATATATGCAGGTTAGGTGTATTGGCCACAATAAATTGCCCCATAATTGGAAAAAATTATAATTGGGTACTCTAAATTTTTTTTTAAAAAGAGACCCAGTACTGTCCAAATTGAAGCGTGTGGTCCTCCACGGATGGCACTTTGACAGGTCGGATCAATTCAAGCCATTCAACTCCGCAAAGACAAACTGAGCTGTGAAGATGGAGTGTTACTGTGGGGATCTAGCATGGTGGTTCCATGCCCAGCAAGAAGAACATTGCTGCAGGAGTTACACAATGCTCACTCAGGTCAGACCAAAATGAAAATGCTCGCCAGAAGTTATGTTTGGTGGCCAGGTATCGATAGGGACATTGAAAATCTAGTCAGGCGTGGTGATCAATGCCAATCACAACAAACACTGCCTCCTTCGGCTCACTTGTACCCATGGGAGTGGCCTGGCCAACCTTGGTTACATGTGGCTTTCACAGGTCCTTTTGTGGGCACGATGTTCTTAATTGTTGCTGATAGCCAAAGTGTCTTGATATTCAGGAGATGAGAACAGAAACGTTGTCCATAACAATCAAAAAAACTACCGACAAACTTTATTATGCCTATCAGAAGTTCAAGTTTCTGATAACTGCACTGCCTTTACAAGGGCAGAGCATCAGCATTTTATTCAAACTAATGGAATAAAACGCGTGTGCACAGCACCCTATTACCTAACCTCAATTGGCTTAGCAGAAAGAGCAGTCCAGACATTCAAGCCAGCGATGCAAAAACAGCTGGCCACACCCTTAAGATTGAAGCTTGCTAAATTTCTCCTTACTCAGAGAACGACACCGTACGTTACTATGGGTGTATCCTTGCAGAGCTACTAATGGGGAGGCACCTCTGGCCCAGTCTTGACCTAGTGTTCCCCAATTTAGCAGGGAAAGTGGAGGTGAAACAAGGTATACAAATGAGATATCACTATTCTGTTGAAGGTCCTTTAAGGTCAATGACTTGGTATCAGTCCACAACTTTAAGGCTGGCCCAGCCTTGGTCCCTAGAAAGATCATAACAAAAACAGGCCCCATGTCTTATCTGGTTGACCTCCAAGGAAGAAAAATAGGGAAACATCTAGATCAAGGAAGAGAGAAACTAACACAATACAAGCAGAGCCAGCGGCGGAGCAGCACCATCTGCCGGCAGAGAAGTCCGATCCAGCTGCAGAGCAGTCCGATCCAGCGGCAGAGCAGTCCGATCCAGCGGCAGAGCAGTCCGATCCAGCGGCAGAGCAGTCCCATCCAGCGGCAGAGCAGTCCCATCCAGCGGCAGAGCAGTCCCATCCAGCGGCAGAGCAGTCCCATCCAGCGGCAGAGCAGTCCCATCCAGCGGCAGAGCAGTCCCATCCAGCGGCAGAGCAGTCCCATCCAGCGGCAGAGCAGTCCCATCCAGCGGCAGAGCAGTCCCATCCAGCGGCAGAGCAGTC
The DNA here is from genome assembly GCF_047496885.1 of Scyliorhinus torazame. Lineage (NCBI taxonomy): Eukaryota > Metazoa > Chordata > Chondrichthyes > Carcharhiniformes > Scyliorhinidae > Scyliorhinus > Scyliorhinus torazame. The sequence goes on from NC_092717.1 coordinate 30,273,842, forward strand.
CCATCCAGCGGCAGAGCAGTCCCATCCAGCGGCAGAGCAGTCCCATCCAGCGGCAGAGCAGTCCCATCCAGCGGCAGAGCAGTCCCATCCAGCGGCAGAGCAGTCCCATCCAGCGGCAGAGCAGTCCCATCCAGCGGCAGAGCAGTCCCATCCAGCGGCAGAGCAGTCCCATCCAGCGGCAGAGCAGTCCAATCCAGCGGCAGAGCAGTCCAATCCAGCGGCAGAGCAGTCCAATCCAGCGGCAGAGCAGTCCAATCCAGCGGCAGAGCAGTCCAGCCCAGCGGCAGAGCAGTCCAGCCCAGCGGCAGAGCAGTCCAGCCCAGCGGCAGAGCAGTCCAGCCCAGCGGCAGAGCAGTCCAATCCAGCGGCAGAGCAGTCCAATCCAGCGGCAGAGCAGTCCAATCCAGCGGCAGAGCAGTCCAATCCAGCGGCAGAGCAGTCCAATCCAGCGGCAGAGCAGTCCAATCCAGCGGCAGAGCAGTCCAATCCAGCGGCAGAGCAGTCCAATCCAGCGGCAGAGCAGTCCAATCCAGCGGCAGAGCAGTCCAATCCAGCGGCAGAGCAGTCCAATCCAGCGGCAGAGCAGTCCAATCCAGCGGCAGAGCAGTCCAATCCAGCGGCAGAGCAGTCCAATCCAGCGGCAGAGCAGTCCAATCCAGCGGCAGAGCAGTCCAATCCAGCGGCAGAGCAGTCCAATCCAGCGGCAGAGCAGTCCAATCCAGCGGCAGAGCAGTCCAATCCAGCGGCAGAGCAGTCCAATCCAGCGGCAGAGCAGTCCAATCCAGCGGCAGAGCAGTCCAATCCAGCGGCAGAGCAGTCCAATCCAGCGGCAGAGCAGTCCAATCCAGCGGCAGAGCAGTCCAATCCAGCGGCAGAGCAGTCCAATCCAGCGGCAGAGCAGTCCAATCCAGCGGCAGAGCAGTCCAATCCAGCGGCAGAGCAGTCCAATCCAGCGGCAGAGCAGTCCAATCCAGCGGCACCGACCAGCACTCCTCCAATAGTGGCAAGTTCAATGGTACCGGTTACTCCAGAGATAAGGCCTTGCCATGTTCCAATGGGAACTGAAGCAGATGTCTGCACTAATGCACCTCCTGAAACGACAAACCATCTGACTGCTGCTCAAGACATCACTACTTCAGCAAAGGATGTGCCAGCCAGAGAGCTAAGGCATTCTCAGAGAATTTGGAAGTCTTCTGATAGTCTGAAATTTTGAGCCACTGTACTGTGTTATCAAACCACTCTGTTAAAAAATGGACTATTCATGTAAATAGTTGTCTGTTCATAATTACTCGTTTATTCATAAAGGGTAGTAAAGAGCTTTAAAGAAGAATGTGTGGAATGGCAGTTGATTCGTAGAGCGGTGGAGCATGAGTCCAAACTCTCAGAGTGGCAGGTGATCGGTTGACTCGCAGAGTGAGAGTCCAAATTCGCAGAGTGGTAGTTGAGCACTGGTCAGTCGACACCCAGGGAGTCGAGGAGTAGGGTGACATTCTTTGTCCTCTTTTGTATATAGTTAAACTTCAGTATACAAATTTATTAACTTTCACCTGCCAAGTAGGTGCTGTGCCTTGCAGCTATTACAAATATCCTGATACTTATTATTCCAAATGCAGGAAACATTCAACAGTTCCTACCACCAAACCTGCCCCGACGGATGGGGAAGGTTGTGCAAGCTAATCTAATCTTTTCTCTTCCTCCTGTACAGCAGGCACTCAATAATAAAGACCTGTTCTCCAGTTGCTGTGTAGGCTGTTGTTAAGCTAGTCACTAGGTACATCAGACCAACCTATAAATAATTCACTGCCTCTTCTTCCATCAGTACACCCCTACCAAAAATGAAACCCAACATTATCTGTCTATTGCTGTTAGTTAAGACCGACAATTCAGAGGGTGTAAGCCTGTGTCCTGCCACTCCAGATGAGTGCCCTGTTTATTTTAATTTCACTTGACTTGGAAGATTCAGAGAGGACAGCCTGTGTTAAATAATGGGAAAACAGATAGGCAATGGCACAGCCTGCCCTGGGACAACACAGTCGCAAAACACATGTGCTTTGCCTGCTTCCAAACACATCTGACAATGAGATGGATCCTTGAGGGGAATCAAAATAATAGTGCTGAATAGTGTAGTACAAAAAGCAGAGTGACACCAGCATTTTCTGCAACACACAGACAAAAGCAAATTGGATCTTGGAGAAATGCTAGGACTTGCTTTTCTCATCAGATAGGATTTGAAGATAAAAAGAAGCAAGTGAGTGTTAAGGATGAAATATTGGAAGAGATGTTCAAATATTAAGTAGGCATCGTTTTGAAGCTGGAGAGTTTCACATAACATACATAGTGATTCTTCAATCCTTAAAACTCTTGGATTTTGTAACAGCACCAGTGGTGAATTAAGTAACGGAAGAAAACACCACTTTAATCGGATCGTAGAATTGACGTAAAATCTAAGAAGTAACACTATATTTTTGTTATTCAAAATTGTGATCCAGGTTGTGATTATTACCTCCACAAATATAGACCATGGGTTGTTGTTTTGGTGGCTGCAAGTCCTTCTGGGCATCCATTTCTATTAGACGGTTAAACTGAAAGAAAATGAACCAAATGTGAATAATAATATAGTACTGAGGTTTTGTATTTAATTAGATTTGAGAGTTTCTTCTCAGGTTTTCTAAATTTACAGATAGTTACATGCCATATTTTGATTTGCTATAGAACTAGCCAGATGTAATCATGTTAGATTTGAAGATTGTCAGCAAACATTACATTCAAAAACATAAACTATAGTTGGTAAACCTAACATCCAATTTAACATCCCATGGCAGTTTCATAACTCAAGTTTAAATGTGTTACTTTCTACTGGCAAACTTCAATAGTATAGCTGTTATATTTGCTAGCCACGGACAACTGCAGATATCCATATGTCTAGATGAGTGTGGCTCCAACTCTCAAGAATCAGCACCATTAAGGGCAATTCAACCTGATGGCCACCATATCTACCACCTTAAATATCCACTCCCTCCACCAGCAGCACAGGGTGACAGCAGAATGGCCCATCATGGACTAATGAACAGGTCAGAGAATGTGGAGTCAAGAGACAAGTGGGAGAACTGGCTTCAAGACAGAAAGCAAAGTGGGACTAAAATTCAGAGTGGTAGAAGGCGATCGTGGGCCGAAGGGCCTGTACTGCGCTGTATCGTTCTATGTTAAGGCGGGAAGTGGCTGTGTTCCACAAAGACATTCACTGCAACCACTGAAGTTCACAATTCAATTAATAATCTAGACTTTGTAATCCAAACATAATTTCTAAATTTGCAGATGACACCAAATTGGGGAGCATAGTTAACACTGAGGAAGACACAACAAATTACAGGGGAAGATATTAATAAATCTTGCAGGATGGGCAAATGAAGTTCAACACAGTTAAATATGCAGTTAAATCTCCACATCACAGTTAAAATGCAATAGTGCATTTTTGCAGGAAGAATAGAGAGGTCACATTATATGGAAGGTGCGAGTCTAAGTGGAATACAGGAACAAAGATATCTTGGAATACAATTCGATCTATCAATATGTCAGGTTGGACCTCAGGTTAGTTCGGCCATAAATAAAGCAAACCAAGCACCAGGCTTTATTTCTAGAGGGATTGAACTGAAAATTAAAGAAGGTATGCTAAATCTATATTGAATCTTGGTTAGACTACAGAGTACTGCATGCACTTCTGCTTGGTATATTATGAAAAGGATTTGGGGGCGCTGGAGAGGGAACAGAAATGATGATACCAGAAATGCACATCAGGAAGAGATTGTAGGCTGGATCTCTTTTCTCTTGAAAAAAAAGGCGGAGGTGTGACCCAATCAAAGCATTTAAAAGTTTTAACGGTTTTGATAGTCAGAAAAAGAACATTTCCTCCAACAAGGGGCTTATCAACCCAAGATAGCCTCAAGAAATCCAATAGGGAATTCAGAATAATCTTCTTTATAGAATCATAGAAGTTTACAGCATGGAAACAGGCCCTTCGGCCCAACCAGTCCATGCCGCCCAGTTTTTACCATTAAGCTAGTCCCAGTTGCCCGCACTTGGCCCATAACCCTCTATACCCATCTTACCCATGTAACCATCTAAATGCTTTTTGAAAGACACAATTGTACCCGCTTCTACTACTACCTCTGGCAGCCCATTCCAGACACTCACTACCCTCTGAGTGAAGAAATTGCCCCTCTGGGCCCTTCTGAATCTCTCCCCTCTCACCTTAAACCTATGCCCTCTAGTTTTAGACTCCCCTACCTTTGGGAAAAGATGTTGACTATCTACCTTATCTATGCCCCTCATTATTTTATAGACCTCTATAAGATCACCCCTAAGCCTCCTACGCTCCAGGGAAAAAAGTCCCAGTCTATCCAGCCTCTCCTTATAACTCAAACCATCAAGTCCCGGCAACATCCTAGTAAATCTTTTCTGCACTCTTTCTAGTTTAATAATATCCTTTCTATAATAGGGTGACCAGAACTGCACACAGTATTCCAAGTGTGGCCGTACCAATGTCTTGTACAACTTCAACAAGACGTCCCAACTCCTATATTCAATGTTCTGACCAATGAAACCAAGCATGCCGAATGCCTTCTTCACCACCCTGTCCACCTGCGACTCCACCTTCAAGGAGCTATGAACCTGTACTCCTAGATCTCTTTGTTCTATAACTCTCCCCAACGCCATACCATTAACTGAGTAGGTCCTGGCCTGATTCGATCTGCCAAAATGCATCACCTAATGCTTTACCTAATGAGCAGTGAGAATGTGGTACTTGTTACATAAGAACACGGCTGATCATTTTGTGGATCAGCTCCACTTACCCACCCGCTCACCACAACCCTTAATTCCTTTACTGTTCAAAAATCTATCTAGCTTTGCCTTAAAAACATTCAACGAGGTAGCCTAAACTGCTTTACTGAGCTGGGAATTCCACAGATTTACTACCCTTTGGGTGAAGAAGTTCCACTTCAACACAAGTTCTAAATCTACCCCCCTTATTTTGAGGCTATGCCCCCTAGTTCTAGTTTCACCCGCTAGTGGAAACAACCAGGAGTGGTTGAAGTGAATAGTATAGATGCATTCACAGAATTGTTATACCAGAGTAGCACTGCACTCTTCCTTTTCAGGTAATATTCCAATTCTCTCTTGAATGCCTTTACTGAACCTGCCCCCAACACACTCTGATGCAGTGCATGCCAGATCCCAACCATTTGCTGCGTTTAAATGTTGCTAATGTTTCTTTGGCCAAGTACCATATATCTGCATCCTCTTGCTTTTTATCCTTCCATCAATGGGTTTTCCAATCTACTCTGTCCAGACTCTTCTCAATCTTCTCTTCTCCAAGGAAAACAGTCCTAACTTCTCTATATACATAACTGATGTTCCTCATCCCTGGAACTGTTATCGTGAATATTTTCTGCATTCTCTCTAATGCGTACACATCTTTCCTAAAGTGTGGTACCAAGAACATAATACTCCAGTTAAGATCAAACTAGTGTACTATACAAGTTTATTTAACTTTGCATTTGTGTTTAAGACACTGAAAGATTTGTTTCTTAGGGGTCGGTTTGCAGGATTTGAAGGAGCTGGAAGCGAAGTATGGGCTGTAGCAGGGGGAAATGTTTAGATACATGCAGGTTCGAGATTTTGCCAGAAAGGAGATACAGAACTTCCCGGAGGAGCCGGCCTCCACATTGCTGGAGGAGGTGCTGACGACAGGGGGACTGGAGAAGGGGGTAGTGTCAGCGGTCTATGGAGCTATTTTGGAGGTGGAGAAGGCACCACTGGAAGGGATCAAAGCAAAGTGGGAGGAAGAGTTGGGAGAGGATATGGAGGAGGGGTTCTGGTGTGAGGTGCTCCAGAGAGTGAATGCCTCCACCTCGTGCGCGAGGTTGGGGCTGATACAGCTGAAGGTGGTATACAGAGCACACCTCACAAGGCCGAGGATGAGTCGATTCTTTGAAGGAGTAGAAGATGTGTGTGAACGTTGCGGGGTGGGGGGGCTAATCTCGGTCATATGTTTTGGTCCTGTCCAAAGCTAGAGGATTACTGGAAGGAGGTTTTTAGGGTAATTTCTAATGTGGTGCACGTGAAACTGGACCCGGGCCCCCAGGAGGCCATATTAGGGGTGTAGGACCAGCCAGGGCTGGAAACGGGTGCGGAAGCAGATGTTGTAGCCTTCGCCTTGTTGACCACCCGAAGGCGGATCCTGATGGGTTGGAGAGCAGCCTCTCCACCCTGTGCCCTTGCATAGCGGGGGATCTGTTGGAATTCTTGACTCTTGAGAAGGTTAAGTTTGAACTGAGGGGAAGGACAGAAGGGTTCTACAATTCATGGACATTATTCATTATGCAGTTTCAAGAACTGTTTAACATCGAACATTAGTTGGGGGGATGGGTGGGAGGGGTGATGGGTGTTAATGGTGGCTATGGGTGATTCCTGATTCCTTTTTGTCAATTGTTTATGTGAACATGTGGGTGAATGTTTTGGGTTTGGTGGGAGGATGGGATCGTTGTTATTGATATGGGGATTGACATATTTGTTACTGATTATTGTTTATTACTGATTATTGTTCATTGTTGGTGGTGTACATTTGGGAGAAAATGCGAAAAAGGAGAATAAAGAAATATTTTTTTTAAACTTTGCATTTGTGTTCTATGCTCCTATTAATAAAGCCTTGTATGCTATATCACCCACACTTCAACCTGAACTGATGCCTTCAATGATTTATGCACATATACACCCAGGTCTCTCTGCTCTTGCAACCACTTTTAGAAATGCACCCTTATGTTTGTGATTCAGGCACGGGGGCAGGAAAGGAGGCTGAAGGAGCTACCTTTTAAAGTGGTTGGGAAGAGTTTTAGGAATCTGAGGATTCAAGTGGCCAAGGATTGGGGGCAGCTTCACAAGTTAAATTTGGGCAAAGTAGTGGATCAAATGAGTAGGGATTTTTGTAGTTGGGACATGCTCCCACTGAGGCTGGCGGGGAGGGTTCAGACGGTGAAGAAGACTGCCCTTCTGAGACTGCTTTTCTTTTTTCAGTGTCTCCCGATTTTTGTCCCAAAGGCTTTTTTCAGAAGTATGAATGTGGCGATATCGAAGTTTATATGGGCGAGTAAAACCCCAAGAGTAAAGAGGACACTCCTGGAACAGGCCCGCGGGGAAGGTGGATTGGCTCTCCCGAGCTTTATTAACTATTACTGGACTGCCAACATATTGATGGTCAGGAAGTGGGTAGTGGGGGAGGGGTCGGCCTGGGAGCGGATGGAGGCAGCATCCTGCAGAGGTACGAGTCTAGAGGCTTTACTGACGGCGCCCCTGCCGTTCTCGTCGGCTCGGTACTCCACAAGTCCTGTGGTGGTGGCAGCACTGAGGGTGTGGGGGCAATGGAGGCAGCATATGAGACTGGAGGGTGCGTCAGTGTGGTCACCGATCTGTGACAATCACCAATTTGTTCCGGGGGGGTTGGATGGGGGCTTTAAGGAATGGCAGCGGGCAGGGATTGAGGGGTTTGGGGATCTATTCATCCAGGAGCACTTCCCAACCTTGGAGACATTAGAGGAGGAGCTTGATTTGCCAGGTGGGAACGGGTTTCGGTATCTTCACGTGCGGGACTTTGTACGGAGACAGGTCCCAAGCTTTCCTCTCCTCCCCCTGAGGAGACTGCAGGATAAAGTGCTGTCAAAAACAGGGGTTGGAGATGGGAAGGTTTCAGACATATACAGGGAAGAGGAGCTAGGAGGGGAGCTGGAAACTGAACTGTGGAAAAAAGCTTTGAAAATGGTAAATGCATCCTCATCCAGTGCTAGACTCAGCTTGATTCAGTTCCAGGTAGTCCACAGGGCCCACATGACGGTAGCTCGGATGAGTAGGTTCTTCGAGGAGGTGGAGGACAGATGTGGGCAGTGTGGGGGTAGCCTGGCCAATAACGTTCATATGTTTTGGGCATGTCCGAAACGGAGGGAATTCTGGCAGGGATTTGCATATGGTATGTCAGAAGTCCTGGTAGGTAGGGTAACCCCGAGTCCAGAATTAGCAATATTTTGGGTGTCGGAAGATCTGGGGGCAAAGGGGGGGGGGAGAGAGCGAGGCCGATATCCTGGCCTTCTCCTCCCTGGTGGCCCGGAGACAGATCTTGCTGAGATGGAGGGACTCGGAGCCCCCAAAATCAGGAGTGTGGGTCAGCGATATGGTAGAGTTTTTCAATCTGGAGAAAATCAAGATCGCTCTAAGAGGATCAATACAGGGATTTGCCCGGCATTGGCAGCCGTTCATCGATTTCGTTAACAAAAACTGAACGTCAGCAGTAAGGGGGGAAAGGGAAAAAGTGGGTTGTAGGAAAATAGGAGGCATGGTAATGTTAAATAAGGACAGGGAATTTAGTATACGGGTAATTGGGGATAGGGCGGGAGAAGTGGGGTACTTTGTGCGTCGACCCACGCGGTTGTTTTAGAAATGTCATTATGTTAAATTGTGAAAATTACAAATGCTTCAATAAAATATTTTCTAAAAAAAAATAAATGCACCCTTTGTTTTATATTATCTATCCACATTCCTCATACCAAAACCAATCACTTAACACCTCTCTGCATCAAATTTCATCTGCCACTTGCCCACCAACCGATGTCCTTTTGAAGTTCTACACTATCCTTCCCACACTTCACAGTGCTTCCAACTTTTGTATTTACTGCAAATTTTGAAATTGTGCCCTATCCACCATGGACTAGGTCATTAATAAATGTCAGGAAGACCAAGGGTCTCAACATTAACACCTGAGAATTCTAAAACAAAATTTGTCACTCTGCCAAATTCAGATCCATGTTGCTACAGTTCCTTTTATTCCATGAGCTATTCCTTTCTTCACAGGTCTGTTGTGTGGCACTTTACCAAATGCCTTTTGGAAGTCCATGTATGCCACACATTACACACACTAATCCTCTCTGTTACTTCATCAAAAACTTCAGCAAGTCAGTTAAACACAATTGACCCACAACAAATCTATACTGACTTTTCTTTAATTAACCAGGATTTACAAAATCACTATTAATTTTGTCCCCAACTATTGTTTCTGGAGGTTTCCCCACCACCAAAGTTGAATGACTGGCCTGCAGTTACTGGGCTCACCGTTGCACCTTTTTTGAACTAGTGTTATGGGCCAGGGTTTAGAGAACCCCAAAGTGCACCATGGAGTTCACCTGACCCACAACTTTTAATAGATTGTGGTATGGGGAGCACATGGCCCACTCTACAGGTGTGGTAGAGCAGAAATGGAAAAGTATTTTTAAAAACAAAACAATGTTTATTCTATGAGCTCACGTTAACCTTTTTAAAACATACAGTAAACATCATAGCAACCATCAATTCAAATATAAACACAAAGAATACAACACTAAGTAATCCTTAATAACTTCCCAAACAACATGCAGACGACAGAAGAAACACCTTTTAACAGAAGCACATTAGGTTTACATTCACTACTGAGAACATTTATAATTCTGAATTCACCAAATGATCAAGAGATAGTCTTTTCATGGCAGAGAGAACAGTACACCTGCTCTGTCTGGCTTCAGCTCCACGTAAACGAAACTAAAACGTACCCTGCAGCAAACAGTCTAAAACAAAAGTAAAAAGCTGACAGACAGCCCAGCTCCATCCACACTCTGACATCACTGTAGTAATACGAGCAGCCAAACATTTCTTCAAGCGACATTCTCATGACACTAGGGTGTAACATTTGTAATTCTATGCGGAAATCCAGCAAGCATGTGAGGAAGAAGGGAACAGAGTCTTCCTATGGTACATTTAGATTAGGAAAAAGTGGAGGAAAAACACTGACATGGACTGGTTCAGCCAAATAGCTGTTTCTGTATCATATATCCTATATAAATCATTCACAAGGTGAACTGCAGCAACTGGCCTAGTGTTGCACAACAGCAACCTTTATCACCGTGAACATGGCCAGCAAACACATGGGGACACCACCAAAAGCAAACTCCCCTCCCAGTTACACCCAACTTGAGTTGGAACTAGATCGCTGCTCCTTCAGCATTCCTTGGTCAAAATCCTGGAACTGTCTCCCCAATAGCAGTGAGGATGTATCCTTGCCGCATCAACTAGACAGCAGTTCAAGGAGGGGGCATCTTCACCTTCTCAATGGCAGTTAGAAATGGGCAACAAATGCTGGCCTAGCTAGCAATGCTCATATCCAGTAACAAAAAAAGTAACCAGATCATCTGTTTCAGGTGATGGTTAAGGGCTAAATGTTGGCTAGTAAACAGGGAAAACTAACCATTCATCTTCAAAATCCAAAATGAGAAACAAATTCATTCAAAATATATGAGAAAAAAAATCCTCAAATTCAATTATTCAAGGCTCATTAAGCATGAGTGGTGTACTTCCGTATGGAGGAAAGAGAGCGAGCATCAGTAGGAGGCACAGAGGCCCCTAGAACTGAAAGAGGGAAAAAAGCAGAACGGAGAGAAAGAGGGAAAAAAGTACACAATTGCTAACGGCAGCAGGATTTATTCAGAGGATTCAAAAACGGAGACAGCAGGTAAGTGGTTGGTTGCTGAGAACTACAACTTTTATTTTTTCCTCTAAGTTAGGGAAAAGGTTCAACTCAAGAGCTAATAAACTATAACTTGCTGTTACTTCAGTAAATTAACAAATTGGATCATTAAATTAATCAATAAAACTAATTGACTATAATCAATATCCTAAGTGTATTTCAGAGATTAGGCAATAGCACAATAAATTGTAGAAGCGTAGGGCACCTCTGTCCCATTTAATGCACATCTAGTGCCTGTGGTAATTCCAGGACCGTACTACTCATATTGACCGTACTACTCATATTAAATAAACAATTGCAGCTGCGAGATGATGTTTTAGAATGATAAACAAATGAGGCCATTTGGGTTGAACTGAGGAACGTAAAAGGGGTGATCATACTTCTTGTGTATGCTATACATTTCCAAAGAGTTAGAGGGATATAGAACAGCAAATATATAAGTGCTAATGTATCAGTAATAGTACTCAACTACTCTCAGACTAACAGGGGTAAAATTGGTGCAAAAGGGACAGCAGAGTACAGTTTGCTTAAAATGCATTCAGACCATTTTTGCCATTACATAGCAAGCCCAACAAGAAGGGACATCAGATATGAAGCTGGGAAGATGAGCGGAATAGCATTTTGGTGGTAATGGTCATAATTCAGTGAGATTTAGTGTAGTCAAAGAAAAAAATAAAGTTAGGCAAAGAATAAAAATGTTAAATTGAGATAGGCCAACTTAACTAAGGTGAGATGTGATTTGACAAAGGTGGTTTAGAAATAACTGTCAAGAGCAGTGAGAGGCCTTCAAGAGATAGAAGGTTCAGTTCAAACCCAGAAAGGAAAAGGATGACTCTCAAATCTATATGCAACCCATGGATATCAAGGAGCATATGCAGTCGGATAAGTAGGTTGAAAGAGTTTATATCAGACACTGAATACTCAATGTTACAGAAAACCTGGTGGAATATAGAAAGGATGAAATTAAAAAGGAAATCAGGAAAGCAAAGATATGGAATGAGGAAATATTGGCATGTAAAATCACGGAAAAGCCGAAGATATTTTATTAATGCATAAAGATTAATATGGCAACTATGGAAAGCTTAGGTTGATAGGTTGTGTGTGGAGGCAGACGACATGGGTTCTTATTAAAAACTTTTCATATGTCTTCAGAAAAGTGAATGGTGCAGACATGTGTGCGAAGTATATCTATATAAAAAATATACACAGACTTCCAGTGGCAGCTATAAGGTGAGCAGTCGCACACAAGCTGACTCCTGCTTGGGGACTTGGATTTTGGCCCTTTTAGCCCGGTTAACGGGCGCAGGTCTGGGCGCAGACCAGAAAGGTGGAAGTCTGTTGGTCCATTCTCTGGTGGAGGAATGTCTGGAGGACACAATACAAAATTGAAGTTGAATAAAGGCCCGTCATCAGACTCAGAAGGCCCTTGTGGCGCAGTAGAGGAGAAACAAAAGCAGGGCCTGCCATGTCATCATTGCCCTTCCAATGGACAAAGGAGAGGTTCGTGGAATTCCTCACGGGTGAATTCAAAAAATAAAGACTGGCGATGGTGGAGGACATGTCCAGGGTGATTGAGGTGGTGTTGCCACCCATTCTATTGACTCTGGATAGGGGGGTGGCGGTGTTCTTTTTTTTTTGGGGGGGGATAAGAGAGAAACGTGATGGTGAGTAGGGAGTTGCCGAGTGCTCCAGTGGTTTTAGTGAACATGTATGCATCAAATCGGGACGACGTGGATTTCATCAAGATGGTGTTGCCAGCCATCCCCGAGCTAGATTCGTCAATTGATCATGGGGGGAGATTTCAATTGTGTATTAGGCCCAAGGATGGGTGCGTCAAACCCCAAATCCTTTGTAATTTTGGGGATGGCAAAAGAGCTAGCAGTGTTCATGGAGCAGATGGGGGATTGGGGGGGGGGGGGGGGGGGGGTTGGATCCCTGGAGGTTTAGATACCCGAGGGAGAGAGAATTTTCCTTCTCTCGCATGTGCATTGGGTCTACTCCTGAATAGATTTTTTGTGCTGGGGAAATTGTTATTCCCAGGGGTGTGGTGAGGGCTGGGAACTTGGCGATTGTAATATCGGATCACGGCCACACTATGTGGATATGCGGCTGGAGACCAGTCGAGCACTACGCCCCCCGTGAAGGTTGGATACGATATTCCTTACAGATAAGGGGTTTTGTGAAAGGGTGACTTTGGCCATCGGGCACTATGTGGGATTCAACAAAAACGGGGAAGTTTCACCCTCCACATTCTGGGAAGCGTTGAACACGGTTGCCAATGGGGAGATAACAAGGTTGGAAGGGTAGAAAGGCAAAGCTTGGTTAACTCCATTATGGAGGTGGACCGGCAATACTCCACAGCCCCGACAGTGGAATTGTTAGCGGAGAAGAAGCTACAGATGGAATTAGAGTTTGTTTCGACTGGGATGGTGGTGAGCCAACTTTTGTCTTTCTGAGGGACATTTTATGAGTATGGTGAGAAAGCCAGCAGGTCATTGGCTCACCAGTTGTGATGGCAGGCGGCTTCCCAGGAGATAGCTCAGGTTAAGGATGAGGGGGGAGGGCTGGTTACTGCTCCAGATGGGGAATTTGAGGATTTCTACTGGGGGCTGTACAAATCGGAGCCTCCGGAGGATGACTTGGGGATTGAGCATTTTTGGATGGATTTGACTTCCCAATAGTAGATAGTGAGAGGAGGCAGGGGATGGAGGCACTGCTGGGGTTTGAGGGGATTATGGATTGTATTTGTTTCATGCAGTCAGGGAAGGCACTGGAATCCTATTTATGGTCAAGAAGACAGGACTCAAAACAGCAGCGGCTACCCCCACCCGTTGATCGTGCTGCCCAATACAATACTACAGCTGTACCTCAAAACCAGAAGTAACTTCACTGCAGGTGACAAGGCTCCTGAAACAGGTCCACTGCCCTCCACCGCAACTGAAGAAAACTTAAGTCCCACCCATCCTCACCCTATAACCTGCAACCAAAGTGAAGTGCACAGAGACATCACAGCCCCTAGACTAGTGGTGGGCAACCTGCGGCTCGGGGGCCACATGTGGCCAGTTAAGGTGCTCAAGTGCAGCCTATGCGACATTTTGTTGACTGCTGCCCATGCGCAGGATTGCCACATTCTGCTGGTTTCCATCAGTGTAGCTTCTTTCGTACCTGCATGGCTGAAGTGATAGCGAAGTGAGGTGCGTGCTGATTGCACATGACATTGACCTGTCGGTGTCCAGTAAAGATGCACTTTGTTGTTACCACTTGAAGTGGATGACAGTTCTACAAATATCTAAACGATTAGGCATTCGCCATAACTCGTTAGGAAATATCCAGCATCTATTCAATCTTATTCAAGGGCAAGTGGGTTAGTGGGCAAGCCTGATTTAAAACCATAAGACACAGGAGCAGACTTAGCCCACTCAGCTTATCGAGTCTGCTCCGCCACTCAATCATATCTGATATTTTTCCCATCCCCAGTCTCCTGCCTTTTCCCCACAATCCCCTCATTAATCAAGAACCTATCTATCTCCGTCTTAAAGACACTCAGTGATTTGGCCTCCACAGGCCTCTGTTCCACCGAGCAGAAAGGAGGGCCACTCGTGCAGCCCACTCACTAGCCCAGGTTGCCTATCACTCACCCAGACCCTCGACCTGATCGTCAACGGCAGTCCCCGAAAGCAAGAGGAGCTAACGGAAAGGAAAATACTGAGGGAGAATGCCGGAGAGATAAGCGCCGAGGGATGGAGGGGGGGTCAGTGGAACCGGCAGCGTCCGTGAGGAGTTTAAAAAAAAAATCAAGTTAACGTTTCAAGTCCGATTCGCGCTCGGGGAGCTTACTTATCGGATTTCCTACAGCCGGTTGCTGCCGATTAATTTATTTTTGGTTGGGATTTATCGCCCGCTCCACCGCCGATCCTCCCTCACTAGAAGCCTCTGGAAGGAAGACGCTCGCGCGCGCCGCCGCCGCCGCCGCCGGGCTGCACCGGAACTTCCGGTCGGCCGGGAGAGGAGGAGGAGGGAGACAGTAAGGCGGCCGCCGATTGGCTGCCGCGGCCGACAAATCAGGATTTTGGATACGAAATTCGAACCGTGAAGCTCCTGGTCGGCGCGCGCGCGAGAGAGAGAGAGAGAGAGAGGGGGGGCCTCCGATCAGTTAGTCAGCCAGCCTGGAGGGTGAACACCGCTGGGAGGGGTGGGGGGGAGAGACAAATAAGCAATCTTCGGTGTGACCACGGAAAGGAGAGCAATGTTGGCTCGGTTTAACGGGAGGGTCGTCGTTTGAAGCGCTGCTGACCGTTCCGCCAGTTGTGTAAGTGCCGTGTTCGATGGTTTAAATGGTGGCTCATCTCCCTCTCCCTCCATGTCCTTCTCTTCCACGGGGCTCTCCGTCTCCCTGCTTGTCTGCCGAGCCGTTCTTTACAATCCTCCTGTTGTTTTTGCATTACAATCTATTCAATTTGGACGCCAAGTGGACTTCCTGCCACCAGTCGGGTGGTGGTTTGGACTTGAGGCATCAGGGGGAAGAGGGGGGTGGGGGGGGGAGCAGCCGGCTTCTCGGCGGTGAACCGCTTTTAAGTTGCTGAGCAATTGCTTCACTGGAGAGGAGTTCTGCCTGCATTCTAACGTGTGTGTGTGCACCTTGCTTGTGGGGGGGGGGGTGGGGGGGGGGGGGGGGGAACAGTGACCGTGGCGAAAGCCTTGCAGTTTGATCATGATATTCTACTTATTTGCAAAGTGGGGAGGGGGACAGCTCGCAAAGACTGCAGCCATGCTCATTTGGATTTTGATTATTGGCTTGACTCTGAACTGCCTGTGGGTCTTTGTTTAAAACGAGCCATTGCTTGTTTCTTTTAGTTGGAAGGTTGTATAGCTTGAATATACATGGGGTGTTGCGGTGCAAATATATTTCCATTTGCTAGTCTAATTTTTTTTTTTAAAGGATTTTCTGTTCGGTTGGGAAGTTGTGGAATTCGCTCCCAGTGTTGGTGTTTGAGGCTAAAGACTGTTAATATTCAGCACTTAGAATGGATAGATGATTGAAGCATGTGGGGCAGGGAGATGGGAACAAAACTTTTCATCCATGTAGGGCCTTTTGATGCCAAGCTGCTTCACGTGAGGACATCCAGCAACATTTGACAGTGCCACATCAGCAGATAGGAACTTGGGAGCAGCAGTAGGCAATTCAGCCCTTTAGGCTTGCTCTGCTGTTCGATAAGATCATGGTGGATCTGATTGTGGTTTATTTTCTGCCTTCCTGTTTCATGTGGGACTGGGATTGTGAAAGTCTGCTGGGAGACGTGGGCAGGCAAGTAGCTGGCGGGTGTAATTCAACACTATTATGTGAACCAAGGCAAGAGAACAAAAGTAGGATTCCTCAAGCTTGCACCGCCATTCAACAATGTTGAATTGGGTGGCACAGTGGTTAGCACTGCTGCTTCACAGCTCCAGGGACCTTGATTTCCTCCCACAGTCCAAAGATGTGCAGGTTAGGTGGATTCGCCAAGCTAAATTGCCCCTTAAGAGTTAGGTCAGGTTATGGGAATAGGGTGGATTTAAGTAGGGTGCTCTTTCCAAGGGTAGGTGCAGACTTGATGGACCAAATGACAGCTTCCTGCACTATAGGGATTTTATGAATGCCATAGAATTTACAATGTAGAAGAATGCCATTCGGCCCATTGAGACTGCGCCAGCCCTTAGAAAGAGCACACGACTTCAGCACATGCCTACACCCTATCCCTGTAACCCAGTAACTGCACCTAACCTTTTGGACGCTAAGGGCAATTTCGCATGGCCAAATACCTAGCCTGCACGTCTTGGACCGTGGGAGGAACCCACGCAGACACTGGGTGAAAAGTGCAAGCTGTACACCGTCACCCGAGGCCGGAATTAAACCCGGGTCCCTGGAACTGTGAGGCAGCAGTGCTAATCATTGTGCAGCCCACAGATGACCTTTTTAAAAAATAAATATATTTGTATTATAGATTTTTCATTATCAACATTGAAACAGTTACAAGTAAAATACAAAAAATCAAGCAGCCACTCTAGCTTAACCCCCCCCCCCCCAAATTAAACCAAACCCTTTGACAACTGACAGAGTCCTTCTGCCGACCCCCAATGGTGTACTTGACCTCCAAATGCAAGAATAGTATGAGGTCACCCAACCAAGCCGAGACAATGGGCAGAGTAAAAGATCTCAACCCAAGCAGAACTCATCTCCGGACTATTAATGACGCAAAGGCGAGGACATCCATCTTTACCCCCCTCCGCAGCACTGGCGAGTGTCTGATACCCTGGAAAAAAAACACCGATAGACATGGCCTCCGATCAACATTAAGAATCTTTGATATGGCCTAAAGAAATTTCACCAACTTGGGGCAAGACCAGATCGTATGCACATGGTTAGCCGGCCCTCTGAGAGCAACGCTCACACTTGTCGTTTACTCCAGAGAAAAAAAACGCTCATCCTTGCACTCGTCAATTGAGCCCTGTGAACCACCTTGAATTGGATGAGACTAAGCAGAGAGCAAGAGGATGTGGAGTTAATCCTGCGAAGAGCATCCCTCCACACCTCATAATCCAGAATAAGACCCAATTCAACATCCCTTTTCACCTTTACCTCATCCAACGGAGCAGACTCGCTTACAGGATCTGGCTGCAAATACCCAAGATGCTCCCCCCACCAGACCCGGCCAAAGAAGATTCTGTTCAGGGAGGAAGGTGGTGCTGGGGGAAATGCATTATGTTAAATATAGCAAATCTGAAGATATCTAAACGGATTGGAACCAGGGAGTTGAGATTTTTCCTAAAGCTGGCAATCCTTTCCTCCCCGAACAAGTCCCCAAATCTCTCCAAACCCTTCCATGACATAAAAGTCTAATCTAAACCCGCTGGCAAAAAGAGAAGATTACTGCAGACAGGGGCCAGCAAAGACACCGAGCCAAATTTAAAATGGTTTCTGAAGTGCTTCCGGACACCACCACTGAGTTCGAAAAAAATTTTGCCAGAGAAAATGGCAACGGTGCAGTTACTAAAGCACCGAGGCTGGACCCTTACAGAACTCTCCTCCATTTGCCCCTTATGGAACACTGATCACTACACTACCCCAGTACTTTCTCAATATTAGCTGCCCAGTAATAAATTGGGTAAAGCTAAACCTCCTGACTGTCTATCTCTCTACGAATCCTTGGGTCTTGCCTGTTCAAATGAAAGAGGATACTAATTTGTTAATTCTGATAAAGAAGGATGTGGGAGAAAAGTGGGCAGACGCAGAACAAAAAATCTCAGGAGTACATTCCCCTGCCATGGACGGGGGGGGTTAACCCACTTCTGTAAGTCCGATTTGACTCCATTAACCAGACTAGTATAATGTAATTTATGAAGCAAGGTCTAATTGTGGGCCACCTGGACACCCAGATAACAAAAGCTGGATCTGGCAAGGTGGTAACATCCCCAGATGGGCTCTCCTCCCCGGGGGGTTAACCAGAAAGCATTTGTCTTAACCAAATTCAACTTGTACCCAGAGAATGGTCCAAAACGGACAACCCTACCTCATGCCCCTATTCAGCAGAAAATAGCCCAACTTCCCTGCATTTGTGTGAACACTAGCAGTGGGGGCTCTAAACTGTACGGGTACAGGTTTTATTAAAAAAAAAGGATATAAACTTTTGCCCAAATCCAAACCTCCCAACAATCTCGTATCTCCACTCCTCCTTACCCTACCCTCTCATATGCCTACTCCGTGACCAGGGAAACAATTGCCTCCGGTCCGAAAAGACGATATTTAAAAGCCGATGTATATTGCCTGACCACTGCTGACTCTTGACAAAGCCTGTCTGTTCCTCCGAGATCATCTCTGGGAGGCAGGACTCAACTGCAGTGCCAGCACTTTAGCGAGTAACCTAGCGTCCACATTCAAAAGTGTCATGGGTCAATATGACCCACATTCTGTAGGGCCCTTGCCCTTCTACAGGATCAGGGAAATAAGATGCCTGCGGTAGATAACGAACCCCGGGACAAGAAATCATTAAACGTATAGAATTAGAGGAGATCATTAAACATATAGAATTGGACTGATCACTTGCTCCATAAACCTCTTAAAATTCAATGGGGAAGCCATCAAGGCCAGGGACTTTACCCGACTGGATCAAACACATGGGGCACAGTGGTTAGCAGTGCTGCATCACAGCACCAGGGACCCGGGTTCGATTCCGATCCCGGGTGACTGTCTGTGTGCAGTTTGCACATTCTCCCTGTGTCTGCGTGGGTTTCCTTCCACGGTCCGAAGATGTTGCAGGAATAGGGTGGGGGATTGGGCCTAGGTGGGTGGTCCTTCAAAGGGTCGTTGCAGACCTGATGGGCCAAAAGGCCTTCTGCTCCACTGTCGGGATTCTGATGTTTGAATTATCTTCCACTGTAAAGACTGATGCAAAATATCTCTAACTCCTTTGCCATTTCCTTGTTCCCAATAACTATCTTCCCAGATTCATTTTCTAAGGGGCCTATGTTCACTTTGACCTCTCTCTTCCTTTTTATAAATTTAAAGAAACTCTTGTCTGTTTTTATATATGCCGCGTGAGTTTTCCCTCATTTATTTTCTCTTTATTACCTTTTTTAGTCCTCTTTGCTGGATTCTGAATTTATCCCAGTCTTTGGGGTTATCATTGACTTTTGCCTCCTTATATGCTTTTTCTTTCAACTTAATACTCTCAACTTCCTTGGTTAGCCATGGTTGGTTTATCCCACTCTTAGAATCTTTCCTCCTTACTGGGATATATTTTTGCTGAGTCATAAATTACCTCTGTGAATATCTACCACTGCTTATTTACTGTCTTTCCAGTCTTCTTTAGCTAACTCTATCCTTATTTCATTGTAATTTCCTTTAAGTTAAACACTGTTGTTTCTGACCCAAACTTCTCTCACTCAAACTGAAAATTCTGTCATGTTATGATTACTACTTCCTAGGGGATCTTTAGCCCACAGCTATTGCATTGTATGTGTGCAGTTCTGGAATCCACATTATAGGAGGGATGTGATAGCACTTGAAAGGGCATAGAGGAGATTTGCCAGGATGTTGCCTGGGCTGGAGAGTTTTGGCTCAGAAGAGAGATTTAATAGATTGGGGTTGTTTTCCTTGGAGCAGAGAAGACTGGGAGGGGGGCATGACCAGTGGGCAAAGATTTAAGATAAGTAGCAGGAGGTCGAGGGTATATGAGGGAAAAACATTTTCACCCGGAGGGTGGTGGGAGTCTGGAACTCACTGCCTGAAAGGGTGGTGAAGTATTTAGATGAGCACTTGCAATGCCAAAGCATACAAGCTATAGGCCAAGTGCTGGAAATTGGAATTAGAATAGTTATGTAGTTGTTTTTGGCTGACTCAGATGTGATGGGCCGAAGGGCCTTTTCTGTGCTGTAGACCTCTATGACTCTGTATTAAACCTGCCTCATTAACTAGTACCAGATCCTAGGTAGCCTGTTCCCTGGTTGGCTCCCATGATATATTGCTCTTGGAAACTATCCTTAATGTACTCTATGAATTTGTTGTCGTAGCTACCCTTTCCAACTTGATTAACCAATCAACGTGAAGACTGAATTCACCTATAATTATTGCTCTATTCTTTTTACATGCTGCTATTATTTGCTAGCAGTGTTACCCCACTACCTTTTCCTTCCCTCATGTCCATCCGAAGTTTCAAATATCCCTGAATAATAAGTTCCCAGTTTTGATCTCTTTGTAACCATGTCTCTGTAATGGCAATGAGATCATATCTATTTACCTCAATTTGCGCCATCAGTTATTATTCCGAATGCTTTGTTTATTAAGATATAAAGCCTTCATATAAAGGGGCTGGTTTAGCACACTGGGCTAAATAGCTGGCTTTTAAAGCAGACCAAGGCAGGCCAGCGTACCTTCCCGTACCAGCCTCCCCGAACAGGCGCCGCCGGAATGTGGCGACTAGGGGCGTTTCACAGTAACTTCATTTGAAGCCTACTTGTGACAAGCGATTTTCATTCATTCCTTTTTGCCATTTTTAATAACTTTTCTTATTACTGTGGCTCTACTTAACTCTTGATTACCCTGTCTACCGTTTTTGCATATTTACTGTTCTTTTATTGCTGTCCTTGTTTCTCTTTCCCTTGTCATCCTGCTTAAAGTTCTCCTCCCCCCCCCCCCCCCCCCCCCCCCCCCAAGTCATTTTAGTTTAAACCCTCCTCAACCACACTAGCAAATGCTTGCCCTACGACATCAGTCCCAGTCCTAGTCATGACTACAGATTATAAATAATTGAGGCCCCAGCATTGATCCTTATGGCATCTCAATAGTAACAACCTGAGCAACCCAAATTACTGTGGATGTTGGAATCTGAAACCAAAAGAGAAAATGCTGCAAAATTTCAACGGGTCTGGCAGCATCTGTATGAGAGAAATTTATTATATTATCCCTCCGACCCCATGAACCATTATCTTGTGCAACACCTTTTATGTGGCACCCTGAATAGACCTGAAGCATTAACTTTGTTTTTCTGTCCACAGATGCTGCCAGACCTACTGGCTATTTCCAACATTTTTGTTTTTAGATTGTTTGAGTTTGATTTTAATTCTGGGAAATCGAATGGGACAAATAATTGAAACGTTGGTGACTGCAGCATGATTGGCTTTCATGTAGGCGGATGAGTGAAAGGTCAGAAGGCTGGACCAAAATTTGGCAACGGTGAATTTAATGTTGAGGAATGTGGCCAAAATTAATTGCAGAAAAGTTGCCAAGCACATGACCATGTATGAGATGTTTAGGATTTTTTTTTTATTCCTTTAAAGTGATAGTTTCAGCATAATTAAATGAAACAAATTTAAAAGTGAAGCAAACGATAAAACCAGACCTAACAAAAAGAATAAAAACTTTAGAGGAGAGATGAAAAGGATTACATGATGGGGGATGCAGCTGGCAATTGTATAAAACTCCTCTCCCCGCCGAGGCATATGGAAAGTGAAAGAATAATTGAAAGAGTAGATTTGCTGAGTCATTGGAGGAGGAATTTCATTGTGATGCAGGCTCGAAGGGCTGGATGGCTTATTCCTATGATTTAGTTCCAAGTCTTACAAAGTTATGGTTTGTGTATGAACAGTAATAATTTGTCGCAATGTTTTTAAAAATGGAAGTGAGAATGTATTTTAGCTCGGAACTGAGACTGGGGGTGATTGATCTGGTGGGAGCAGTGAAGCTATTGACCTATTTATTGCTGAGATTTTCCAGCATTTTCTCTTTGGTTCCAGATTCTAGCATCCGGCTTGGGTCACTGTCTGCGGAGTCTGCACGTTCTCCCCGTGTCTGCGTGGGTTTCCTCTGGGGCTCTGGTTTCCTCCCACAAGTCCCGAAAGACGTGCTTGTTAGGTGAATTGGACATTCTGAATTCTTCCTCGGTGTACCCGAGCAGGCGCCATAGTGGTGACTAGGATATTTTCGCAGTAACTTCATTGCAGTGTTAATGTAATCCTACTTGTGACACGAACAAAGATCATTATTGAAATCTGTTGAACAAACCTAGTGGGGAAAGAAATGATGGGTGAAGTGGGACTTGGTAAAGTAAGAGGCTGCTGGCTGGTTGAAAGCTTTGGATGAGTTGAGTTTATACAAGAATTTAGATTTAGTTGTGAGAATCTGTCCAGTAGGTACACTGCCTATTGTGTCTCTGGCCATCTTTTACTTAGAAAACAATCCATCTTCACAGTCCTCCTGCCAGCAGCTAGAAAATGGAAGAAGCTCTCCTCCGTGATTTGGTGCTAAAAGCACGTACAGACAGGGCGCTTGACATCAAGTGTACTAGCAAGGCGCGTGACCTACTCACTGCTGCCGCTTCTCGCTGGAAGACTGCACACAGCCTCATTCTTTTCATTTAAAAGGCGGCAGTGGGTGCTTGGTGCTTCCCCCATGATCGGGACCACTTCGGGAGCGGTGCAGCTGATCGCTCCGCGACTAGCCGAACACCCGCGGGCTGCGACCTGCATTTTGAAAAGCCCTGCTCTAGGGAAGAGTAACCATAATTTGCTGGAATTGAGTTTTTAAGTGATGTAGTTCAATCAGAAACAATGAGGGGCAAATTGGCTGTGATATATTAGGAAACTACATTAAATGGTATGATGGTAGACAGGCAATGCTAGCATTTAAAGAATTAATACATTGTTTACACAAAAAAACCTTTCTTTGAGACACACAACCTGATGAGTGATCCAACTGTTAACGAGTGAAGTTGAAGATCGTTTTAGTTTGAAGGAAGAGGCTTATAAGTTTGCAAAAAAATGTAGTAAGCCTGAGGATTGGGAGCTTTTGAAGAATTCAGCAAAGGAGGACCAAGAAACTGATAAAGGGAAAATAGAATGAGAGTAAACATAGAATGAGAGTAAACTAGTGAGAAACATAAAAACGGACTGTAGAGGCGGCCATATGTCTATAAAAACAAAATATTAAGAATTGTTCCAAGAGTTTATGGAATGAATATGCCATGTGCATTGCCTGCATCTATCTTCAAATGGTTGGGTTGAGCGAGGTGTTCAGACATTGAGGGATGGATTGAGAAGGACCAAGTTCTCAAGGTTCTTATTTCAATATTGTGTCACACCACAAACAATGACAGGGCTCTCACCAGCTGAATCATTGACTGGTAGAAAACCAAAGTCTCAACTGGATCTGCTACATCCACATGTCAAAGCAAAAGTGGGAAGGAGTCAAGAAAAGCAGAAGGTTTGACATGATCGTGCTAAGAAGAGACATTTTAACCCAAATGATTGTGTTTATATTAGTAATCTTGGCAGTAACAGCACTGGATACCTGGAGTTGTTCTTCACCGTAAGTGGTCCAGTATCTTTGGTAGTGAAATTGAACAGTTATTTGCAGGCACCAAGATCATATTCATATACGCCATAACTCTGAGACAGCAAACATTCCAGTTAACAAAATAGAAGGAAATGTGGCTGTGGAAATTCAACAAGAAATGGTTCTTGTTTTCCTAGGATTTCCAGTGGGCTCTACGTCAGGAGCGGGACATTCTTGCACAGATACTCAACCTACTCCTGTACCCGCAAGTTCAGTTGAACTAAGTTGAGCATCACCAGAGTTCACTCACCAGTGATTTTCAGAAAATATATTTTTTTATTATCCTCATTTTCCATTTTTTCATAAAATATACACCAAACTATAATAACAATCCCCCAACTAGCATCTCTTTCAACATACAAACCCAAATCTCCTCCCTACACCCAAATACAAAATAAGAGAGCCCAAAAGAGATTCCATGGTCATCCCATACATGGTTGACAATAAACAATACACTCAACCCTGCCCGATGGTATCCAATTTTTGAAAGTGCAGGAAAAACAATGCCCATGAATTGTAGAACCCTTCCATCCTCCTCCTCAACTCAAACTTCACCTTCTCGAACATCAAAAATTCCAGCAAGTCCCCTTGCCACGCTGAGGCACAGGGCGGAGAAGCTGACCTCTATCCCAACAGGACCCACCTCGGGCAATCAGCGATGCGAAGGCTAAGACATCCGCACCCGCCTGCAGCCCAGGCTGGGCTCACCAGTGATACTGTGAAGATCACTGCATAATTGCAAAGCTCCTGAAAGACTGAAGTATAATTGAAACATTAGTTAGGCATTAGCTTCATTGTATTTCTGTCTTTAATGGAGATTAAAATATATGGGGGGGGGGGGGGGTGTTAGAAAGTGTTATTATTATGCATCTTCTTTAAATCCATTGCTGATGTCATTAGTAAGTACTGGAACATCACTAGTTGTTACCTGTGTATATTCGTATTTACCTGCCGTTAGTTCTAATTTTATTGTTAGTTATTTCAATGAGCTAGTTGCTCTTGTTTTCATCCGTACTGTATTTTAAATTTTATTTTTATATATTAAACATTAAATTTATGCATTTGGACTACCTTTTGTGGTCAAGTTGTCACAATTAGCAAAGGCAACTGTGAGCCCACTACAGGCAGTCAGGAGAATTTATAATGGGGAATAACAAAATGGTAGAGAAACTAAATAAATACTTTTGTCTGTCTTCACAGAGGAAGATTTTTAAAAAATAGTACTTGCAAAAAACATTGAAGGTTGAAAAATCCCCTCGACCTGAAGATCTATATCCCAGAGTGTTGAAAAAGGGTTTAGAGATAGTAGATCCATCAATGTTCACCTGAAGATCTATACCCCAGAGTGTGAAAAAGGTTTTCGAGGTGGTAGATCCATTAAGATTCATCTTCCAATGTTCTTTAGATTTTGGAATGGCTCCTGCAGATTGGATGATGTGACCTCACCATTTAAGAAAAGAGAGGGAGAGAGAAAACAGCGAGCAATAGACCTGGTAATCTGAAATAAATGGTAGGGAAAATGCTGGAATCTATTATAACTGAACACATCTACGTGGATTAATGAGGGGGAATCACTTTCGGCAAACCCGTTGGGAGTTTTGTCAGGATGCAAGGCAAGAGGACTGTGAAGATGGTTACAAGGAAGATATGGTCAGAGACCCAAATGGGTAGCGTACCTGCTGGCCAGGATCTCTCATCTGAATCTGCTGGAGGGTGCTGCTCAGCAGAGTCCACAGCAGAATAGAGCATTGCTAGTGTTAGCTCTTGTACAACCTCCAGGGTCTCTGGTGAACAGCCTAGAAAGAAGAAACTTCAATCAGGAACATAGCAGTATATTGATGATTTCTTGAGGTATGCTTTGGTTAATTGTGCCAATGCAAATAAGAATGCAAAGCCCATGGGTGTTATATGCAGGGAAGCACTGGCGAATGAGAGAAGTGGCGGGTGAAAAATTCCTTTTGAGGTTGAGACCCCAGATTCCTTATTAATTTGCAGCTGGCTCAAAATGAAAAGACTAAGCTGCTGTATCTGACCTCTAACATCACATTATATACATGCCAATAGTCTATGAGGCTGTCCGCATTCTGGAGTAGCATCTCTCAGGAGTATCCAATGCAGAGTAAAACAAGCATTTTGCTGCTATTGTCCTTCATGACGACCTACATGTGCGAGGTTGGATTTTCCTTTCTCGCAAAGGTGAAGATGGCACAAAGAGACTGGCTAAATTCTGCGCCTGCTGTGTGCATTCCCTCTACTCGAGTGATCCTGATTGGAGTGAGTTTGTGAGGGCCGAGCAAGCTCCCCTCTTGCTCTAAAAGTTAATGAGCATGGCATGGGTCATGAAGTTGGCCGGCATGGGTCCGGAATAGTAATCTTTATTAGTGTCACAAGTAGGCTTACATTAAGTTACTGTGAAAATCCCCTAGTCGCCGCATTCCGGTGCCTGTTCGGGTACACCGAGGAAGAATTCAGAATGTCCAATTCACTTAAGCATGTCTTTCAGGACTTGAGAGAAAACCTGCGCACCTGGAGGAAACTCACGCAGACACGGGCAGAACCTGCAGACTCCACAGACAGTGACCCAAGCAGGAATCAAACCTGGCACCCTGGTACTGCGAAGCAACAGTACTAACTACTGCTACTAAGATGGTTGGCAAAAGTGGGCAGGGAAAAAAAGTCTGAAAAACACTGCTCTACAGTTTGCCCTTTGAGTTTAGAGGAATAAGAGGTAATCTCATTGAAAAATACAAACAGTGAGTGGTACAAATGGGCTGCAGACAACTAGCTTGTATTTCTGACGGAGAAAGGATTTGAGAGTATGATTAATAGGCAGGGTTGCCATCCTACAGATGGGGGCTTGTGTGAAGAACTTTCCCTTAGGAGCCTCTCGAGTAACCTCAGTCCCCTCCCAGCAGTTTATTAATGGGGCGGAGCGGTGAATTTGACGATGTGGAGCTCGGCGAAATACAGACCCCTCTCGGCCCTTCAGCGATTTGCAGAAAGCCAGAACAATTCATATTTGCACCTGCATTTTAAATTGGGAGCACCCAGTCCTGCAGTTGTGCTGTGTTTTCGGGTGCGCTGCCCACCAGCCCGAAATTGTTGACTTCGACAATCCTGGGCACCGGAATACACCGAATGTGCTACAAGATAACACACCCCAGCAGATCAAAACAGGGCAGTTCAAAAAACAGCCTTTTCTTAACAATATACCTGGAAAGACCGATCATTTTGGTGAAGAACCTGGGTGACATTATTTGGATAACAGTGTAACAATGTTGTATGCACGTATCAAGGTTACATTTCGAGGATTAAACGATTTTTGTTACATCATTTCAGTCTTTTATGAAGTCTGTCGGTATCAAAATTCTCCTCCAGGTCTAAAGCCAGGTCTCTTTAAATGTAGCCTATGTGAGGTCTGAGGGAGAGACTGACAGCAACGAGATTGATCGCCACTAAATAAATGCTAATTGTGCAGAGTAGTGTTTTGGTTTATTCTCTCGGCGCGGGTATGTCCCGGAGGAGCCGCTGTGTGTGGATGGGCTTTTCTTTTTTTGGCGGTCATTTAAACCGGTTTAGCGGGCATCTGCAAACGGCCGGGTTGGATCGCAGTGGCGCAAAATTCAAATCCAAACGAGGGAACCTGCAAAGCGGCTTCGCGTGGAAGGTAGCATCTGGTTCCCAAGACGATGGGTTAAGTAAGGGATTGGAGGGCAGGGCGCGCTCTGGGCACGTTGCTATAGCAAATGCATCTCTTGCGGCAGATCTTCCTCGCCCGGTGAAACCAACTTAATCCACAGCGTTCTTCATAACCAACTGTGTGTGTGTGTGTGTGTGTGTCTGCCTGTCTGTCTGTCTACAATACAGCGTTAATAACCTCGGAATTGAATAAATGGAGCGACTGTGATTCTGGAAGGTGACTCTGTTTTAAATAGAATCGGAAAGTTGTTTCAAAATTCAATTCACATTTTGATCTTTTATTGGAGTCTGTCGCAGTATTTAAATCTTTTTACTTGTCTTTCTAGGAGTAGCTGGGTGTCACCCTGTCCAGAATAAAGGGGTTTGCATTCCAATGGGGAGAAATGCTGGTATGGGACAGTATTCTGTGCATGATCCCTTTTCACCAGACGTCTGTCAGGAGCGCTTAAACCTCTTCAAGGAATGGCTGAAAGAATCGTGTATGTTTTTCCTCCTTTTTATATGTTGGGTATACTAAAGCTCATTCCCACTCTGAAGCATTTATTTTGTTTTATAGTAGAGAGCTGAGGTACTGTTGTAGAGGCCAGTATCCGTTGCAGTCGAGGATATACGGTTTTTAATCCGTACCTGTGCTGTTAACTGATCTCTCCTGATTGCTACTGTTGTTTCGCCCTGGGTGAGAAGTTTCAACCATCGTGTTTGGCTGCCGGCTGGTAAATGTTTGGCCCGTTGAGTATATACTTATAAGCAATATATAGTGATGGGGAGGGAGGCAAGTATTACTGATAAGACTGCAACTTCTGTTTTGCAAGCACACATAATAATAATAATCGCTTATTCACAAGTAGGCTTCAGTGAAGTTACTGTGAAAAGCCCCTAGTCGCCACGTTCCGGCATCTGTTCGGGGAGGCCGGTACGGGAATTCAACCCGCGCTGCTGCCTTGTTCTGCAGTACAAGGCAGCTGTTTAGCCCAGTGTGCTAAACCAGCCCCTATGAAGAATCCTTAACTGAATGTAGAACTGCTGATATCTTGATCCTTTAACTCAGTGGGGGAAGTGCACTGTATACAACAGTAAGCTATAAAGGATGGTGCTGAGGAGGAGAAATTTTACGGAACAATATCTGACATGAAAACTGACAAATACAGTTCTATACAAAGTAATATACAATTTATCAAAGCATATTAAATTTAGGACATGCATGTTGGCTTGATGAAAGAAGCAGTTTCCTTGATTCATTTTTAATTTCAAGTGGTTTTGCATCACTTGAATGTTGAACAGTTTGTATGACACTTCTGACACACACAATTGTGCCCGTGCTACAATAAACTGATGGCTAACACTCTGATTTTTGTCCACCCGAACTCTATATTGAACACTGGCTGGGCATCTAATTATTTTAAAACAAATGCTATATCTTCAAAAGATTTCTCTGATCTGACTGCTATTGGAGTGGCTGTTTCCAAGTGGACTGCAGACTGCCCACGGCAGACAATTTTTCTTTTAAGATTAACTCTTCTAGTAACACAATTTTGGCCAATAGAAAAGCTAAGCCAGTTTAAAACTGCAGCGTGGTTCCTAGTGCAAAAAGTAAGTGAACAATCTTGTGTATCAGAATAGGAGCAGGCCATTCAGCCCCTTTGACGTGTACTGCTACTCAATTAAATGTGGATGATCAATATCTCAACATTTGCCTGCCTTTGTTTCATATCCCGTGCGTAACAAAATCATGTGTTTTTTTTTTTTTGGGGGGGGGGGGGGGCTTTGGGCAGGGTGCTTCTCAACTTTGCTCCTTAAATGTTGGTAGCTCCGACTTAAAAAAAAATGATGCATTCCTTGTACCCCTTGGTGAACGGATTGAAGATTTACTTATGATTCTCAGCACTTGCACTATTATATACCCCTAGATATTGAGCTTACAAAGGTATACAGAACTCCAGAGATATTGGCACATAACGTCTGGGTTCCCCAGCGTTACATTTAGAGGGCACCCTTATGATGCCCTGGGATTCTCTCTCTCATGCTCCAATGTGAGGAAGTGCTAACTTCCTCTGGACAATTGCGTTGGGATGGGAACCATCCAAGAAGTCATTTAAATTGGTACATTTGGATGATTCTGCCAGTTTTACCCTGATAGTTACTCTGAAAGAGTCCAAAGTAAAATAACTAACTCCAGAGTAAATATTTAAACACCCAGCCTCCAACGGAACATTCCGCACAAACACAAACCCCCCATGCCACTAGGTCCGACTCTTTCTCTTTCCCCCTCCTCCAATCCCTAAACTTTAAAATTTAGATGCCCTCTGCAGGTTGTCCCTTTAAACCTCCCCTTTTAAGGGAGTGACTTACCTCTCTCTGCCCCAGTTACTCCACGATGATGCTGCTGGGAGCGAGCTTTGCTGCCCCTGACTCACCCTGCCTGCGTGACAGGGGCTTCTGAATTCCAGCACAGGTAATTCTGGCGAGAATTGCAATCCACCAGAGATTGCCACTCTGCAGACGTTACGAGCCATTGCGTCTACCTACAGAAGTGACTAGTGACATTGAACCCAAGGAAAAATAATCAATACTTAAAACCAAAAAAAGTGACTCCAAACTTTGAGGTGTTGCACTGAGGGCTCTTCCTAACTTATATGTAAGAGTGGTTCAAGAAGGTGACTCAACCATCACCCCTAGGGAAGTTGGCAATAGCCAGCAGCAACATCATGTGAAATAATTTTTTTTTAAAAATCCTCACCTATAAAGCACGTTCCTCAGTCATATGATATTAAATCTACATGGGGCCTGAATAGTGCCCAAATCTCCAATCCTCACCCCATTACTCTTGCATCAAGGCAGTAGCATGTGGTGGAATGTATTACATCCTTGGACCTGCTATTGCCTTGATGACTAAGTTTCATGCTGCTAACCCACATTTCCCTCTTAGTAATTCTACCACCAACACTGCCGCCCCACCCTCACTACTTTCCGGCAAGTCCCAGGTGCTGGTGGTAACAAGGTAACTGAGGTAAAAGATTACACTAGTAACTTCATTGTGTTCAATAACCCAATCAAAGTATTCGACTCTGTAAATAGCAAAGCCTGTGGATTGTGTTCATAAGATTTGGATGTCCAAAAATGTCTTAAGTTGGAAATCTGAAACCAACACTATCAAAGGGCAGCAGGGTAGCACAGTGGTTAGCACGGTTGCTTCACAACGCCAAGGTCCCAGGTTCGATTCCCGGCTTGGGTCACTGCCTGCACGGAGTCTGCCGTTCTCCCTGTGTCTCCGTGGGTTTCCTCCGGGTGCTCCGGTCTCTTCCCACAGTCCAAAG
Organism: Scyliorhinus torazame; assembly: GCF_047496885.1. NCBI lineage: Eukaryota > Metazoa > Chordata > Chondrichthyes > Carcharhiniformes > Scyliorhinidae > Scyliorhinus > Scyliorhinus torazame. The sequence continues at coordinate 30,304,317 of NC_092717.1, forward strand.
ATGTGCCGGTTAGGTGGATTGGCCACGCTAAATTGCCCTTTGTGTTCAGAAAGATTAGGTGGGGTTACGGGTACAGGGTGGAGGTTTGGGGCTTAAGTGGGACGCTCTTTCCAAAAGGGCCGGTGCAGACTCGAAGGGCCGAATGACCTCCTCCTGCACTGTAAATTCTATGTTCTAAAATCTCAACTGGGGTCAGACAAGGCTGTATAATAGCCCCCCATTCACATCATCAATGATCAACTGCCCTCTGGTATTCATTACTACATTCTGTCTAGATCGCAACTCTTCCACCTTTGTCACCTCCATGCCAAAAACCACCATAGGTATACATGATCTCCTATTTGTGAAAGGCTGTAGTGTCGTTGCCCACTCTGCATCGGATTTGCAAGTCACTCTCTTGATATATCAACCCCATCTGAGCAGTCAAATATTCAATCCCCTCATGTGCGGTGGAAGGAGATTCTGGATAACGTTGAGCAGTTCCCATACCTTGGCAGCCACCTCTCTAAAGAAAATCCAACACTGGATCAACTGCCTGTAGAGCCTTCAACGAAATATGACAGCAAATGTTTGTCAACAAAGGCCTCCAAGTCAGCAAAAATCCTAGGGAACAGTATCGATGTCATCACCACACTTTTGTACTGCAGTGAAGCCTGGGCTGTGTATCACAACATGCGAGTGCTGGAGAAAATTGAGCAGTAATGCCTCTGCCGCATCCTCTGGATTCAATGAGGCAACCACTGAACAAACACTTGTCCCCTTTGAAGCCATCTCCACAAATATTTGGGCAAAATCAACTTCGATGGACCAGGCACTGTGTCCAGATTGCTGACAACCACCTCCGCCTGCCAGGTCCTGTTTTCCCAACTGTTGAATGACATTCTGGGGAGGACAAAGAAACCGCTTCAAAAACACTCTGAAGCTCTCCTTCCATTGCAGCACATTGACATTAATGACTAGGATGAACTTGCTACCAATCATTCAAAACAGTGACAACTTGTCTGCAAGCTGCATCATGCTCCGAGTCCTAACACATAATGACTAGGCAGAGAAGGGAAGAAAAGGAAGCAAATCCCGCACTCCAGGTCCCAATTCCTCATGGGACATCCAGCTTCATGTACCCAAAGATATGTGGGCCCAGAGTGGCCTGTTCAGTCACTTGAAGACCCGTGGCATAAAAGCGTGACCCGTGAGTAGATATGCTCAAATAGTACAGCTGATGCCGACAAACCAGAATCAGTCTGGCTTTTGTAAATTTTGCGTGGAGTTGTGGATGAAAACGAGAGCTGCCCTATACTTCTGTGTAAGGAGCCCAAATACTGTTGTGATGTGCCATTTGGTAGCTGAAGAATGCTGTGTATTATTATTGGGATACAAAAGTAATTGTTGTATTGCAATTTTTCTATTGTAACAAATTCCCCAGCTCATTATCATATTTATGTTTGCTGGTCCCCTTCCCAGACACTGAAGTTCACTAATGTATGCCTTTTGAGATTTTGTTAACTAGGGAATTAAACCAAGCTTTATCTTTGTGGTTTATTATACATTTTACCAGTTGAGCTGTTGGGCTTTAGGAGAGTTAACAGATCAATAGCAATATTGTTAACCAATTGCTATGATGTAGCGTACATTTATGTATGTTTCGCAAACACTCTGAAAATTACTCTCTTCCCCGTGGCTTTTTTTTTTTAAGCTATCTTAACTTAATCTATTTGAGTAGAGTCTGAGTGTGACACCTTTTATATAACGCAGGTGAAGGTTATGTATTAAGTTTTCAGTTTTTCTTAATGAAGAGAAATTTGATTAATGCAAGTACAATTTCTGGGATTTGAAGTATGTAGTTGCATTGATCGGTTTGGTGCTAACATGTTTTTCAAATGTGACTTTGTCTTTTGTTTACACTGTCAAGCATATTATTTCCTTTTGTGATCCTATCTTTTTCTGTTTTAAGTTTAATTTTAAATTCCCTAAAAGGTGCAACAGAGGGTTGAAATATATATAGATTTTGTATTTGTGAAAATGTCCCAACGAATCAGTTGCATAGGTCTGTAGGACTTTCCTCGATTTTAAAAAAACTCAAAGTTAGACCGTTGATGTCCAAATGGCCGACTTAGTTGAGGTTAAAATGTGCCATATGTCCCCTTGTGGTATTGCCACCAAAAATAGATGGATGATCTTTTTGTGTAAGATGCATCATTTTGCCTTAAATGCCACTTCAAACTTCAATACAAGTAGGGAGGGTGAATAAGTATATTAAGCCAGCAGCTAAACGTGCAGAATTAAAAAGAACACTTCATTCCCCAATATGTGACAATCACCGGTTTGCCCCGGGGAGCTTGGATGGGGGGTTCGGAGTATGGCGAAGGGCGCGAATTGAGAGGATGGGGGACCTGTTTTTAGAGGGGAGCTTCCCTAGCTTGCTCTGGAGGAGAAGTTTGGGTTGGCAAGGGGGAACAAATTTAGATATTTACAGGTGGGGGACTTCCTGCGCAGGCAGGTGTCATCCTTCTCACTCGTACCACTAAGGGGGATCCAGGATAGGGTAGTGTCTAGGGGATGGGTGGGAGAGGGGAGCGTCTTGGACATCTAAAAAGAAGTCATGGGGACGGAGGAGATGCAGACCGAGGAGCTGAAGCATAAATGGGAGGAGGAGCTTGGTGGTGGGATGGAGAATGGCTTATGGGCAGGCGCGTTGAGTAGGGTCAACATGCGTCAGGCTCCGCTTGATCCAATTCAAGGTGGTCCACCGGGCCCACATGACAGTGGCCCGGATGAGTAGATTCTTTGGGGTGGAGATCAGGTGTGTAAAATGTACGGGAGGACCAGCGAACCATGTCTACATGTTCTGGGCGTGTCCAAAACTTGGGGGATATTGGCAGAGGTTTGCGGACGTCATATCCAGAGTATTGAAAACGAGGGTGGCAATGAGTCCAGAGGTGGTGATTTTTGGGGTGTCGGAAGACCCGGGAATCCAGGAGGAGAAAGAGGCAGATGTTCTGGCCTTTGCTTCCCTGGTAGCCCGGAGACGGATACTGCTAGCTTGGAGGGACTCAAAGCCCCCGAAGTCGGAGACCTGGCTAACCGACATGGCGAGCTTTCTCGGCCTAGAGAAGATTAAGTTCGCCTTGAGATGGTCACTGTTAGGGTTTGCCCGGAGGTGGCAACCATTCATCGACTTCTTCACGGAGAATTAATCATCAGCAAGGGGGTGGGAGGGGGGGTTAGGGAAGCGTAGAATAGGAGGTCAATTAGGCGGGTCTTGGCGGGATGGGAGTCGGTGATTGAACTATGTTTATTGTTCTTTGTACATTGTTTTTATACTGTTGCTGTTTGTAATGCCAAAAATACCTCTTTTCTTTTAAAATATATTTTATTGAAGTTTTTCAAACAAAGATTTTCCATTTTTACAACTTAATAATAATAATAAAATGTACATTAACCGTTATTTAAATAATATATTAAACTAACAACAAATGAGAAAGTATTACACAAGAAGCAATTATCCACAACTAGCCTAAAGAGAGAAAGAAAAACAAAACACGAAATAACCCCCCCCCCCCCCCCCCCCCGCCCCCTGGGTTGCTGCTGCTGTCTGTTCTGTTTTTCCATTATCGTTCCGCGAGATAGTCAAGAAACGGTTCCCACCGCCTGGTGAACCCCTGAGCCGATCCTCTTAACGCATATTTTATTCGCTCCAGTCTTATGAACCCTGCCATGTCGTTTATCCAGGCCTCCACGCCCGGGGGCTTCGCTTCTTTCCACATAAGTAGAATCCTTCGCTGGGCTACTAGGGACGCAAAGGCCAACACGTCGGCCTCTTTCGCCTCCTGCACTCCCGGTTCTTCTGCAACCCCAAATATAGCTAACCCCCAGCTTGGTTTGACCCGGACCCCCACCACCTTTTGAGACCACTCTTGCCACACCCTCCCAGAACTCATGTAGTGCCGGACACGACCAGAACATGTGGGTGTGGTTCGCCGAGCTTCCCGAGCACCTCCCACACCTATCCTCCACCCCAAAAACCTGCTCAGTCTTGCTCCTGTCATATGCGCCCTGTGTAGAACCTTAAATTGAATCAGGCTAAGCCTGGCACATGAGGACGAGGAATTTACCCTGCTTAGGGCATCTGCCCACAGCCCCTCCTCAATCTCTTCCCCCAGCTCCTCTTCCCATTTTCCCTTCAGCTCCTCTACCATCGTCTCTCCCTCGTCTCTCATCTCCTTGTATATTTCCGACACTTTACCTTCTCCAACCCATGCCCCCAAAATCACTCTATCCTGGATCCCTTGCGTCGGGAGCTGCGGAAATTCCCTCACCTGTTGCCTCGTAAATGCCTTCACTTGCATGTATCGGAAAGCATTCCCTGGTGGCAACTTATATTTTTCTTCCAGTGCTCCCAAACTCGCAAACGTCCCGTCCACAAACAGGTCCTTCAGCTTCCTAAATGCCAACATTGAAATCCCCCATCTATCCTCCCCGGGACGAACCTGTGGTTATTCCTTATCGGGGACCACACCGAGGCATCCGTCACTCCCCTGTGTCGTCTCCACTGCCCCCAGATCTTCAAGGTCGCCACCACCACTGGGTTTGTGGTGTACCTTTTCGGGGAGAACGGTAGCGGCGCCGTCGCCAGCGCTTTCAGGCTTGTTCCCTTACAGGACGCCATCTCCAGCCTTTTCCACGCCGCACCTTCCTCTTCCCTCATCCACTTACGGACCATCGACACATTGGCGGCCCAATAGTAGTCACTCAGACTCGGCAGTGCCAATCCCCCTCTGTCCCTACTGTGCTGCAGGAACCCCCTCTTTACCCTCGGGGTCTTTCCCGCCCATACAAAGCTCGTAATGCTCCCATCTATTTTTTTGAAAAATGCCTTAGTAATCAGGATGGGGAGGCACTGAAACACGAAAAGAAACCTCGGGAGGACCACCATCTTGACCGCCTGTACTCTGCCCGCCAATGACAGGGGCACCATATCCCACCTCTTAAAAGTCCTCCTCCATCTGCTCTACCAGTCGCGTCAGGTTAAGTTTGTGTACGGTTCCCCAGTTCCTGGCCACCTGAATCCCCAGGTACCGAAAATTCCCTGTCACTCTCCTCAGCGGCAGAGCATCTACCCCCTGCCCTGTTCCCCGGGGTGCATCACAAAAAGTTCGCTCTTTCCCATATTTAATTTATATCCCGAGAACTCTCCAAACTCCCTGAGTATCTGCATTACCTCTGGCATCCCCTCCACTGGGTCCGCCACATATAGCAGTAAATCGTCTGCATAAAGTGACACTTGATGTTCCTCCTCCCCCCCCCCCCCCCCCTCTAAGCACCCCCCTCCACTTCTTCGAGTCCCTCAGCGCTATGGCCAATGGCTCAATTGCAAACGCGAACCGTAACGGGGACAGGGGGCACCCCTGTCTTGTACCCCTATGTAATCGGAAGTAACCCGATCTTTGCCTATTTGTAACAACGCTTGCCACCGGGGCCCCGTACAGGAGTCTAACCCATCTAATGAACCCCTCACCGAACCCAAATCTCTTTAACACCTCCCACAAATAGTCCCACTCCGCTCTATCGAATGCCTTCTCTGCATCCATCGCCACCACTATCTCTGCCTCCCCCTCCGGTGGGGGCATCATCATCACCCCCAGCAACCTTCGTATGTTGGCGTTCAATTGTCTCCCTTTAACAAACCCTGTCTGGTCGGCATGTACCACCCCTGGGACACACTCCTCTATTCTTGTCGCCATTACTTTGGCCAGCAGTTTGGCATCTACGTTTAGGAGGGAGATGGGCCTGTATGACCCGCACTGCAGCGGGTCTTTGTCTCGTTTCAGAATGAACAATATCGTCGCCTCCGACATTGTCGGGGGTAGTGTCCCCCTTTCCTTAGCTTCATTGAAGGTTCTCACCAGAAGCGGGGCCAGCAGGTCCATATACTTCCTATAAAATCCCACCGGGAACCCATCTGGTCCCGGGGCCTTCCCTGCTTGCATATTCCCAATTCCTTTGATCACCTCCTCCACCTCAATCTGCGCCCCAAGACCTGCCACCTCCTGCTTCTCCACCCTCAGGAACTCCAGCTGGTCCAAAAAGTGTATCATTCTCTCTTTCCCCTCCGGGGGTTGGGACTTGTACAGCCTCTCATAAAATGTCTTGAACACCTCGTTCACTTTCCCTGCTCTCTGCTCCATCTTTCCCGTTTCGTCCCTAACTCCTCCGATCTCTCTCGCCGCCCCCCTCTTTCGAAGTTGTTGGGCCAGCAGCCGGCTCGCCTTTTCCCCATATTCATATTGTATTCCCTGTGCCTTCCTCCACTGCGTCTCCGCCTTTCCCGTGGTCAGCAGGTCAAACTCCGTCTGTAGTCTTCGTCTTTCCCTGTATAGCCCTTCCTCCGGGGCCTCCGCATACTGCCTATCCACCCTCAGAATTTCCCCAACCAATCGCTCTCTTTCTTTACCCTCTTGTTTCCCCCTGTGGGCTCTAATGGAAATCAGCTCTCCTCTAACCACCGCCTTCAGCGCTTCCCATACTACCCCCACCTGGATCTCCCCACCGTCATTGACCTCCAGGTATCTTTCGAGGCATCCCCTCACCCTTCCGCATACCCCCTAGTCCGCCAGTAGTCCCATGTCTAATCTCCAAACTGGGCGCTGTTCCTTTTCCTCTCCTAGATCCAGATCCAGATCCACCCAATGTGGGGCGTGATCTGAAACGGCTATAGCCGAGTACTCCGTTCCTGCCACTTTCGGGATCAGTGCCCTTCCCAAGACAAAAAAGTCTATCCGGGAGTATACTTTATGGACGTGGGAGAAGAAGGAAAACTCTTTCCCCATTGGTCTGGCAAATCTCCACGGATCTACCCCTCCCATTTGCTCCATAAATCCCTTAAGCACCTTGGCCGCTGCCGGCCTTCTCCCGGTCCTGGATCTGGACCGGTCCAGCACTGTGTTAAAATCCCCCCCTCCCCCCATTACCAAGCTTCCCGCCTCCAGGTCCGGGATACATCCCAGTATTCGCTTCATGAATCCCGCGTCATCCCAGTTCGGGGCGTATACGTTCACCAGCATCACCGCCTCACCTTGCAATCTGCCACTCACCATCACATACCTGCCCCCACTATCCACCACTATGGTCTTAGCCTCGAACGATACCCGTTTCCCCACCAGTATTGCCACCCCTCTGTTTTTCGCATCTAGCCCTGAGTGGAATACCTGTCCCACCCATCCTTTCCTTCGTCTAACCTGATCCGCCAATTTCAGATGCGTCTCCTGGAGCATAACCACATCCGCCTTCAGTCTCTAAGTGCGCAAACACCCTTGCCCTCTTAATCGGCCCATTTAAACCTCTCACATTCCACGTGATCAGCCGGGTTGGAGGGCCGTTTACCCCCCCCCCCCCCCCCCCCTCGTCGACTAGCCACCCCCTTTTTTTAAGCCAGGTCCCACGCACCCGTCTGTCCCCCGGGCGGCGACCTCCCGTCCCGACCACCTCTTCTCGTATCAGCTCCCCCTTACCCTCAGCAGCAGCAACCCAGTTAATCTCCCTCCCCCCCCCCCCCCCCCCCCCCCCCCGCTAGATTCCCCTCTAGCTTGACTGCTCCCCCCATATTGCTTCCGGGAGTCAGCTAACTCTGGCTGACCTCTGCTTCCCCCGTTTATCCTTTGACCTCCCTGCGTGTGAGGCCCCCTTCCTTCCTGCGCCCTTTTTCCCGCCTCAATTTCCATTGCGCGGGAAAAACCCCGCGCTTCCCTCTCGGCCTCGCCCCTAATGGCGCTGTTCCCTCATTCCCCTTCCCTGTCCCCTTTTCCACCGGCGCCCACATTTCTTCATGTGTCCCCCCTCAGGGGGGACTGTGAATGCAGTAAAACAAAATGGAATTAAAAGTCTAATGATGACCCACAAAACCATTGTTGGTTCTCGCAAAAACCTATCTGGTTCACTAATGTCCATTTGGTGAAGGAAATCTGCCATCCTTACCTGGTCTACCTGTGATTCCAGGTGTGGTTGATTCTCAAATGCCCTCTGAAATGGAGAACAGTTGGGGATGGACATAAATGCTGGCACAACCAATGACGCCCATATCCTGTAAACTATTAATCAAATAAGAGGAAATGGTCAGGATCAAAGAGTAACCACCAAGCACAAACAATGGGAAAGCCATATTTCTGACCGGTAATCTAAATTTCTACATTTACTCTAGAGCAATGTTGATCCAATAGATTTCCATGAAAATTCAAGATTTATTTATTAATTTCTTTACTTGCTCCAGAATTTCAAATGATATTATTTCATAACAACTATTTTGTATTTTTTTTTAGGACTGGAAGCCTTAGTTGTGTTGCCTTTTGTGCAAAGATGTTGAGATTACTGAAGCATTCGTGTGATTTGATAAGTGGGTCTGAGGAACAACAGGCTGATCCTGAAGAAAGTTTCAAATCTTTTGAACGTAGATCATTAGGACAGGACAGTGGTTATGATGAAACTGAAAGCACAACTCCATCTGCTAATTATTCCAGTGGAAATGTAGGAGAGCTTGAATCACTTATGGCCAATATGTCTCCTGTGGTGTGCAAAGAAAAGCGATTCCATACTTGTAAGCCATCATCCTTTTCGGTTGAAAGAAAATGGCGTGATGGGAAAAGAACCAACTTTACTTCACCAACTCTGTTTGAAACACCTAGGGTCAGTGAAAAGACAACCACATTACGGCGGCGACTTCTTGAGTCACGTCAAGCCTCAAGTGCAAGTGTGGAATGTACTGAAGCTGGTGCAGTAGAGCGGTGTTGTACCCGCCTAGGGTACTCTTTTTGTTCAGACAGTTCACTAGATTCTCCTGTGTACTTGAACACTGAAGTCTTGGCAACCAGCACTTTAAAGAATGTGGAAGCTAACACTTCACATAAAACTAAAAGGTATTTGTTTGCACAGCAGCGAACCTCCACAATAGATGACTCAAAGGGTAAAAATGAGTTAACACCTGCTGAATGTATAACTCTTGATCAATCCACTATACATAGTAATCTTGAGTTGAACAGTTTCTCTTTCTCAGAAGACAATGATGAATGCACTTCAGCTGAGCCCTTTGATACACCATCAAACCATGGAAAATCGGAAACACATGCAGGTGACCAGTTCCTTACTCCAGTGAGCAACTTTGTAGTGAGCTTCAATATATGCTTGTCTCACAACAGGACCCCTTCAAATGGCAAATTAGATACCTCAACAACTGAGGACAGTGGTTATAATTCGGTTGGTTTGGAAAAATCTGATTCCTTCTCAAACCATGAATGTTCCTTCCAGGGATTGGTACAAAACCAGAAGAGAACCCCCAAGATTCTAGATTGTAAAAAGTCTCAAAGAAGTTTGGAAAGAACCAAGCGGTTATCCACTCTCGATGAGCGAGGTTCCCAGTCTGAGGCAGAAGATGAAAACAGAGGAGCCCTTCTCTTGAAATCAGGTTGCAACCTAGAGCCTCCCACTAAAGAGAATGAGTTGGTGTTTGAGGAAGAAACACTTGAGGATTCTCTAAAGTTTAAGGATTTGTCTCAAACTCCTGCTTTACAGTTGGTGCAGGAAATGTGCATAAGAAAAAGAAAAAGGCTTGGGAATACCACTGTGGAAGATCCCAGTCAGTCAGAGGAAAACCCATTGGGTGAATCTATGCCATCACTATGTAGACTCATTGGCAGAAAAATGGGTTTAGATGAAGTGGATATTCTGAAAGAACTGTTGAACAGGAATCTGACTCACATCCTCGCTATAATTTTGTGCCACTTAACTGTAGAAGATCTCTGCAGGTAAGATTCTGTTCTATCCCAGAAAGTTGAGGATAGAACTGGAGAAAATATTTACATTTTAATATTGAGTTGCACATTAGAAGTTGGCACTCTTGACCCAACCCGACAATCAGTTGTAGTCTATAGGGGGCTCAAGGTATTTTTTTTTTTTAAATTCGGAGTACCCCATTATTTTTTCCCAATTAAGGGGCAATTTAGTGTGGCCAATCCACCTAACCTGCACATCTTTGGGTTGTGGGGGTGAAACCCACGCAGACATGGAATGTGCAAACCAAACGCCACACAGACAGTGACCCGGGATCGAACCCGGGTCCTCTGCACTGTGGGCAGCAGTGCTAACCACTGCGCCACCATGTGCAAATAATTAAACACCATTAACAGTATGCAAGCAAGGTCTTTCCAATTCTTCATATCAGGCTATTAATAGTCAGTTTCTTTGCCTTCTGCCCCACTATAAACGTTTTTTAAACAAACTTGGAAGTGTGGTAAACTTCTGTATGGATTTTGCAAATTATTGGAACCTTGGAATAACAGGGTGATGGGTTTTTTTGTACCCCCTTTCAGTAACTTCACCATCTACACCAGCTTTAGAGCAGGGTTATCCAACTCTCATCCTGACAAAGGTTTCTATATTACCTTTTTATAACATTAACATTTCAAGTTGAGTACTCTCCAACTGATCCAGGAGGCAGGGCGTTTACTGCAACCTAACCTGCCATCATTGGCTGGAGTGTTGCAGCTATCGGGCCAGTGTCTGGCTGCAGGTTCTGATTTGGCTACCTTACCTGTCGGCCACTGGTCTGACGCACTTCTTTCCACCCTCCCGCTGGCTGCAGATAGTTTGCTGCAGACTGCATTCCCACCATTTATAGCCGTTGTTCCACACAAAAAACACCTTGCATAGACAAACCAGTGAGACTTTTTCTTCTTCCGGGCTTTAAACCTTGTGTTTGAGCGCCATCTAGAGAGGCACGTTTGCAATGCATGAAATTCACCTTCATAGACAGCCGATTCGCACTGGCAGAGGAGGACAAATGTAACATTATAAATGTATTTCTAAATTTGCCAAAACTGCATATTTGATTCTTGCTATGTAGGGGCTACCTATCTGGAACACTCCGCAATGCTACATGTGTGCGGGCAGTCATTGATCAATAAGTCAGTGTTCAATATAGTAATGCGAAAGTAAGCTAATAAATTAGTTTTTTGAAGCCTGCCATAAAAATGCACGTTTATATTGTTTTGATGAATGGCAAGCTACATTTGTGATGCCTCATCGTTTAAAACTTTGCTCACTGACCTCTTGAGTGAGAGAAAGTTAAGTGTGTCCTCTCATGTGACAATATTGGACAACTCCGTTTCAGTGCATCTTCTGTTTCAAAGGCTATAACTGGGCATTTTGCACCCGCAAAACCACCAATCCCAACCCACCAAACCATCTCAAATTTTATTTGTTTGTGGGATTTGGATGTTGCCAGCAATCATGGCTCTTGAGAATCCAAAGTCTGGCCAAAAATTAAGGAATTTAGCTAAATTGCCTCCCTCTCTTGTCTGAGAATTACTGGATATTGGCTTTAAATATCGTCTGGCATCTGTGTGATGTGCAATGTATCTTGCAACTAAATGTGTATTTGGTTTGTTGCCATTTTGCTTTGCAAATGAAATGCTCATTGTATTTGTACCAGAACAAGGAAGGTGAGCAAAATCTGGAAGAAAATTATCAAACAAGATCAGGCAGCATCCCTTCGGAGGAGGAAACAGCACCTTGATGAGATTACAACCCTAAGAGTGGTATGCAGTTTTTTTGGCCCTCAATTCATAATAAGAAAAATAATTTGTTTGTGGTTCTATTTAGTAGCAGATGGGCTACATTCTGTAAGTTCAAGTTTTCTTTAGAAACCCTGGTAATTTCCTTGGAGGATCCACCTTTTAGTAATTTTTATAATAGCATTGAGTTTTGCAATAAATTTGTGGTCAATAGTTTGAAGAAGACTCTAATTAGTGATCATTTGATTTTGTATTTTAAGCGTAAATAACTTAATATATTTAAGCAGCAGTTTCAAAAGTACAATTGAGAATTATATACTTAATTGTCCTTTGACTAGAAGCAATATTCTCTCTAGTCTGCAGAACAGCCCAAAAGTTCCCACTTTTTAAGGGCCCTTTAAGTTACTGCACAAAGAAAAGGGCCCAAGCACTTAAACACATCAGCTGTGCATGTCACAAAAAAATTGAGTGCATTTGTTAGAAGGCATGGCCAGTTTCGCTCTCCCCATTTGTGGCTACACCTGTTGTGTGGTGTTATTTCTGGTGCATCTATACCTGAGTGACCTAGACATCCAATGACCTAGATATACCCATAAACATAGAAAATAGAAGCAGCAGGAGGCCAATCGGCCCTTTGAGCCTGCAAAAGAACCTGGAATCGAAAGAAATTTAAAAAGTGGAAATTTTTCTTATCTGGGTAGCCTAATAATGTCAGATGGGAAAAGTGATCAGGAAATACTTAACACTTGCAAACAAACCTTCCCGTGAATGCCAGACCTCTTGTAAAAATCAGAGCACCTATCTATAGATAGCAGAATGCTACATCTGGTCAACTTTGCTACATGAATGTGAAAGTTGGGATACAAGTCGGACAATGGAAGACAAATTAAAGGCAACAGATACTGTTTCTGAGATGTATCATGAAAATTAGGTGGGCAATACGAGGAAGTTTCGAGGAAAGCAGACTCGCAAGAACAATTTTTGCAGATGATCAAGAGTCAATTGCATGGGCATGTCCTTGAAAGAGAAAAACTGGAACATTTGGTATTGAGGGTAGTAGAGCAAGAGGGAGACAAAGGAGAAAATAGACAGACAGCTTAAGGAAGTCAAACAGGTAAAAATTGGAGAAAATATTGATGTTGACTGTTGCCAAGACTGTGAAAAGTATCATGATTGTGTTGTGCAGTATTAGAATCATAGAAGTTTACAGCATGGAAACAGGCCCTTCGGCCCAACCAGTCCATGCCGCCCAGTTTTTACCATTAAGCCAGTCCCAGTTGCCCGCACTTGGCCCATAACCCTCTATAGAATCACAGAAGTATTGCACCTGAAGAAGTGAGGAATTAAAGTTATGAACCTATAGAATTAAAGTTATAAACCTATAGCATAGCAGACTTAATAAACTGCAAACTTACTCAAAAATAATAATAGGGAACTCCTGTTTTGCTATATTTCAGTAGCTTGCACATTTCCCCCAAAGCTGTAGACTGCTCTTGATTTCACCTTGCATTTTCTGTCCTTTTAACAACAACAAATGTCTTCACTATTACAAAACTGAATATGATTGTTGAATATAATTGTATGTCAACCTGAGAGTTGAAAAGTCGTAGGTTTTGCAAAACAAAATAATGCTGAGGGTCACCTAACTCGCAATACCGAATCCCTAAAAAAAACCATGTACTCAAGAGTTATGTGATGGTATCTCGAATGTGACAACTTCACCATCTGCCAAGATTACAATTCAGCATTCAATTATGGTGAGGTTAGACAACTTGCACGTTGCATTAATGAGTAAAACTTTAAAATATTTTGGGCTCAGTCTATTGATGCCCTAATACTGTGGCATACGTCTGCCTTTGTTTGCAGTGCACCTGATCAGCAAAGATCTTTGGTCTTGTGGTGGGCCATCCTCTTCCTGACTTGGAATAGTACTTTAGGTGAACAGCGGTGCAGTGTTATACCATACAATACTAGGATACAGTCCATCTGATTCCTATACATTTGAGTTCTGAAATCCTCACGTGAAGAGTCTAGGCTTGTGTTGCAATTGACAATCCAGTCCATTTTCAAAATATTGGGTGGCACTAACTTTGGGTTGTAAACATCTATTTATTGTGGAAGAAGGTAGAATTTCACAGTTGAGTTTATAGGTAGATTTGGGAGTATAGGGTCTATGTTTAAAATAATGAAGGGTTTTGATAAATAAGGAGAAACTGTTCTCCGTGACCAGAGCAGTAACCAGAGGACTGATTTAAGGTGATTGACAAAAGAGCCAACGACATCAGGAATTTTTTTTAACAAGTGAGTTGTGACCTGGAATGCACAACCTGAAAGAGACATTAAATAGTAACACTTAAAAAGAAATTGGAAAAATATGGGGAAAAAGGAATGACATTAATTGGATCGCTCCATCAAAGAACTGGAATAACCAAAGACCTGGAATAACTGCCTCCTGTACTGTATCATTTTACAATTGTACACTGTCAACTGAATCTTTGATCCTTTCTGAGCATCTGTCCCAGTGAGCAAATACATTGCAAGGATTCCTTGCTTTTGCATTCCCCTTCCTATCCCTAGTTCAAATTTGTACCGGTGACATTTATTGAAGCATTCGGGTCAATAGTAATTTTATAAGTGTCAAAGTTAGTGGGCAGCTTGGTGGCACAGTGGTTAGCACTGCTGCCCATGGCGCTGGGGACCTGGGTTTGAATCCCGGCCTTGCATCACTGTCTGTGTGGAGTTTGCACATTCTCCCTGTGTCTGCGTGGGTTTCAACCCCACAACCCAAAAGATGTGCCGGGTAGGTGGATTGACCATGCTGAAAATTGGGTACTCGAAATTTATAAAAAGGAAAAAAAATTGTCAATGTTAAATGAGTATAATGTAAAGTATGAATTCAACAGATTTTTTTTTCCTGCCCTCCATCCCATGAAGTTTCCACATTAAATAAAAATTATATCCAATCTATAAATGTCCTGAAGTGTTTGATTGACAGGAGAAAACATGTATGTTTTGAAGTTGACATTTTCTCATCATTCACCTGGGGTACCAAACTGAATAATTTTGTTCAACAGCATAGCCTTCCTTGGGCCGCAGATGCTGAAACCAGATGTAATCTCCCAAGTCGTTCTGCTTTGAAATCTGTTCAGGCACAAGCAAGGGTTGCCATCACTCTCACTCCATCCACTCAGCCTGAAGTCACTCCAGGTGGATGCAGCGGTGTTTCTAAGTCAACGAGTAAACGAGAGGAGTTTTTAAAGGTAAGTTAAAAGAAACCTTTTGGAGCCTTCTGCAAACAGTCAACATTCAGACAATACTGCTTTAAAAAATTCAGTTGCAAAGCAAGTAGAACTGTTTAAATGTGGAGTACTTCGAGAACCACTGACCGCATTGAAGCAGCTGCTTTGGAGTAACAGTAGTTTGTTGAAAATAAACCCAAATGCTATTTGTATAGCTGGTGTTATAAGCAGTTTATTTTCTGTAAACCACTTATTTCTGTGTAGGCTTATTACTTAGATTAGATATACAATATAGTGCAATTGTTTAATACAGAAAGACTGTTTAGGATCAATTATTGGTATTTCTTTCAATTTGCTGTTTGTGTATCTGAATTATGGAGAAAACGCTGCAGGATTCTGTTCCTATTATCACATTAGTTAACCTTCTGCTAGAAGTGACAGCATTATGGGGACTGTGCTGGCTGCTAATGCTTATTCTTCATGGCAATGTAGTAGACGTTTTCTGCTCTGAATTTGTGCCCTAAGGAAACGATAACTTTTAAGGACGATTAATGTACATCTTCTCACCACCAGGTTGCCAAAACACTATTTAACGATGAGGCTCTAAAACCGTGCCCTCGGTGCCAGTCGCCTGCCAGGTACAACCCAATGAAGAAACGAGGCCTCTGCAGTCGAGAAGAATGTGCATTTGACTTCTGCACGCAGTGCTTTTGTATTTTCCATGGATCCAAAGAATGTGGCAGCAGGTCTGCAAAACGTTTGGGCAATAAAGAAGGACCACCAGGAAGCGCTCAAAGCAAGCGGAATTTGAAGCGATTGTAAATTTGTATATATATGAAAACCTATGAACCTTCTGCTCCCCACAACCTCATGGGTTTTCGGAGCAGCTTGTGCACCTGTATCAAAACATTTACTTGTTATTTATAAATTTGCGTAAACTATTTTCTAGCTAACGGGGAGGGGGGTGTGTGGAATTTTCAAGGGAAGATTATAAAATGTTCCCCATCTCTTATATTAAGCTGCATATATGTTTTTAGCTGGGTTTTTTCTTAGTCTTCAGAATAACTCCTACCATTTGGTAGCACTCCAAAGATGTGATCGAGGGCAATAGTTAAATAAGGCAATCCAAGATCAATGAATATAGGATCAGTAAAGTTTAATCACTGGACCAGTGTTACCAGCTGATTGCTGCCTTAAATTAAATGAATGGGGTAATACATTTGCAAACTATTTTCCCCCCCTACTCCCTCCCCATCTTTTTTTTTAATTAGAAAATTTTAGTGGATAGACACTGAAGAAATGAAGACCACAGATTTGAAATCTAACTTTCGTCCATTGTTTCAGATGTTTGTGAAGAACTGTTAATTGTTGACTGTGCCCAAATTCGAGACAGCAGGTATGTGTAGATTTGAGAGCTTTGAATGTATATAGTTTTTATATGTGCTAATAGAAATTTTGTCTTTTAAGTGGATTTTAATATGTTACACCTAATAAAGTTTTTAATAAAAGTTTAAAAAAATGGTGTGAATGCATTTCCTTCACAGCCTTCAAACTCTGCAGTTTTGTGAAGTCTATCTTTTTCTCAATTTCAAATTGCCTGCAGGCATTACAAGCCTATTGCAGATGTAATTTAATGCAGTGTATAAATATAAAGTAAGAAATGTAGAGTTGAAGCGGAAAATATCAGTTTACGGTCCGACGTCTCTTTCTTCAGGTGGCTATTGTCTTCAGCTGCAATGATTAACCAGGAAGGCCATGTTTTGATGGTATTTTGCTTTTCAATTAGGCTTTAGGTTAATGTACAGAGCATCAGAAGTTTGTGTGAAATGAAGTGTCCCACCATTTATGCTGAACTTTTACAAAAATTATTGGTTTATCTTGGAGTGGTTTACTAATGCACTAATCCCATCACTTCTTATCAGAGCAACACCACCACCTTTTTCCTTTTTGACTATATTTCCGAAATGTTGAATATTGAGTTCCCAGTCTTGGTCATCCTGTAGCCATGGTTTTGTATGGCAATTTGATCATACCCATTTACCTCAATTTGTGCCTTTTGGGTTCCTCTATCCTAGGCTTCCTTAACACTATATGTAAGAGAACATGTCAAGGTTCTGTTGAGAAGGGGGGAGGTAATGATGAAGTGGTATGAGCACTGGACTAATTGTAGGGTATGCTCTGGGGACTTGGGTTCAAATCCCACCATAGAAAATGATGGAATTTAATGGTAGCACAGTGGTTAGCACTGTTGCTTCACAGCGCCAGGGACCCGGGTTCAATTCCCGGCTTGGGTCACTGTCTGCGCGGAGTCTGTACGTTCTGCCTGTGTCTGTATGGATTTCCTCCGGGTGCTCTGGTTTCCTCCCACAGTCCAAAGATGTGCGGGTTAGGTGGATTGGCCATGATAAATTGCCCCGTAGTGTACAAACGTTAGGTGGTGTTGCTGGGTTTCGGGGACAGGGTGGAGGTGTGGGCTTAGGTAGGATGCTCTTTCAGAGGCACGTGTAGACTCGATGGGCCTAATAGCCTCCTGATGCATTGTAATTTCTATGAAAGTTAATAAACATCTGGAAATAAAAGCCTAATGGTGACCATTAAACCATTGTTTAAAAACCTACCTGGTTCACTAATGCTCTTTAGGAAAGGAAACCTGCTATCCTTACCTGGTCTGTCCTACATGTGACTCCAGACCTACAGCACTGGGACCCTCTTGCTCTTTATCTCTCTTCCTCTTCATTTCTCTTTTTTCTCTTCTCCCTCTCTCCCCCTTTTCTCTCTTCCCCCCTTCTCTCTCTCTCACTCTCTCAATCCTGGTGCAATGAAGAATTTAGGAGGGCATGTGAGGAGCAACACCAGGCATACTTAAAAATTAAATGTCAACCTGGGGAAGCTTCAGCACAGGACCCACTTGCATGCCTAACAGCAAGTAATAGAGCTAAGCAATTCCACAATCTCCAGTTGTGAATGTTGATGGACAATTAAACAGCACACTGGAGGAGGAGACTCCCCAAAGATCCCCATCTTCAACGATGGAGGAACCCAGCCCATCCATGCAAAAGATAAAATTGAAGCATTCGCAACAATCTTCAGCCAGAAGTGCCAAGTGGATGACTCATCTCTGCCTCCTCCGGAGGTCCCCACTGTCACAGATTTCAGCCAATTCGATCCCACTGTCACAGATTTCAGCCAATTCGATTCACTCCAAGTGATATCAAAAAATGGCTGAAGATGCTGAATGCTGCAACGATCAGGGCCCCTCACAATATTCCGGCAATAGTACTGAAGGTTTGTGCTCTAGAACATACAGCATCCCCAACCAAGCTGTTCCAGTAAAGCTGCAATACTGGCATCTACCCAGCAATGTGGAAAATTGCCTCTGTATATCCTGTACACTAGAAACTAGACAAATCCAACCCAGCCAATTACAGTCCCATCAGTCTAATCTTGATCATCAGAATGCAATGGAGGGGATCATCAACCGTGCTATCTAGCGGCACTTACTTAGCAATGACCTCCTCACTGATGCTCAGGTTGGGTTACACCAGGGTCGCTCAGCTCCTGACCTCATTACAGCCTTGGTTCAAACACAGACAAAAGAGTTGAACTCCAGAGGTGATTTGAGAGTGTCTGCCCTTGACATCAAGGCAGCACGGTAGCATAGTGGTTAGCACAATTGCTTCACAGCTCCAGGGTCCCAGATTCGATTCCTGGTTTGGGTCACTGTCTGTGCGGAGTCTGCACGTTCTCCCCATGTGTGCGTGGGTTTCCTTCGGGTGCTCCGGTTTCCTCCCACAGTCCAAAAATGTGCAGGTTGGGTGGATTGGCCATGCTAAATTGCCCTTAGTGTCCAAAATTGCCCTGCGTGTTGGGTGGGGTTACTGGGTTATGGGGATAGGGTGGAGGGGTGCTCTTTCAAAGAGCCGGTGCAAACTCGATGAGCCGAATGGCCTCCTGCACTGTAAATTCTATGAAGAGCATCTGACAGAGTATGGCATTAAGGAGCCCGAGCAAAACTAGAGTCAATGGAAATCCGGGGGGGGAGGGGGGACTCTCCACTGGTTGGAGTCATACCTGGCACAGAGGAAGATGGTTGTGGTTGCTGGAGATCAATCTTCTTCGTTCCAGTTCTTCACTGCAGGTGTTCCTCCGGTAATGGGCTAGACCTGACCGTCTTCAGCTGCTTCTTCAATAACCTTCGGTCGTAAGGTCAGAAGTAGGGATGTTCACTGATGACTGCACAAATGTTCAGCACCACTCACAACTCCTCGGGTACAAAAGCAGCACATGCACAAATGCAGCAAGACTTGGACAATATCCAGGTTTGAACTGAAAAGTGGCAAGTAACATTTTTGTCTCAAGTGCCAAATGACTATCTACAACAAGGGAGAATCTGACCATTGCTGCTTGACATTCAATGACACTACTATCGCTGATTACCCCATTGGGGTTACCATTGATGAGAAACTGAACTGGGCTAGCCATATAAATACTGTAGCTGCAAGAGCAAGTCAGAGGCTAGGAATGCTGCAACAAGGCACAAGTCAAGAATCTGATGGAATACTCTGCACTTACCTGGATCAGTGCAGCTCCAACAACGCTCAAGAACCTCGACACCACCCAGGACAAAGCTGCCCACTTGATTTCTACCCCTTCCAAAAACATTCACTCCCTCCACCACCGACAAACAGTGGCATCAGTGTGAACCATCTACACGATGCATGGCACGTACTCACCAAGGTTCCTTAGGCAGCTCATTTAAAGCCCTGTACCATCTAGAAGGACAAGGGCAGCACTCCCCATCCTGACTTGAAACCATCACCAGTCACTTGGTCAAAATCCTGGAGCTCCCTCCCTAACAGCATGGTGGGTGTACCTACACCTCAGAGACTGCAGCAGTTCAAGAAGGTAGTGACCACGAGCTTCTCAAGAGCAACTAGGAATGGACACTAAATGCTGGCCTAGGGGCGGCACGTGGCGTAGTGGTTAACACTAGGACTGCGGCACTGAGGACCCTGGATCGAACCCGGCCTTGGGTTACTGTCCAGGTGGAGTTTGCATATTCTCCCCATATCTGTGTGGGTTTCACCCCCACAACCCAAAGATGTGCAGGTTTGGTGGTTTGGCCACACTAAATTGCCCCTTAATTGGAAAAAAAATAATAATTGGGTACTCTAAATTTAAAAATAAATGCTGGCCTAGCGAGTGAGGCCCACATCCCGTAAATGAACAAAAAGAAGAGAGGTATTTCACCTAAACATTAAGTCTCTTCTCCATCACTCCCACTTCCTCAAATATTGCCTGACTTAGTATTTTCTTTTTTCAAGAGTATAACCACAGTCGTTGTTCTATTTTATATGCATGTACTTATGAAATTTGAACCCATGATTTTGATTTAAAGCCCAGTGTATTTTATGCCGTATCGGACAAAAGAATACACATTCCATATGCTGGACTTCGTTCTCTCGGAAATCAATTACAAATGCCTAAAATGAGGAAGCCTTTTTAGCAGTCAAAAATCAGCACAGGTTAAGTATTAAACAATGCCATCTCAGTGACACCAGTTGAGATATACTGCTGATAGAATCATAATGCTGCAGGTCGTGGAAATCTGAAATAAAAACAGAAAATGCTGGGGGGAAAACTCAGCAAGTCTGGCAGCAGCTGTTGCGAGAGAAACAAGAGTTAACATTTCAAGTCGAATATGACTCTTCGGAATTCATTGTACTTCTGGACTGCTGATTCCCAAGCAGTATGATGCAAGCATCTGCATGCTCCATTCTATATACATCTTGGAGCAAAATGGAGTACCCAACGTATGACTTCTTTGTCTAACCTTTTCGGCGGGAGGAGGAGGAGCAGTCTCTGTCAGGGAGAGAACCTGAGAACATCTAAGACACTCAGAAGGTAAGTAAGTGATTTTTACTCATTTTTACTTTTATACCTTTTTCAAATTGTGTGTGTCGGGGGGAATCTGAAGTGACATCACAGAAAAGCTGTGGCCTGAGTGGCTGGTTGGGAATCTACACTAAATTAAAAAAATTAAGCATTGGTAACTAATTAAACATAATTACTGAATTATAATTTAGAGGGATATCTAAGCCAGAGATCGGAGAGTACTATATTTAGCTTTCGCATTTCTATTAGAAATCTAGTGCTAGGAAACAGATAGTTAACAGTAATTTTGAAATTTTAAAAAAATATATTTAAAAAAATTTTTTTTAAATTTTAATTAATTGACGCAATGTCAGTTAGAGGGGTGCAGTGCTCTGACTGTGAGATGTGGCAGGTCTGGGAGGCTTCCAGCGTCCCGCGTGGCTTCATCAGCAGAAAGTGCACCAAACTGGAGCTCCTCACAGACCGCATGGTTCGGTTGGAGCAGCAATTGGATGCACTTAGGAGCATGCAGGTGGCGGAAAGCGTCATAGATCGCAGTTATGTAAATGTGGTCACACCCAAGGTGCAGGCAGAGAAATGGGTGACCACCAGAAAGGGCAGGCAGTCAGTGCAGGAATCCCCTGTGGTTGTCCCCCTCTCGAACAGGTATACCCCTTTGGATACTGTCGGGGGGGATAGCCTATCAGGGGAAAACAGCAGCAGCCAGAGCAGTGGCACCACGGCTGGCTCTGATGTTCAGAAGGGAGGGTCAAAGCGCAGAAGAGTAATAGTAATAGGGGACTCTATAGTCAGGGGCACAGATAGGCGCTTCTGTGGACGTGAAAGAGACTCCAGGATGGTATGTTGCCTCCCTGGTGCCAGGGTCCAGGATGTCTCCGAACGGGTAGAAGGCATCCTGAAGGGGGAGGGCAAACAGGCAGAGGTTGTTGTACATATTGGTACTAACAACAGAGGCAGGAAGGGGCATGAGGTCCTGCAGCAGGAGTTCAGGGAGCTAGGCAGAAAGTTAAAAGACAGGACCTCGAGGGTTGTAATCTTGGGATTACTCCCTGTGCCACGTGCCAGTGAGGCTATAAATAGGAAGATAGAGCAGCTAAACATGTGGCTAAACAGCTGGTGTAGGAGGGAGGGTTTCCGTTATCTGGACCACTGGGAGCTCTTCCGGGGCAGGTGTGACCTGTATAAGAAGGACGGGTTGCATCTAAACCGGAGAGGCATAAATAGCCTGGCCGCGAGGTTTGCTAGTGTCACACGGGAGGGTTTAAACTAGTATGGCGGGGGGTGGGCACAGGAGCAATAGGTCAGAAGGTGAGAGCATTGAGGGAGAACTAGGGAATCGGGACAGTGTGGCTCTGAGGCAGAGCAGACAGGGAGAAGTTGCTGAACACAGCGGGTCTGGTGGCCTGAAGTGCATATGTTTTAATGCAAGAAGTATTACGGGTAAGGCAGATGAACTTAGAGCTTGGATTAGTACTTGGAACTATGATGTTGTTGCCATTACAGAGACCTGGTTGGGGGAAGGGCAGGATTGGCAGCTAAACGGTCCAGGATTTAGATGTTTCAGGCGGGATAGAGGGGGATGTAAAAGGGGAGGCGGAGTTGCGCTACTGGTTCGGGAGAATATCACAGCTGTACTGCGGGAGGACACCTCAGAGGGCAGTGAGGCTATTTGGGTAGAGATCAGGAATAAGAAGGGTGCAGTCACAATGTTGGGGGTTTACTACAGGCCTCCCAACAGCCAGCGGGAGATAGAGGGGCTGATAGGTAGACAGATTTTGGAAAAGAGTAAAAACAACAGGGTTGTGGTGATGGGAGACTTCAACTTCCCCAATATTGACTGGGACTCACTTAGTGCCAGGGGCTTAGACGGGGCGGAGTTTGTAAGGAGCATCCAGGAGGGCTTCTTAAAACAATATGTAGACAGTCCAACTAGGGAAGGGGCGGTACTGGACCTGGTATTGGGGAATGAGCCCGGCCAGGTGGTAGATGTTTCAGTAGGGGAGCATTTCGGTAACAGTGACCACAATTCAGTAAGTTTTAAAGTACTGGTGGACAAGGATAAGCGTGGTCCTAGGATGAATGTGCTAAATTGGGGGAAGGCTAATTATAACAATATTAGGCGGGAACTGAAGAACATAGATTGGGGGCGGATGTTTGAGGGCAAATCAACATCTGACATGTGGGAGGCTTTCAAGTGGCAGTTGAAAGGAATTCAGGACCGGCATGTTCCTGTGAGGAAGAAGGATAAATACGGCAATTTTCGGGAACCTTGGATGACGAGAGATATTGTAGGCCTTGTCAAAAAGAAAAAGGAGGCATTTGTCAGGGCTAAAAGGCTGGGAACAGACGAAGCCTGCGTGGAATATAAGGAAAGTAGGAAGGAACTTAAGCAAGGAGTCAGGAGGGCTAGAAGGGGTCATGAAAAGTCATTGGCAAATAGGGTTAAGGAAAATCCCAAGGCTTTTTACACGTACATAAAAAGCAAGAGGGTAGCCAGGGAAAGGGTTGGCCCACTGAAGGATAGGCAAGGGAATCTATGTGTGGAGCCAGAGGAAATGGGCGAGGTACTAAATGAATACTTTGCATCAGTATTCACCAAAGAGAAGAAATTGGTAGATGTTGAGTCTGGAGAAGGGTGTGTAGATAGCCTGGGTCACATGGAGATCCAAAAAGACGAGGTGTTGGGTGTCTTAAAAAATATTAAGGTAGATAAGTCCCCAGGGCCTGATGGGATCTACCCCAGAATACTGAAGGAGGCTGGAGAGGAAATTGCTGAGGCCTTGACAGAAATCTTTGGATCCTCGCTGTCTTCAGGTGATGTCCCGGAGGACTGGAGCATAGCCAATGTTGTTCCTCTGTTTAAGAAGGGTAGCAAGGATAATCCTGGGAACTACAGGCCGGTGAGCCTTACTTCAGTGGTAGGGAAATTACTGGAGAGAATTCTTCGAGACAGGATCTACTCCCATTTGGAAGCAAATGGCGTATTAGTGAGAGGCAGCACGGTTTTGTGAAGGGAAGGTCGTGTCTCACTAACTTGATAGAGTTTTTCGAGGAGATCACTAAGATGATTGATGCAGGTAGGGCAGTGGATGTTGTCTATATGGACTTCAGTAAGGCCTTTGACAAGGTCCCTCATGGTAGACTAGTACAAAAGGTGAAGTCACACGGGATCAGGGGTGAGCTGGCAAGGTGGATACAGAACTGGCTAGGCCATAGAAGGCAGAGAGTAGCAATGGAAGGATGCTTTTCTAATTGGAGGGCTGTGACCAGTGGTGTTCAACAGGGATCAGTGCTGGGACCTTTGCTCTTTGTAGTATATATAAATGATTTGGAGGAAAATGTAACTGGTCTGATTAGTAAGTTTGCAGATGACACAAAGGTTGGTGGAATTGCGGATAGCGATGAGGACTGTCGGAGGATACAGCAGGATTTAGATTGTCTGGAGACTTGGGCGGAGAGATGGCAGATGGAGTTTAATCCGGACAAATGTGAGGTAATGCATTTTGGAAGGTCTAATGCAGGTAGGGAATATACAGTGAATGGTAGAACCCTCAAGAGTATTAAAAGTCAAAGAGATCTAGGAGTACTGGTCCACAGGTCATTGAAAGGGGCAACACAGGTGGAGAAGGTAGTCAAGAAGGCATACGGCATGCTTGCCTTCATTGGCCGGGGCATTGAGTATAAGAATTGGCAAGTCATGTTGCAGCTGTATAGAATCTTAGTTAGGCCACACTTGGAGTATAGTGTTCAATTCTGGTCGCCACACTACCAGAAGGATGTGGAGGCTTTAGAGAGGGTGCAGAAGAGATTTACCAGAATGTTGCCTGGTATGGAGGGCATTAGCTATGAAGAGCGGTTGAATAAACTCGGTTTGTTCTCACTGGAACGAAGGAGGTTGAGGGGAGACCTGATAGAGGTATACAAAATTATGAGGGGCATAGACAGAGTGGATAGTCAGAGGCTTTTCCCCAGGGTAGAGGGGTCAATTACTAGGGGGCATAGGTTTAAGGTGAGAGGGGCAAGGTTTAGAGTAGATGTATGAGGCAAGTTTTTTTACGCAGAGGGTAGTGGGTGCCTGGAACTCGCTACCGGAGGAGGTGGTGGAAGCAGGGACGATAGTGACATTTAAGGGGCATCTTGACAAATACATGAATAGGATGGGAATAGAGGGATACGGACCCAGGAAGTGTAGAAGATTGTAGTTTAGTCGGGCAGCATGGTCGGCACGGGCTTGGAGGGCCGAAGGGCCTGTTCCTGTGCTGTACGTTTCTTTGTTCTTTGTTTGTTCTTAACTGTAACTGTCCATTAGTTTAGCAAGCTGGTCAGAATTGAATAATGATGGTGTTTGCAATTGTTCATTGGGGCTCGTTTTGTTACATTGTCAGATTGTGGGAGCACATACTACTGATATTTGACCTATTAAAATGTCTAAAACAAAAGTGATGCATGAATAGTTAGAATTAGCAAACTCCACTTAATGTGTGTCCAATACATTTTTAGAAGTACTAATGAGGAAAGCTCAAAGCAACTGGTTTAAATTTTAGAAAGATACGTAAATCAAGACTTGTGACTTTCCTCATTTTCCATCGGCATACTATTCTTCTAGTGAAAGAAATAGCTTTGTACGGTATTTTGGTTTGGAAAAACCTGTTCTAGTTTGTATTATAATGTTCTATTCATCTGCCTAAAATGTCCACTAACCCTTGCTAAATCATGGAGCTGGATTCTCCGCCCCTGCCCCGACGCCAAGATCGTGTTCGGTGACGGGACGGAGAATCCGTTTGGGCACACAAAATCGGGAGTGGCGCCGGTTCTTCAATTCTCCGCCCCCCGAAAATCGGCATACTGGTGGAGTACGCCGCGCCAAGTATCAACCACCTCAGGCCATTGTCTGAGGCCCGTCACGCGATGCTCCGTCCACAACTGACTGAATTATCAACGGTGTGGGACTTGTGTGGTCCCACCGTCCGTGACCCTCGCGTGTACTCAGTCCGGGGCCGCCACAGTCAGGGGAGGGCTTCATTCGGGGCTGGGGGCAATGTGTGCGGGCGGTCCGGGGCACGCAAGTGGCTGATGCGGGGCACTATTTTGCTGTGAAGTACATAGTTTCAGCAGTTAAGTTGGACTGGAAGTTTTGGGTTGGGAAAGGATCCACCAGAGTTGAAGTCTTAAAGCTTCAAAGGTACTTGTATGTATGTTCGAGTTACGTTGGCTGAGCTAAAGTCTTGAAGGACCAGGTGAGTCAAGAGGCCAGGTTCTAGTAACCAAGAGAAGACCCCAGAAATCCTGGAATTCGCAAAAAAGTCAGACACGCATCGAATTTGTGTTTCATGCCATGCCCTCGACTAATTAAATGAATATTGTCCAATAAATCTGTTAGTTTGCATTCTAAATTAGTGATCATCCTTTTTGCCAATGTGGCTATTCTTGACCAGAATTTTTGTGCTTTCGGATTTAGTAGAGTCAAAATCCTTACACCTTGCATGATGACATCACGTGGCGCATGGCTTGGTGCCGGATTCAAATGAACATCGGGAGATGTGTACAGAGAGTGCTAGATTCTTGTGGAACAACTTTCTTCGAGGTCCGCAGTGAGCACCATCACTATACAATAGAATCCCTAGAGTGCAGAAGGAGACCATTGAGCCCGCTGAGTCTGCACCCACCCTCTGAAAGAGCACCCTACCTAGGCCCACTCCCCCACCCTATCCCCATAACCTCACCTGACCTGCACATCTTTGGAATGTGGGAAGGACCCGGAGGAAACCCACACAGACACTGGCAGAACATGCAAACTCCACACAGTCACCCAAGGTGCAAAAAAAAAAAGAGCCTGCTACCTCCCTTGCAGGTCCCACCTTCATTAACCCCCTACTCTAAACTAAACTAACCCGCCCCCCCCATTCTGCTTACGATTAATTTTCTGCAAATAAGTCGACGAACGGTTGCCACCTCCAGGCGAAACCTAACAGTGACCCTTTCAAGGTGAACTTGATTTTCTCCAGACAGAGAAAGCTAGCCATGTTAGTAAGCCAGGTCTCCGACTTCGGGGGCTTTGAGTCCCTCCAAGCTAATAGTATCCGTCTTCGGGCTACCAGTGAAGCAAAGGCCAGAACGTCTGCCTCTTTCTCCTCCTGGATTTCCGGATCTTCCGACACCCCGAAATTCGCCACCTCCGGACTCAGTGCCACCCTTGTTTTTAACACCGTGGATATGATGTCTGCAAACCCCTGCTAGAATCCCCTGAGCTTTGGGCATGCTCAGAACATGTCGACATGGTTCGCTGGTCCCCTTGCACGCCTGTCTTCTACAGCAAAGAACCACCGGGCCACTGTCATGTGAGCCCTGAACGACCTTGAACTGTATCAGACTGAGCCTGGAACATGTTGTGGATGCGTTTATTCTACTCAATGCATCCGCCTAGAGACCATCCTCTATCTCTCCTCCTAACTCTTCTTCCCATTTGCGCTTCAGCTCCTCAGTCTGCGTGTCCTCTGACCCCATGAGCTCCTTATAGATGTCGGTGACCTTCCCTTCTCCCACCCTCACTCTGGAAACTACCCTATCCTGAATCCCCTTTGGTGGTAGGAGCGGGAAGGTTGAGACCTGTCTACACAGGAAGTCCCGCACCTGCAGCTACCTAAATTTGTTTCCTCTCGCCAATTCGAATTTCTCCTCCAGCTCCCTCAAGCTAGGAAAGCTCCCTTCTATAAACATATCCCCCATCCTCTCAATTCCTGACCTCTGCCATCTCCGAAATCCCCCGTCCATCTTTCCCGGGGCAAACCAGTGGTTATTACAAATTGGGGACCAGACCGATGCTCCCTCCGCTCCCACATGCTTCCTCGATTGCCCCCAGACTCTCAGGGCTGCCACCACCACGGGGCTGGGTGGAGTACCGTGCCGGCGGGAACGGCAGAGGCGCCGTTACCAGCACCCCCAAACTGGTGCCCTTGCATGAAGCCGCCTCCATACGCTCCCATGCCAACCGCCGAATAATAGTTACTTAAGTTTGGCAGCGCCAGCCCGCCCTCTCCCCGGCTCCGCTCAAGCATCCCCTTTTTTACTCGCGGGGTCTTGCCCGCCCATACAAAGCCCGTGACAACTTTGTTAACACGTTTAACGAAGGAGCGCAGAATAAAGATGGGGAGACACTGGAACACAAACAGGAATCTCGGAAGGACCGTCATCTTCACCGTCTGGACCCTCCCAGCTAGTGACAGCGGGAGCGCGTCCCACCTCTGAAAATCATCCTTCATTTGGTCTACCAGAAGGGCCAGATTAAGTTTGTGTAACCATTCCCACGCCACTTGGATGCCTAGATACCTAAAACTTCCCCCTACCACTCTAAACGGCTGTTCCCCCAGTCGCCTCTCCTGTCCCCTTGCCTGGATCGCGAACATCTCGCTTTTCCCCATATTTAGTTTGTACCCCGCAAACCGGCCAAATTCCCCCAGAATCCTCATGATTTCTTCCATCCCCCCCACTGGGTCCGACACATACAGGAGCAGGTTGTCTGCGTAAAGTAAGACTCTGTGTTCCACTGCCCCCCGGACCAACCCCTTCCAGCCCCTTGAGGCTCTCAGCGCAATTGCCAGCGGTGGGGAGGGGGGGCACCCCTGCCTCGTCCCCCGGTGTAGCCTAAAATAGTCCGATGTCCTATTCGTCCGTACGCTCGCCACAGATACCTGATACAGCAACCTGACCCAGTCAATAAAGCCCCGTCCAAATCCAAACCGTCCCAGCACCTCCCACAAATAGTCCCATTCTACTCGATCAAAAGCCTTCTCTGCGTCCATTGCAACCACTACCTCCACCTCCCTACCTTCTGGGGGCATCATGATCGCATTTAGCAATCAACTGCCTTCCCTTAACGAACCGCGTTTGGTCTTCCCCAATCACGTCCGGAACACAATCTTCAATCCCAGAGGACAGAATTTTGGCCAGCAGTTTGGTGTCCACATTCATTAGGGATATCAGCCTGTAGGACCCACACAGCTCCGGATCCTTCATTGTTCATGAAAGGTGTTTTGCTTGTTTGTTCTGGAGCAGATGTGAATTTTTGAGATTCTTTATCATGCCATGGCATGTTTGCAGTCTCGTCATTGTTTCGCAGTGTGCTGTGGCATTGTCCATCAAGGGCAGAGTTGTACGGGACTTCCGGTTGCGGCGATGACCAGCTAAGCCGCACGTTTCGGCACCTCCCATTTCAACGGACTTTTGGGCTCTTATCGGGAGCTCCAATGGAAATTCTTTACGGCCAAACCCAGTGTGAGGTGACAAAGGAAGAAGTCCCCCCGGGTGTGGATGGAAAGGAGCGACAGCAGTGGCCAGATTGCGGAGGATCCTCTGGAGCAGCGGCAGGGAAGAGAAGGGAGAAGCAAGATGGTGGCCGAGGGAGCCCAGATGGTATGGGGCCCAGAACAGCAGGAGTTCCTCCGACGATGTGTGGAGGAGCTTAAGAAAGAGGTGCTGGCGCCGATGTTACTGGCAATCGAGGGATTGAAGGAAACACAAAAGGTCCAGGCGATGGAACTCCGTGGAGTGAAGGCAAAGGCAGCCGAGAACGAAGACGAGATACAGGGCCTGGTGGTAAAAACGGAGACGCACGAGGCACTACATAAGAGGTGCATAGAAAGGCTGGAAGCCCTGGAGAACAGCTCGAGGAGGAAGAATCTAAGGATTTTAGGTCTCCCCGAAGGGACGGAGGGAGCTGATGCTGGGGCGTATGTGAGTACGATGCTCCATACTCTAATGGGAGCTGAGGCCCCAACGGGCCCCCTGGAAGTGGAGGGAGCGTACCGGGTCCTCGTGAGAAGACCAAAGGCAGGGGAAACACCACGAGCAATAGTGGTGAGGTTCCATCGCTACAGGGACAGGGAGATGGTCCTGAGTTGGGCTAAGAGGACACAGAGTGGGTTGCTGCTGCTGAGGGTAAGGGGGAGCTGATACGAGACGAGGTGGTCGGGACGGGAGGGCGCCGTCTGGGGGACAGACGGGTGCGTGGGACCTGGGTGAGCAGCTGGCTTACAAAAGGGGATGGCTAGTCGACGAGGGGGGGGTAAATGGCCCCCCAACCCGGCTGATCACGTGGAATGTGAGAGGTTTAAATGGGCCGATTTAAGAGGGCAAGGGTGTTTGCGCACTTAAAGAGACTGAAGGCGGACGTGGTTATGCTCCAGGAGACGCACCTGAAATTGGCGGATCAGGTTAGACTAAGGAAAGGATGGGTGGGACAGGTATTCCACTCCGGGTTAGATGCGAAAAACAGAGGGGTGGCAATACTGGTGGGGAAATGGGTATCGTTCGAGGCTAAGACCATAGTGGTGGATAGTGGGGCAGGTACGTGATGGTGAGTGGCAGATTGCAAGGTGGGGCGGTGGTGCTGGTGAACGTATACGCCCCGAACTGGGATGACGCGGGATTCATAAAGCGAATGCTGGGACGTATCCCGGACCTGGAGGCGGGAAACTTGTTAATGCGGGGGGGACTTTACCACAGTGCTGGACCCAGGGCTGGACCGGTCCAGATCCAGGACCAGGAGAAGGCCGGCAGCGGCCAAGGTGCTTAAGGGATTTATGGTGCAGATGGGAGGGGTAGATCCGTGGAGATTTGCCAGACCGATGGGTAAAGAGTTTTCCTTCTTCTCCCACGTCCATAAAGTATACTCCCGGATAGACTTTTTTGTCTTGGGCAGGGCGCTGATCCTGAAAGTGGCAGGAACGGAGTACTCGGCTACAGCCGTTTCAGATCACGCCCCACATTGGGTGGATCTGGATCTAGGAGAGGAAAGGGCGCAGCACCCACTTTGGAGATTAGACATGGGACTACTGGCGGACGAGGGGGTATACGGAAGGGTGAGGGGATGCATCGAAAGATACCTGGAGGTCAATGATGGTGGGGGTAGTATGGGAAGCGCTGAAGGCGGTGGTTAGAGGAGAGATGATTTCCATTAGAGCCCACAAGGGGAAACAAGAGGGTAAAGAAAGAGAGAGATTGGTTGGGGAAATTCTGAGGGTGGATAGGCAGTATGCGGAGGCCCCGGATGAAGGGCTATACAGGGAAAGACGAAGACTACAGACGGAGTTTGACCTGCTGACCACGGGAAAGGCGGAGACGCAGTGGAGGAAGGCACAGGGAATACAATATGAATATGGGGAAAAGGCAAGCCGGCTGCTGGCCCAACAACTTCGAAAGGGGGGCGGCGAGAGAGATCGGAGGAGTTAGGGACGAAACGGGAAAGATGGAGCAGAGAGCAGGGAAAGTGAACGAGGTGTTCAAGACATTTTATGAGAGGCTGTATAAGTCCCAACCCCCGGAGGGGAAAGAGAGAATGATACACTTTTTGGACCAGCTGGAGTTCCCGAGGGTGGAGAAGCAGGAGGTGGCAGGTCTTGGGGCGCAAATTGAGGTGGAGGAGGTGATCAAAGGAATTGGGAACATGCAAGCAGGGAAGGCCCCGGGACCAGATGGGTTCCCGGTGGAATTTTATAGGAAGTATATGGACCTGCTGGCCCCGCTTCTGGCGAGAACCTTTAATGAGGCTAAGGAAAGGGGGACACTACCCCCGACAATGTCGGAGGCGACGATATCGTTAATTCTGAAACGAGACAAAGACTAGTTGCAGTGCGGGTCATACAGGCCCATCTCCCTCCTAAACGTAGACGCCAAGCTGCTGGCCAAAATTGTTCGA
Source organism: Scyliorhinus torazame (assembly GCF_047496885.1). Lineage (NCBI taxonomy): Eukaryota > Metazoa > Chordata > Chondrichthyes > Carcharhiniformes > Scyliorhinidae > Scyliorhinus > Scyliorhinus torazame. The sequence continues at coordinate 30,335,702 of NC_092717.1, forward strand.
TAGACAAATCATCGCTTTTTGTTTCGGAGTTGTGATCGTTCTCTTCATGTTCAATGAACAAATCATCTTCTTGTGTGGAGGCTGGGACCCTTCGTGGTGCATGGACCACTCTCTGTTTCTTGGCATCAGGCCGCAGCATAATCCTGCACTCACGAGTCGGGATGTCATACATGTTGGGCCGAAGATTCCCCATTCCGAAGAACTCATCGGCGGGGCCTTCACGGTACAACACCTCTAGTTGCGGTTCAGATTTGGTACTTGGTGCATGCCCAATTGCACAAAGACTAAAGTTGGGTACAACTGTGGCTTTATTACATTCAGATGCGTGGCCTCCTGCTGCAGCTGCCGAAATGGCAGGGCACTGGAGGTCATGCATATTTATACAGTTCTCTGTGGGCGGAGCCAGCCGGAGAGCTATCGACGATCCTGTAGTGCAGGTCCTATCTTACATCTCCTATTACAGTGGATCACCACATTCACCCCCCTGTTAAAAATGAGTCCGGCGGGGGTGACGTGAAACTATATACAATTACGAAGTCTTACAACACCAGGTTAAAGTCCAACAGGTTTGTTTCGATGTCACTAGCTTTCGGAGCGCTGCTCCTTCCTCAGGTGAATGAAGAGGTCTGTTCCAGAAACACATATATAGACAAATTCAAAGATGCCAAACAATGCTAGGAATGCGAGCATTAGCAGGTGATTAAATCTTTACAGATCCAAAGATGGGGTAACCCCAGGTTAAAGAGGTGTGAATTGAACCAAGCCAGGATAGTTGGTAGGATTTCGCAGGCCAGATGGTGGGGGATGAATGTAATGTGACATGAATCCCAGGTCCCGGTTGAGGCCACACTCATATGTGCGGAACTTGGCTATAAGATTCTGCTCGGCGATTCTGCGTTGTCGCGGGTCCTGAAGGCCGCCTTGGAGAACGCTTACCCGGAGATCAGAGGCTGAATGCCCTTGACTGCTGAAGTGTTCCCCGACTGGAAGGGAACATTCCTGCCTGGTGATTGTTGCGCGATGTCCGTTCATTCGTTGTCGCAGCGTCTGCATGGTCTCGCCAATGTACCACGCTTCGGGACATCCTTTCCTGCAGCGTATGAGGTAGACAACGTTGGTCGAGTCGCACGAGTATGTACCGCGTACCTGGTGGGTGGTGTTCTCACGTGTAATAGTGGTATCCATGTCGATGATCTGGCACGTCTTGCAGAGATTGCCATGACAGGGTTGTGTGGTGTCGTGGTCACTGTTCTGAAGACTGGGTAGTTTGCTGCAAACAATGGTTCGTTTGAGGTTGCGCGGTTGTTTGAAGGCAAGTAGTGGGGGTGTGGGGATGACCTTGGCAAGATGTTCATCGTCATCAATGACGTGTTGAAGGCTGTGAAGAAGATGACGTAGTTGCTCCGCTCCGGGGAAGTACTGGACGACGAAGGGTATTCTGTCGGTTGTGTCCCATGTTTGTCTTCTGAGGAGGTCGGTCCGGTTTTTCGCTGTGGCGCGTTGGAACTGTCGATCGATGAGTCGAGTGCCACATCCCGTTCGTACGAGGGCATCTTTCAACGTCTGTAGATGTCTGTTACGCTCCTCCTCGTCTGAGCAGAACCTGTGTATACAGAGCGCTTGTCCATAGGGGATGGCTTCTTTAATGTGTTTAGGGTGGAAGCTGGAGAAGTGGAGCATCATGAGGTTATCCGTGGGTTTGCGGTAAAGCGAAGTGCTGAGGTGACCGTCCTTGATGGAGACGAGTGTGTCCAAGAATGCAACTGATTTTGGAGAGTAGTCCATGGTGAGTCTGATGGTTGGATGGAACTTATTAATGTCATCGTGAGCACTTCGCTTTACCGCAAACCCACGGATAACCTCATGATGCTCCACTTCTCCAGCTTCCACCCTAAACACATTAAAGAAGTCATCCCCTATGGACAAGCGCTCCGTATACACAGGATCTGCTCAGACGAGGAGGAGCGTAACAGACATCTACAGACGTTGAAAGATGCCCTCGTACGAACGGGATATGGCACTCGACTCATCGATCGACAGTTCCAACGTGCCACAGCGAAAAACCGGACCGACCTCCTCAGAAGACAAACATGGGACACAACCGACAGAATACCCTTCGTCGTCGGAGTTCCGGGTGCGGCCATGACCAGCTAAGTCGCACGTTTCGGCAGCTCCCGGTGGAACGGACTTTTGGGCTCTGGATAGGAGCCCCAACGGCAATTTTAACGGCTAAAAACACCGTGCGGTAAACCAGAAGGGTGTTCCCCCTGGACACGGATGGAAAAAGGAGAGGAAAGTGGCCGGATTGCAGCGGATCCTTTGGAACAACGGCAAGGAAGGCAAGCAGAAACCAAGATGGCGTCGGAAGGTGGCAGTTTCATATGGGGCCCTGAACAACAAGAGTTTTTGAAACGCTGCGTGGAGGAGATAAAAAAGGAAATGAAGAAAGAGTTGTTGGCCCCGTTATTGCAGGCGATTGAAGGGCTGAAAGAGGAACAAAAGACCCAGGAGCAGGAGCTTCGGGTCGTGAAGGCGAAAGCAGCAGAGAATGAGAACGATATACAGGGCCTGGTGGTGAAGTCGGAGATACAGGAGGCACACCAGAAACGATCTGTGGAGAGGTTGGAGGCACTGGAAAACAACGCAAGGAGGAACAACTTGAGGATTCTTGGCCTTCCTGAAGGTGTGGAGGGGGCGGACGTCGGGGCATATGTGAGCACGATGCTGCACTCGTTAATGGGAGCGGAGGCCCCGACGGGTCCGTTGGAGGTGGAGGGAGCATACCGAGTTATGGTGCGAGGATCGAGAACAGGAGAAGCTCCCAGAGCCATAGTGGTGAGATTTCTCCGTTTTAAGGATAGAGAAATGGTCCTTAGATGGGCGAAGAAAACTCGGTGTAGTAAATGGGAGAACGCGGTGATCCGCGTCTATCAAGATTGGAGTGCGGAGGTGGCGAGAAGGAGGGCGAGCTTTAATCGGGCCAAAGCGGTACTTCACAAAAAGAAGATAAAATTTGGAATGCTGCAACCGGCAAGACTGTGGGTCACATATCAAGGGAGGCACCACTACTTTGAGACGGCGGATGAAGCGTGGACTTTTATTGTAGAAGAAAAATTGGAATGATTGGACTACGAAAATGAACGTTTGGACAAAGTGGTGGGACGAGTGGGGGGGGGGGGCGAAGAGGGGTTGTATGATTTAATCCTGCGGTATGGTAACTTTTCTTTCTCCCACAGGTGGTGATGGGGGGAGGTGGGGAGGGAGAGGAGATGGGGCGTTGGCCATGGGAGGCGGGGCCGAGGGAGAGGCGCGGGCTTGGTTCCCGCGCTATGATAATTATGGCGGGAACAGAGAAGCAGGAAGGAGGGGGCGCCGCACGGGGCGAGCCGCGATCACGGGGGGAAGCCGAGGTCAGCCAGAGTTTGCTGACTTCTGGGAGCAACATGGGGGGAGTAATTACGCTAGCGGGGGGTCTAGCGGGGGGGGGGGGGAGGGGGGAATTACTGGGTTGCTGCTGCTGGGGAAAGGGGGGAGTGGGTACGGGAAAGGATGGGCGGGGGGGCACCGTCTGGGAGAAATACAGCTGCGTGGGAACTGGGTGAGAAGCTGGAAAAAGATGATGGCTAACCGGCAAGGGGGGGGGGGTGGGAAGCCCCCCAACTCGGCTGATCACGTGGAACGTGAGGGGGCTTAACGGGCCGATAAAGAGGGCACGAGTACTCGCACACCTTAAGAAACATAAAGCAGATGTGGTTATGTTACAGGAAACGCACCTGAAACTGATAGACCAGGTTAGGTTGCGCAAAGGATGGGTAGGGCAGGTGTTCCATTCGGGGCTGGATGCGAAAAACAGGGGGGTGGCTATATTAGTGGGGAAGCGGGTAATGTTCGAGGCAAAGACTATAGTGGCGGATAACGGGGGCAGATACGTGATGGTGAGTGGCAAATTACAGGGAGAGATAGTGGTTTTGGTAAACGTGTATGCCCCGAATTGGGACGATGCCAATTTTATGAGGCGAATGCTAGGACGCATCCCAGACCTAGAGGCCGGAAAGCTGATAATGGGGGGAGACTTCAACACGGTGTTGGAACCAAGGCTGGATAGGTCGAAGTCCAGGACTGGTAGGAGGCCGGCAGCAGCCAAGGTGCTTAAGGATTTTATGGAGCAGATGGGAGGGGTGGACCCGTGGAGATTCAGTAGACCTAGGAGTAAGGAGTTCTCGTTTTTCTCCTATGTCCATAAAGTCTATTCACGCATAGACTTTTTTGTGTTGGGTAGGGCATTGATCCCGAGGGTGAGGGGAACGGAATATACGGCTATAGCCATTTCGGATCATGCCCCACACTGGGTAGACTTGGAGATAGGGGAGGAAACAAGAGGGCGTCCACCCTGGAGAATGGACATGGGACTAATGGCGGATGAGGGGGTGTGCCTAAGGGTGAGGGGATGCATTGAAAAGTACTTGGAACTCAATGACAATGGGGAGGTTCAGGTGGGAGTGGTCTGGGAGGCGTTGAAGGAGGTGGTTAGGGGGGAGCTGATATCAATAAGGACACATAAAGGGAAGCAGGAGAGTAAGGAACGGGAGCGGTTGCTGCAAGAACTTTTGAGGGTGGACAGACAATATGCGGAAGCACCGGAGGAGGGACTGTATAGGGAAAGGCAAAGGCTGCATGTGGAATTTGACTTGCTGACCACAGGCACTGCAGAGGCACAATGGAGGAAGGCGCAGGGTGTACAGTATGAATATGGAGAGAAGGCGAGCAGATTGCTGGCACACCAATTGAGGAAAAGGGGAGCAGCGAGGGAAATAGGGGGGGTGAGAGACGAAGATGGAGAGACGGAGCGGGGAGCGGAGAGAGTGAATGAAGTGTTGAAGACATTTTATAAAAAATTGTATGAAGCTCAACCCCCGGATGGGAGGGAGAGAATGATGGATTTTTTGGATCGGCTGGAAATTCCCAAGGTGGAAGAGCAGGAAAGGATGGGATTGGGAGCACAGATCATGGTAGAAGAAGTGGTGAAAGGAATTAGGAACATGCAGACGGGAAAGGCCCCGGGACCGGACGGATTCCCAGTTGAATTTTACAGAAAATATTTGGACTTGCTCGCCCCGCTACTGACGAGGACCTTTAACGAGGCAAAGGAAAGGGGACAACTGCCCCCGACTATGTCAGAAGCAACGATATCGCTTCTTTTAAAGAAGGAAAAGGATCCGCTACAATGCGGGTCCTACAGACCAATTTCCCTCCTCAATGTGGATGCCAAGGTCCTGGCCAAGGTAATGGCAATGAGAATAGAGGAATGTGTCCCGGGGGTGGTTCATGAGGACCAAACTGGGTTTGTGAAGGGGAGACAGCTGAACACGAACATACGGAGGTTGTTAGGGGTAATGATGATGGCCCCACCAGAGGGTGAAACGGAGATAGTAGTGGCGATGGATGCCGAGAAAGCATTTGATAGAGTGGAATGGGATTATCTGTGGGAGGTGTTGAGGAGATTTGGGTTCGGAGAGGGGTATGTTAGATGGGTGCAGCTGTTGTATAGGGCCCCAGTGGCGAGTGTGGTCACGAATGGACGGGGATCGGCATATTTTCGGCTCCATAGAGGGACAAGGCAGGGATGTCCTCTGTCCCCATTACTGTTTGCACTGGCGATTGAGCCCCTGGCGATAGCGCTGAGAGGTTCCAGGAGATGGAGGGGAATACTTAGGGGAGGAGAAGAACACCGGGTATCTTTATATGCGGATGATCTGCTACTATATGTGGCGGATCCAGCGGAGGGGATGCCAGAAATAATGCGGATACTTGGGGAGTTTGGGGATTTTTCAGGGTATAAATTGAACATGGGGAAGAGTGAGCTGTTTGTGGTGCATCCAGGGGAGCAGAGTAGAGAAATAGAAGACCTACCGTTGAGGAAGGTAACAAGAGACTTTCGTTACCTGGGGATCCAGATAGCTAAGAATTGGGGCACATTGCACAGGCTAAATTTGACGCGGTTGGTGGAACAGATGGAGGAGGATTTCAAGAGATGGGATATGGTAGCATTGTCAGTGGCAGGGAGGGTGCAGGCGGTTAAGATGGTGGTCCTCCCGAGATTCCTCTTTGTGTTTCAGTGCCTCCCGGTGGTGATCACGAAGGCTTTCTTCAAAAGGATAGAAAAGAGTGTCATGGGTTTTGTTTGGGCCGGGAAGACTCCGAGAGTGAGGAAGGGATTCTTACAGCGTAGTAGGGATAGGGGGGGGCTGGCACTACCGAGCCTAAGTGAGTATTATTGGGCTGCTAATATTTCAATGGTGAGTAAGTGGATGGGAGAGGAGGAAGGAGCGGCGTGGAAGAGATTAGAGAGGGCGTCCTGCAGGGGGACCAGCCTGCAGGTTATGGTGACAGCCCCATTGCCGTTCTCACCAAGGAACTATACCACGAGTCCGGTGGTGGTAGCTACACTGAAGATTTGGGGACAGTGGAGACGACATAGGGGAAAGACCGGAGCACTGGGGGGGTCCCCGATAAGAAACAACCATAGGTTTGCCCCGGGGGGAATGGATGGGGGATATGGAATGTGGCAAAGAGCAGGTATAACGCAATTGAAAGATCTATTTGTGGATGGGAAGTTCGCGAGTCTGGGAGCGCTGACCGAGAAATATGGGTTGCCCCAAGGGAATGCATTCAGGTACATGCAATTGAGGGCTTTTGCGAGGCAACAGGTGAGGGAATTCCCGCAGCTCCCGACACAAGAGGTGCAGGACAGAGTCATCTCAAAGAAATGGGTGGGGGACGGTAAGGTGTCGGATATATATAGGGAAATGAGAGACGAAGGGGAGACTATGATGGACGAACTAAAAGGGAAATGGGAAGAAGAGCTAGGGGAGGAGATCGAGGAGGGGATGTGGGCAGATGCCCTAAACAGGGTAAACTCGTCGTCCTCGTGCGCCAGGCTAAGCCTGATTCAGTTTAAGGTATTACACAGGGCACATATGACTGGAACACGGCTCAGTAAATTTTTTGGGGTGGAGGATAGGTGTGCGAGGTGCTCGAGAAGCCCAGCGAATCATACCCATATGTTTTGGTCATGCCCGGCACTACAGGGGTTTTGGATGGGGGTGACAAAGGTGCTTTCGAAAGTAGTAGGTGTCCGGGTCGAACCAAGCTGGGGGTTGGCTATATTTGGGGTTGCACAAGAGCCGGGAGTGCAGGAGGCGAAAGAGGCCGATGTTTTGGCCTTTGCGTCCCTAGTAGCCCGGCACAGAATATTGCTAATGTGGAAAGAAGCCAAGCTCCCGGGGGTAGAGACCTGGATAAATGATATGGCGGGGTTCATAAAGTTAGAGCGGATTAAGTTCGTCCTAAGGGGGTCGGCTCAAGGGTTTACTAGGCGGTGGCAACCGTTCGTCGAATATCTTGCGGAAAGATAGATGGGGGAAAACAAAGAAGGCAGCAGCAGCGGCCCAGGACTTATGGGGGGGGGGGGAGGGGAGGGATTGGGGGGGGGGGGAGGGGAGGGATGGGGGGGGGGGAGGGGAGGGATGGGGGGGGGGGAGAGGGATGGGGGGGGGGAGAGGGATGGGGGGGGGGGGAGGGATGGGGGGGGGGGGAAGGGATGGATGGGGGGGGGGTGGGAGGGATTGGGGGGGGGGGAGGGATGGGGGGAGGGATGGGGGGGGGGGGGGGGGAGGGATGGGGGGGGGGGGGGGAGGGATGGGGGGGGGGGGAAGGGATGGGATGGGGGGGGGGTGGGAGGGATTGGGGGGGGGGGAGGGATGGGGGGAGGGATGGGGGGGGGGGGGGGGGAGGGATGGGGGGGGGGGGGGGGGAGGGATGGGGGGGGGAGGGATGGGGGGGGGGGGGGGAGGGATGGGGGGGGAGGGATGGGGGGGGGGGGGAGGGATGGGGGGGGGGGGGGGGGAGGGATGGGGGGGGGAGGGATGGGGGGGGGGGGGAGGGATGGGGGGGGGGAGGGATGGGGGGGGGGGGGGGGAGGGATGGGGGGGGGGGGGGGGGAGGGATGGGGGGGGGGGGGGAGGGATGGGGGGGGGGGGGGAGGGAGGGATGGGGGGGGGGAGGGAGGGATGGGGGGGGGGAGGAGGGATGAGGGGGGATGGGGGGGGGAGGAATGGGAGGGGGATGGGGGGGGGGGAGGAGGGATGAGGGGGGATGGGGGGGGAGGATGGGGGGGGGGAGGGATGGGGGGGGGGAGGGGGGATGGGGGGGGGAGAGGAGGGATGGGGGGGGAGGAGGGATGGGGGGGGGGGAGGGGGGATGGGGGGGGGGGGAGGGGGGATGGGGGGGGGGGAGGGGGGATGGGGGGGGGGGGAGGGGGGATGGGGGGGGGGAGGGGGGATGGGGGGGGGGGGAGGGGGGATGGGGGGGGGAGGGGGGATGGGGGGGGGGGGAGGAGGGATGAGGGGGGATGGGGGGGGGGAGGATGGGAGGGGGATGGGGGGGGGGGAGGAGGGATGAGGGGGATGGGGGGGGGGGAGGAATGGGGGGGGGAGGGATGGGGGGGGGGAGGGGGGATGGGGGGGGGAGGAGGGATGGGGGGGGGAGGATGGGGGGGGGGAGGGATGGGGGGGGGGAGGGGGGATGGGGGGGGGAGAGGAGGGATGGGGGGGGGAGAGGAGGGATGGGGGGGGGGAGGGGGGATGGGGGGGGGGGAGGAGGGATGGGGGGGGGGAGGGGGGATGGGGGGGAGGGGGGATGGGGGGGGGGGGAGAGGAGGGATGGGGGGGGGGAGGGGGGATGGGGGGGGGAGGAGGGATGGGGGGGGGAGGGGGGATGGGGGGGGGGGGGGAGGGGGGATGGGGGGGGGGAGGGGGGATGGGGGGGGAGGAGGGATGGGGGGGGGGGAGGGGGGGGGGATGGGGGGGGGAGGGGGGATGGGGGGGAGGGGGGATGGGGGGGGGGGGAGAGTCGAGGGA